>NC_090450.1:716102922-716419953 GCF_031143425.1 Pleurodeles waltl
ATTTGGTCAGGCTCTAATTTTCGGGTCCTCCGGAGTATCTCCCTCTCATTATATACAATGATGCCTCAATACCGTATACGGAGACGTCCGTGGTACTGAGGATTTCCACCCCAGACCCGTAGGCTATCCTATCTGAGGCTGGAGGTTGTTCAAGCTTGAACTTTAAAAGGAAAAACCCCATTTGGTGTGCCTTCTCTGTACATATAGTCCGTCTATGATGGCAAATCCACAGCAGATACAAATATCAGTTAATATGAGACAACCTCTGACTGCACATTTATTAGCAAATGGCCTAACGCCCCAGGGGGGTCCAGTCACATTCGTGGTGGATGCCCATGCAGCTTATAGAACTGAACTTTGTATTCTTGGGTCACATTTCCAGCAGTTGATGGGAACACAAATACATTTCATCATTATTCACTTGCAAATGCACCTGGACAATACAGAGCATACGCATATTTAGAAATACCATTACCTTATCAAGAACTTAATAATTGGCTTGATGATGCCCTACCCCACACAATTTTACCAGTAAGGTTAGGTCCTCTAACTAACGATGGTCCTACCTGGCCTTTATTGTCCACCTATACACCACATCCTGCAGTTGCAAATTTAGCAGTAGCTGAGGTTCATTGCTTATATACAGAATTAACAGCGATATATAGACGATTAGTACAATTCGTAATGCAAACATAAAATAAAACCCAGCATATGCTGCTCCACCACATCCACATGCAGTAACGCCAGGTATAAACCCTGCGACTGTACATTCAATCATGGGTAAAGTACCCACCAAATGGGAGGAAACTCCGTTTTGGTTAGCACAAAACATAAATACACTGGAGGCAGTATTTCCCTATACGGGACCTCAGGATAAACATAGAATATTAACGATGTGCTTGCCTTTTGGGATGGTCCCTACAGTAGATAACTGTAATACCTGGCGCACGGTATTTGCCCGCTGTATACAACCGCACATGGTACACCGACGCTTGCCAATTTACCGGAGGTGTAAAAACAAATTCAAGATGAATATGGGGCTGCCCCGGCCCTAGACTTGGGGATGCAATTGATGGGTAATTTTGCCACAGTATCTTCAATCATTTTAAGTAACCTTAAAGGGGAAGCGGTCGCACTCGGCTCCGTGACGTTCCGCAACAGAATCAGGAACGCGAGCTGCCTAAGATAATTGCAGTAACCTATTCTAGCATTGGTCGAGACAGTTTAGGGGCCAGACCATCTAAACCACAATTTCAGGGCAAATCGAATAAAGATTTTCCCAAGCAAACACCTGAGGGTAATAAGAAACGCTGGGATAAAAAACAACAAACTCCTAAAAAAGAGAGGGGAGAATCTCCGCGTACGGAGATCCCGCAGAAAATATATAATCCCAGAAATAGAGATAATATAAAAACGGCTGATAGATATCAATATACTGATACACGCCAATCTCGTTCCTTTCAAGACTCATCGGAAAAACGAAATGAGAGAGGTGGGCGATCAGAGCGAAGAACAGAGTACGTGAAACCGAGACAGGAATCACAACGCTCATCGGAGGTTTCTGTTAAAAAGGAAGAGAAACCCGCCAAACAAAAACCCCAATTCAAAAAGAAAAAAGTGGCAGCGGTCACAGTCCGACATGCCACTCAGAAAGAGGGTCCTCTTGAAGAACAAGAAGTGGGTTCTAGCAGTGCTAGACAGCGCGGCAGAGGTCACAATAGTTCGCCGGAGTCTTCTAGAGCATCTGGAGGTGAAAGCAACTGATGACTTTATACAAGTAGAAACTGCAGACATGTGTGTCTCCACGCCTGATAGGGTGTATAAAGTAACGCTACAGTTAAAAGGAGACATTGAGCGCATAATAGACGGAATCTTTTAGGATCGCATAGTAAATATATATGATGTTTCGTTGGCCGAACAAGATTGACCACCTGAATTTGTCCGTACCTGCCCATATGGGGAAGACGTGATTAAGCCTTCCTTCTCGCCCCTTGTTCCAGAGGAACTCACTGAATCCTATGCCATTGATTAGCTTTGGCACAGGCACCTGCATTATACCGAAATCACATAGGATGGGATGAAGAATACCCCTACCATGTAATTCCAATCAAAAATCCAACCTTAGTATCCAATAAAACATAAAGCAAAAGCACATGTGAGAGAAATACTCACACAATTAGAGTACCAGGGCGTAATTGAACCCTGTGTCTCCCCAATGAATAATCCATTGTTCCCAGTAGCTAAACCAGACCATTCATATAGAATAGTCTTAGACTACAGACACTTAAACAGTCATACACGCACTTATGCTATACAAAACTCACTTGGCACAGCACTAATGAACAACATGGTGCGCAAAAAATACAAAACAACACAATATTTCCAATGGTTTCTTCTGCCAGACTATAGCGCCTCAGAGTAGAGACTTAACAAGTTTCAGTGCACTAGGCTCCCAGAAAACATTCTGTTGCTTACGTCAGGGGTATAAGAACAGCCCAGGGCTGTTTGCAGCTTGTGTTACAGCAATTTTGCACGAGATTGATCGTGAAGCATTGTCCTATGTAGATTATATCTATTTTATGGATGGTGAACTGCCACAACATCTAAGACGGGTAGCCTGCATTGTTGTAGGATTTGCGGAATTTGGCTACAAATTAAATAAAAAAAATAAAAAAAATCGCCTTCCTCAGCGTCCTGTTTTTGGGATATGAGCTGTCAAATGAAGGGACGAGCCTAGCGCCACAATTATTAGAAAAATTTTCACAGTTACAACCACTGAATATTATTAAAAAACTCCAATCTCTATTGGGTTTCCTAAATTTTGGCAGAATTTACATTCCAGATTACGCTACACGCATAGAACCTTAATATGATCTGATACGTCTTGATTTTTCAAGTAAATTCTGGACAATTGAACATACACGCATTCTTCGAGAATTGCAAACAGACATGCTTGCAGCACAACACTTACACGTGAGGGACAACAAAACACATTTGGTCATCAGAGTAATAGCTGGTGCCATCGGTTTCACCTATGTGACATTTAATGAAGGTGAGACAGTCCCGATTGCGAATAAATCACACTTATATTCAGCAGCAGAACAACGCTTTGCTCACACTGAGAAAATTCTCACTGTTGTACAGATGGCTGTCATTAAAGAACGATCTCTTGCCCAAGGAAAACACATTGTCGTTTCTCCAATCCCAGCCCTGGAAGCTGTTACAAAAACCAGCATTCCTAATGCAAAAGCATTACATCCACGTTGGATACAATGGGCTACGTCTTTGACAGTCACTGATGTAGATTACATTTTTGAGCCAAAGCTACAAACTCAAGAATTTTTGCAGTATGAACTAGACTACCCAGTTCCAGCAAATACATTGTCTATCGAACAATATCATAGAGTCATGTACACCAATGGCTCAGCACAACCTGCAATTGGCACAAAACACCAATATTCGGCTGCTTGCGCTGTCGTAAGCGGCTATATGGAGGACGATAAATGTTGTTCCCTACATACCTTTACGCAAACCCTCGGGGATTGCACAGCACAATTGGCAGAGCTAAAAGCGCTGTTGATGGCACTGGAACATAAGGATCCTGCACATCCCACACTGATTGTTTGTGATTCATATTATTGTGTCCAGTACTTTAATGAATATCTGCATTACTGGCGCCAGAATGGTTTCAGAGATTCCAAAGGCAACACCATTAAACACAGACTTCTGTGGGGGAAAGTAGCGGATCTGAAAGAGACGCTACTGAATGTCCATGTTGTACATATACTTGGACACCAGCGCGTTGGGATACACATTGCTGGAAATACATTGACTGATGAAGCCGCAAATTCAGCAGTGGCTGTGGCCACTGTAGCTGCAGTAACACGTTTAAGTACGAAACCGAACGCAGACATATGGGCTGCCATGAAAGCTAAGGCTGATGGTACGCCCTATCCTAAAACATATCCGGCTAAATATTCCTACCGAATGGGAGATCGCCTGAACGCTGAAGTTAGAATACCAGATGTAGGCGTGAGACATTCTCAACAAAGACATAAGACCAGGGTTGATTAAAGCAGCGCATGAGGGGGTGGCATCTGCCCATGCTGGTGTGGCGGCTACAATTTTAATCTTACAAGCGCGTTATTGGTGGCCAGGCCTCTACAAAGAGACCAAACAGTATGTCCTTTGCTGTGACATCTGCCAACAAATTAAAGTTTCCACAGCCAAATGCCCGCCGCAGACATCCCTTTTGATTTCAAACAAACCATTACAATGTGTGTACTTGGATCATTGTGGTCCCCTAACACCGGATAATGCTTACAAGTATATATTAGTCGCTGTTGATTCATGCTCCAGATTTTTTTGGGTGTAGCCACAATGCTTGGCTGAAGCTCGGACTGTTATTAAAGATTTGCGAGTCTTTATTGGTACATTTGCGGTTGCGGCTTTCCATTCGGACCAGGGCCCTGCTTTCGCTTCAAGGGCATTCAGGGATGCCATGGCTTTGTTGGGGGTCCAACTCCAGTACTCATCTCCATTTCATCCAGAGGGAAATAGTGTAGTGGAGTGATTAAACCGTGATTTAAAGCAATCCTTAAAACCCAGAGTCTTAGGTGCGGGTCGTAGTTGGCTTAATCGCCTATATGGAGTCCAGAGAGCACTTAATAATCTGCCTAGAAGGTCCCTGTTCGGAACTCGAATGTATGTTCTGGCATGGAGGCAGCAGAAATACCTTTTGACGTAAATGAACGTGTCACTGTCTTACAGGAATTGCAACAGTTCTGTGACGACAATTCTTCTATCAGTTCTGCCTCCACAGGAATCAAGGATATGCTTGTAACATCTACCGGCTGGATTCCCAGAGCCGGGGATCTTGTACATGAAAAAGTCACTGTGAAAAAGGTACTTGGCCCTTCCTATCGAGCGCCAGTCCCAGTATTGGGGACACACAGTACCAGAACTGTAATTCTACCACCGTTGGCAGGTGCCAAATAAAATTGTTTTGTCTCCATCGACAATGTCAAATTACACCATGTGGCTGATCCTGCACAGCCGACCAAGAGGAACATCCAGTAGTTCCCGAATCCCTCTCACTACTGGCCAAGAAGTCCCTCTACAAGTATTTTATACCAACATTAACACCTCTTCGAGCTTGGGGAGGGTGGAAGATCTTGCATTGGTTCCACTAACATCGAACAATACAGAAATAATTGACCAAGTTGACTCAACTCCAACACAAACAGATGGTGCTATTTATTGTGTGCCACCACAGGAAACACAAACTCCACCAATGACCACAGCTCCAATATGATAGCGTCATTATTATGCTTCACTCTTCTCGTCAGAATTTTAATACTGTCATGTTGTGTCTTCCTGGTTATTGCAGCTCACGCTTTGCTATCTAAGATGCAGTTGTTTTATTAAACTCTTTATTGAAACATATACTGCCTCTGTTTGTCATTTATATATGAGACTGAATTGTAAATGAGAGAAACGGATGAGACCTGAGTGACCATGACTTCCTTGAGTAGCCAAGTATGTCATGCGCTCGGCTGCCCAGTCATCCATATCCTTGGGTAGAGAAGAGGCACTGCTAGTTAGCCGGAGCAAAAACCCAGATTGGAGCGACAGGTGTCACCCGCAGTGGGTTAGACTTAGTCTCCCACACCGCGGGCGATTCTGTCGCTCAAAATCCAGTAGTCTCATTAGAATAATGAGAACCTACGCGACAATATCTGCTCTTTTTTATACTACGTGAACCCCACCTCCCCACAAATCCACTCATTCTCCCAATAAGGGAGACCCTCCCCAAAAGTGAACTGAAAAAAAGAAAAAAACACAGAAAACAAACCCCCCTGGCAGGAGGATGATTGCTTGCATTACCCCTCCTGCAATGTAGCTCCTTGAATTGGGTGCCTTGACTTTGCACCCTGTGACGACCTTGGTCCCCCCACCCCCGCATACTGACATAAAATTATGAAATCATTTTTGGGCAACCAGACCAGTATGCTGCAAAGATAATAGCCAAGTTGAATCAGTAAACAGAGCTAAATTGAAGAATAACCCAGCACCAGGCCCTCAGATTAAGGTTGCAGATTCAGCAATCACAAGGCTTGTACTTAAGCTTCTGTGCCTCCGGAATGTGGAAGAACACCAGGCCACCGCCAGTGACTACAACAGATAATAAATTAGCATGTGAAAGGTAAAAAACATTCCTGAGTCATGAAGCTTGTATACATCTCTCTCAACCAATGGCAAAGCAGCACTGCAGACGAGTCTCCTTAGTCCTCTCTTGTTGTTCACTGGAGTATCATGAATGATGCAAGCACTAACACATGAAACTTTAAAATGCTGCTGTGATTGATCACGTTTTGCTAATGAGTATCACATTGATTGAGCGCCAAACCCTAAACAAAGTAGTTATCCCGGAGACTTGACCATTTTGCAAAATGCCCAGAAAACCACTCACAATTGTTATTATTATTTTTTTTAATCTTTTTTTATTTTTTTTCAGCATATTTATCCTAATTACATTACAGTGCGTGGACAGGTAAGTAAAGTAGCGTAAAGATGTCTGAACAACAGTTTTTGCAAGGAGGATCTTACCGTTGGTGTCAACAAACATGTGCCTGCTTTGGTGACCCATTACAAGGTGATACAGATTGTTCGCTAGTAGAATCCATGATAAAACAAGAACAGTAAAACGTAGGAGTATAAACGTAAAAACATAGATATGCTGTTTAAATCGCCATAATATTGTCATTCTAATTGGTAAATGCCTATACATAAAGAGGTGGATTGTTTCTTAAGGGGTATAATCAGTGCCTGGGTCGAAGTGTATTGCGAGGGGAATAGTGTGACTCATACGCACACAGGATTTGGCCTTGTGGTGTTGCATCATTATGTGACTACTTTTGACCAGAGGAGTCTGAGCTAGTGGCAGTAGTGAAGTCAGAGAGAATGGTGTCCCAATGAGATGCTATTGGGTATTACGGAGGCCTGAAGTGTCTTCCCTGTGTAATGCTACACTTTGTGTCTGGGCCCATGTGAGTAAAGTTGCATACCAACCCTCCGGCGATGGGGTTTAATGCGATTTCCATCGTCTTGTTTTAACACGTTTGGCTACAAATCTAAAAATTGAGTGGTGGCTTTTTGTGTCTTCAGCCTACAGTGTAGACCTAGTCCCAGTCCCAGTCCCAGTCCCACGATATTGTATTGCAAAACAATATAGTTTGGCACCAATAGGATAATTATGTTAGGAGTTTAGCTCCTTAACAATACATTTAGAAACCTCTGTTGTTCACTACTGTGTTCTGCATTAAATTACACTTTTCTGCTGTTTTATTAAAGACAAATATTAGTTTTCAAAGGAATACGTTGTCTTGACACCGACCTTTATTCTTAATTTAGCTGTTACCATTATTTTTTTATTCAATCTCTTCGTCTAGGCACCCACAGCAATAAAGTTTTGCATTATGTGCTACATGTGCAAAAATTGGTACTGTTATAATTTATGCGTTTCGTTGCATCGGAGGCCAAAATCCTCACCACATCATATAGTAAGCCTTGAGTGCTGAGCTACAAGTGCATGAAAGAGTCAAGGAAGCGAAGAATGTTTTGGTTAAACTTGGCATGCAGTACCTCCCACAGCCCCCAGAAATCGAGAAGAAAGGATAATAGCAACAATTACTGGCACTACCAAGATTTTCCTGCCTATCGCAAAGCCTGGAGAAAGGCCTACCACTGGTAATCCAGGGATTAGGTTTAGTAAGAAGGTATTGTGTGGAGAGACCCACTGGTGGACACACACATCTGGGCAAACAGGACTGGCCAGTGTAAAGTACGAGACGTATTGTGGTGCAACATTTGTACAGCACTTCACACAACCTGTACACAACCCCCTGTTATCATAAAATTGTCGTGTATCTGCAAATGCCTTCTGATGTTTACGAATGGTGAGCAAGTGAGTCTTTTAAGTCAGTTCTGGTAGCCAGGCATGGCTCAGTAAGTACAGAACCTACAGATAGTATCTTACATTCCACGTATGTGCCACCAACCCCTGGGAGTTTGACTGATTGCTCGCAACTATGTTTGCCACCTACCCCCAGAGGAAAATACAGGCTATAACTTCATGTTTTAAGATTTTGGAAAGGCCTGCACATTATACTTAAATGGAAATGTACATAAAATCGTCTGTTCTCATTTTTAACATGACTTGTCTGTTTTTGGTTACTTTATCAGTCAGGGATCATTTAGGCAGTTTTCTTATAATTATTGTTTCAGGTACGTACAGATATGTGGAAAAAATATTTTGCCTATTTTCACACCTATCGGGACAGTAAAATGCTGGTCATTCTAGTTAAAAAAAAAAAAGAAAACCTGCCAGGTGGTAACCCTACTCACGACAGAAGTAGGTTGCAGAGGACTCTGCATGTTTATAGACCAAAACAGCAGAAAAGTGGTCTTTGTGGTACACGAAATCTCAAACCTGCCCAACAGCAGCTTTAATATTTCAGTATTGCGATAAAAGGATTGCCAGTGACTCTCAATGGTGATGCGCACCCTCCCCGCAAGGCTGCACCACATGGATCCTGGGCAGAAGGCCCCGTTGGCAGGAGCCCTGTTCTTCCTCTGATCGTTTCATCGAGTTCCGATTGCCACCTGTCAATGTTCTGCAGAATGAAATCAATTGGATGTGAGAATAACACAGCTCTTTATGCAAAAGGTTCATTTCCAGAAGCCTGCCTGTCTACGTCACACGAAGATTCACAGAACAAATGGAACACAATGGTTGCCCAAAGAATCATGCCAGCGCTGTTCATTTGCATGAAAAGCCTGTCAGTGACGCGAGATGGGCTTTCTATATTCAAAATATGAATGGGCAGGCCGCCCCGGCCACGCATGCTCAAGCAAGCGCTCAATTCTAATCACACTCGATGGATATTTAATACATTCTGAGAAAATGTCAGTAGGCTATTAAACATTACTCACTCTGACTCATCAGTGATTTGGAGGCCAGAAATTACATGACAACATCAGAACCTTAAAATAAAATAAAAAATACTACTCCCCACAACACCGAATTAAGGGCCTGATTTATACTTTTTAGCGCCGCATTTGCGTCATTTTTTTGACGCAAAAGCAGCACAAACTTACAAAATATAATTGAATTTTGTAAGTTTGCGCTGCTTTTGCGTCAAAAAAAGACTCACATGCGGCGCTAAAAAAGTATAAATCAGGCACTAAGGGGCATATTCATACTCTGTTTGTGCCGGAATTGCGTCGTTTTTTTTTACGCAAATCCGACGCAAAGCTAACTCCATATTTATACTTTGGCGTTAGACCCGTCTAGCGCCAAAGATCTTGGAGTTTGTGTCATTTTTAGCGTGGACACCTACCTTGCGTTAATGATATGCAAGGTAGGCGTTCCCGTCTAAAAAATGACTCCAAGGCATGTGCGCCTTATTTAAACTCCCGTGCAAAAATGACGCACGGGAGTGGGCGGGTAAAAAAAAATGACGTCCAGCCGCTTTTGCGTCATTCTTTAACGCCTGGTCAGGGCAGGCGTTAAGGGACCTGTGGGCTCGGAAGGAGCCCAGATGTGCCCTCCCATGCCCCCAGGGACACCCCCTGCCACCCTTGCCCACCCCAGGAGGACGTCCAAGGATGGAGGGACCCATCCCAGGGAACTTAAGGTAAGTTCAGGTAAGTATATATATATTTTTTTTTTGTGGCATAGAGGGGCCTGATTTGTGCCCCCCTACATGCCACTATGCCCAATGACCATGCCCAGGGGACATAAGTCCCCTGGGCATGGCCATTGGGCAAGGGGGCATGACTCCTGTCTGTGCTAAGACAGGAGTCATTTCAATGGGGGTTGGGAGTGAAAAAAAATGGCGCAAATCGGGTTGAGGCCAATATTTTGCCTCAGACCTAACTTGCCCAATTTTTTGACACCCAAGCTCCGTTTTCCCCTACCGGCGCTGCCTGGTGTGGGTCATTTTTTTTTTACGCACACCAGTCAGCTGCGCCGGCTAACGTCATTCCATAAATAAGGCGCCCGCATGGCGCTTTGGAAAGGCGTTAGCCGGCGTTAAAATTTTTGACGCACAACTGCGTTGGCGCAGTTGTGCGTCAAAAAGTATAAATATGGCCCTAAGTATTTATTGCTTTCTTGGAAGCCAGGGCTCAGTGACGTTTCTTACGGGGCAGAGGCACAGCTTGTAGGTGGCACCTGCTGAAGTTGTAGCTAAGTGTGGATCCTTTGTGGGCCAACTGAGACTATGGCACACACAAAAGGCGAAGTCCACTGTAAGCGATATGGAGCCAGCTGCCCAGCTCGGTTCCCAATACAGGCTCTCAGAGGTCTTAAAGTGTGTATCTGAGGAGGCAATAGCTGCATTTAAGCTACTGTTCAACGAGGTTGTACATCAGCAGAAGCTTTCATGGGGGAACAGTGTGATGTCTGGGGTGTTACCTCCGACTATGACACCCATAGAAGTTGTAGTCTAACGTGGGTTATCATATGGAGCCCCTATGACCTTGCTCACTGAAAGTTCTCATGGGCCTTATACCTGTGCCTGTCAGGAAGTGATATCTGTATGTGGTTGCTCATCAAAAGAGTTGTACACCCAGTGTAGGGTTTCAGATGCAAACCTATGTTTCTCTGAACCACACTTTCCTCAGTGGCAAACGTGCACGTCTAAGCCCTGTGGTGATTCTCGGGGGCATCATCTGTGTTCATGATATCTATGAAAGCTGTAGCTGGTATGTGCAGGCAAACAGACCTGATTCAATTAAATCTGTTTTAGGGTTAGTCAATGGGGAAAATACCCCACCCGCCAATTTTGTTTTCAGTTTCCCCTGTTTGGAAATGTTGACATTTTTGCTCAGTGGAAATGCTCATGGGATACACCTCCGTCTCGCAAGGGCTTATAACTGTGTATCGAAGGCATCCATATAAGGTGGTGCTGTCAGGGTTCATACCAATATCTGTACCATCAATGGAGGTCACACCATGATGAGGCCTCCTTGAGAGGTATCCTGTAGGCATTGTAACTGTGGGTTTACCTGTGTCTTTCAGGGGATAAGTGTGTGCCTGTGACAGCCATGGAAGCCGGAGCATGTTGAGGACTCACCTGGGATCATCATTTAAACGTTTTGACTGAGTGGGCATAATTTTATCTCTAGGAGAGTATAAAATCTAGCAAACATGTTCTGAACACCTAGAAACAACTAAAGGAATAAGACCATAACCTCCTATCCAAAGAATGCCAACATGGCTATCTCTTCTTATTCTAGCTTACAAGGTTCATTTAGTAACCTTTTAAAGCGAAGATATTAAATTAGCATAGTAAAAAGGACAATTTGTGATAGTCTTGTTACACTCTTAAAGATCTACACTCCTAAGTTTTACTCACTGGGCTTCTTTGACGTCATTTATGATTTTTGTAGTTGATGGCAGGGAGTCAATATACTATTTGGAGAGAGGCGGAAATTTCACCTTAGCAAAGAAACCTTTACTAGATAGGTCACAATTTCCAACTATATATTCACTTTTAAAGCTTTGAAACAGATAATGGCTATGAATAGTGCTGTTGATCTAAGGTACATACACCAGGATCAGAAGAGGACTTACACATGTTAATGTCCGGCACATGATTTTTTATCAAGAACGGACTAGATGCTGGTATCCAAAGCGGTCACTACACTACATCAATCTCTGACCTTTCATGTTTACCCCAATCCCTTCGTGAACACTCTCTGGTAATGCTGGGTCTGAAAATAGTGGTTTCTCCGGCAAAGTCACTTTCTGGCAAACCCCATTTGAGGCTCTCTAAGATAACAGTTTTTAAGACTGAGAAGAAAATGGCAATTCAAGAGTACTTTGAGGCAAACGTAGATCTAGCACACAAATATTCTATTTTGTGGAGGGCATTTAAAGTTTGTATCAGTGGCATATCAACTTGAAAGCCGGCTGGGTTCTCAAATTCACAACAATGCAATTAAACCACACTGAATCATCAAATTGTCTCTAGAGAAGATTTATGGTATAAGTTGATAGTACACCAAAAATTAGTACCACTAATGCCTTTTAGTACCACTGATGCCTATTTTTGTTGCAAAACCTGTAATCTATATACTCCTGTATCAGTCAAGAACATATGGATCCATAACCAAGCATCCAAATTCTCCACTAATGAAGTTCCCTCACTATAACTAGGATCTGGGTCTTATGCAGAACCAACAGAGAGCACCTGTGGTATTGCATCTACACCATGAAGTGAATGACCATAATTCTGTTGTGTGATTCCTGATACATACCGTTACCTTAACTTTAAAAACAAAGTGAGTATCTGAAAATAATTGTTGCTTAGTGTGTTACTATTCACCACACTGAGGAACAAGCTCACAATAGGTATATTGAACTGTAATTTGCGCTTAACAGGAATACCGAATGGTGTTACACCATCTGGGACTGAAAAATAAAACATTAAAACAAATGGCACCAATGCCATTCCACTGGCTGACACATGCACGCATCATCATGCATCCATGCGCCAGCTGTTCAACGCAACCACTGGGTGCAGTTGCATAATTGAACCTTTTTTACTTATTTATTTTACTATACTGGTCAGTGTTAGGAAAAAGCCTAACACAGTAGAGAAAGCCAATAATTCCAAAGGCAATCCCTATTGGCTTTGGCAAAGCTTCTTTTTTATTGCGGCCTCACTACAGACAGCTTCAGCTATTTGTCACAGGTAGCATTGTATACAATACGCCACAGAGGCAGTCCATACTCAAGGTTGTATGGCTTACATGCTATTCTAAGTTGCTTTGACCCACAGGGGGACAGAAGCCACTAGACACCAGGGATATAGATATATATATATATATATATATTTTTTAACAGGGGGGATGCGGCCCCTTAGGCAAGGGTTGCTCCCCAAAAGGGCCAAATTTATTTTAGGCCAATTCTGCCCCCCTTGGGGGCAGATCGGCCTACTTGTATGAGGCCAATCTGCCCCTGGGGGAGGGGCGGCAGAAACCACTTAGGCACCAGGTATTGGTGTGTATTGTTTGGGGGGGGGCAGTCCCTTGGGCAAGGGTCACTCCCTATGGAAGCACATTACTGTTGGCCATTTCTGCCCCCCTTAGGGGCAGATCAGGCCATTTTTGTAAGGCTCATCTGCCCCCAAGGGGGGCAGAAAGCCCGCTAGACACCAGGGAAGATTTGTATTATTTTTTAAAGAGGGAGGGAGTATGGCCTTACCCACCACCCCAAATTCATGGGGACAAAATTGTTCTGACCACTGGTGGGCAGATTGGGCAATTGCCCCCGATCCACTCCCGCAGGGGGGAAGCAGAAGGCCTACTAGATGCCTGGAAATTCAAAAATAAAATAGTGGGGTGGTGGGTACCAACCAGTATGGGAATGTTTATGCCCCCACCCCAACTGAAGGGTGTACCGGTCTTTCAGCTCTACCCCTGCACACTAAAAGATCTTATCCCAATGGCAAGCAAGAGGACATTTGATTATTTTGGGTTTTGATTTTACATTTGGGCCATGAGAGCTTGGCTAACTCTCAAAATTGTCCCACTTGGAATGGTGAGGGCTGCACGTTTTGGACTTTGTGACGTTGCCATGTAGAAAAATCCACAAGACCTAGACACATCTGAAAACTAAACATCTGGGTGAGTCCATGGTGGTGTGCTTCACATGCACTCGCACTATTTTCAATGCCCTGCAAATCTCCAACTTTGCTTGAAATCACACATTTTTCCCACATTTTTGTGATGAAACCTTCCAGAATCTGCAGGAATCCACAAAATTCCTACCACCCAGCATTGTGCATCTATACCGATTAAAAATTCTGCCCCACTTGTTAGCCTAAAAACTTTTCTTTCCAAACTGCCCTTTTGGACCCGCTTTGGTTCACCCTCAATTTCAACATGTTTTTGTCTCTTCCCTGTCACAGGCTCTTGGCCCACCTACACAAGTGAGGTATCATTTGTATCAGGAGACGGGGGGAAACGTTGGGTGGTAAGAAATTTATGCCGGTGCAGTGATCCCACACAGAAATGTGGGGAAAATGTGAGGTTTGCTGAGGATTCTGGGTAAGAAAACACTGGGGTATACATGCAAGTGACACCTCCCTGGACTCCCTCGGGTGTCCAGTTTTCAAAAATGTCCGAGTTTCGTAGGTTTCCCTAGATGACTGCGGAGCCCAGGACAAAAAGTCCAGGTGCTCCTTCCCCCCTCCCCCTTGCAGAAACAGCTAGTTTTGTAATTGATAATTTTGATGTGTCCACATAGTGTTTTGGGGCATTTCCTGTCACGGGCACTAGGCCTACCCACACAAGTGAGGTACCGTTTTTATTGGGAGATGTGGTGGAATGCTGGGTAGAAGGACGTTCATTGATTCCCTCAGATTCCAGTACTTTGCAGCACTGAAATGTGAGAAAAAAGTGTTTTTTTTATCAAAGTTTGAGGTTTGCCAAGGATTCTGGGTGACGGTTCCTGGTGAGAGCCCCATAAGACACCCCATTCTGAATTTCCCTAGGTTTCTAGTTTTAAAAAATGTATAGGTTTGCTAGGTTTCCCTAGGTGCCAGCGGAGCTAGAGGCCAAAATCCACAGCTAGGCACTTCGCAAAAAACAGGTCAGTTTTCTTTGGGAAAACATGATGTGTCCATGTTGTGTTTTGGGGCATTTCCTGTCGCGGGCACTAGGCCTACCCACACAAGTGAGGTTCCCTTTTTATCGGGAGACTTGAGGGAATGCTGGGTGTAAGGAATTTTGTGGCTCCTCTCAGTTTCCAGAACTTTCCATCTCCGAAATGGGAGGAAAAAGTGTTTTGTTTGCCAAATTTTGAGGTTTTCAAAGGATTCTGGGTAACGGAGCCTGGTGAGAGCCCCAAAAGTCACCCCATCCTGGATTGCCCCAGCTGTCTAGTTTTAAAAAATGCACAGGTTTGCTAGGTTTCCCTAGGTGCCGGCTGAGCTAGAGGCCAAAATTCACAGCTAGGCACTTTCCCAAAAAACACGTCAGATTTAAATGTAAAAATGTGATGTGTCCATAGTGTGTTTCTGTTGCAGGCACTAGGCCTACCCACACAAGTGACGTACCATTTTCATCAGGAGACTTGAGGGAACACAGAATAGAAGAGTAAGTGTTATTGCCCCTTGTCTTTCTCTACATGTTTTCCTCCCAAATATAAGACAGTGTGTAAAAACGAAGTCTATTTGAGAAATTACCTGTAATTCACATACTAACATGGGAACCTCAGAATTCAGAGATGTGCAAATAACCACTGCTTTTCAAAACCTTATCTTGTGCCCATTTTGGAAATACAAAGGTTTCCTTGATACCTATTTTTCACTCTTTATATTTCACCAAGTGAATTGCTGTGCACTCGGTATACAATGAAAACCCATTGCAAAGTGCAGCTCATTTATTGGCTCTGGGTATCTGGGGTTCTTGATGAACCTACAAGACCTATGCATCCCAACCAGAAGAGTTTAGCAGACATAACAGTGTATTGCTTTAAAAAATCTGCCATAGCTGGAAAAAATTATAGAAGAAAACATGGACAGAAATGGCTCTTCTTTTCACCTCAATTTCAATATTTTTAACATTTTAGCTTTTACTTTCTGTAGGGAAACCTTGAAGGATCTACACAAATAACCCCTTGTTGAATTCAGAATTCTGTCTACTTTCTGAAAATGTTTAGCTGTCCAGGATCCAGCATTGGTTTGACACCCATTTTTGTTACTAACTGGAAGGAGGGTGAAAGTACAAATAAATAGTAAAAATCGGGTATGTCCCAGTAAAATGCCAAACTTGTGTTGAAAAATGTGGTTTTGTGATTCAAGTCTGCCTGTTCCTGAAAGCCGGGAAGATGGTGATTTTAGCACCGCAAACCCTTTGTTGATGCCATTTTCAGGGGGGGGGGAAACATGCTTTCCTTCTGCAGCACTTTTTTTCCCTTTTTTGTGGAAAAAAAACATTTTAGGTGTATTGTGGCTAATTTCTTGGTCTCCTCTATGGGTACCCAAAAACTCTGGGTACCTTTAGGATCCCTAGGATGTTGAAAAAAAGGACGCAAATTTGGCATGGATAGCTTATGTGGACAAAAAGTTATGAGGGCCTAAAGTGCGAACTATCCCAAATAGTTAAAAAAAAAAAAAAAAAGGCTCAGCATCTGAAGGGAAAAGGCCTGGCAGCAAAGGGGTTAAAGAACACTAGTTTGATGAATTTCAGTGCCTCCTAGTGGTCAGTAGAAAAACTACAGCAGTAATGTAGAAGATGACATTAATCTTGACCAATCTCGAAAACTACTATAAACAATCATTGGCAGTGTGTCAGCTTGAATGTAAAGGTAAACAAGATCAATCAAATAAATTTCTTAAGCGCACTACTCACCCAGTAGGGTCTCAAGGAGCTGGGGTAGGGGAGGTTACTGCTCGAAAAGCCATGTTTTGAGTGTTTTCTGAAGGTTAGGAAGTCCTGGGTCTTGCGTAGGTTGGTGGGGAGGGAGTTCCAGGTCTTGGCGGCAAAGTGGGAGAAGGATCAACCGCCAGAGGTGGTGCGTTGGATGCGGGGGACTGTAGCAAAGGCGAGGTCGGTGGAGCAGAGCTGAGTTGGTTTGTGGAAGTTGAGTCATTTGTTGAGGTAGGCTGGTCCGGTGTCGTGGAGGGCTTTGTGAGCGTGGACAAGGATTTTGAAGATGATCCTTTTGTTGATGGGCAGCCAGTGTAGGGATTTGAGGTGGGCGGAGATGTGTTTGTGGCAGAGGAGGTTGAGGATGAGGATGAGACGTGCGTCTGCGTTCTGGATTCGCTGGAGTTTTCTCTGAAGCTTGGCTGTGGTCCCTGCGTAGAGGACGTTGCCGTAGTCCAGTCTGCTGCTTATGAGGGCATGAGTGACCATTCTTCTTGTTTCTAAAAGAATCCATTTGAAAGTCTTGCGTAGCATACAAAGGGTGATGAAGCAGGAGGATGATATGGCATTGATTTGCTGAGTCATGGAGAGAGATGAGTCCAGAACAATGCCAAGATTGCGTGCATGGGTGGTGGGTGCTGGGGGTGGTCCAAGGGTGGTGGGCCACCAAGAGTCGTTCGAACAAGACTGATTGGCATCACCAATGCTTGTGCTGTGTAGAATTGAAAGTAAGGAGAAATCCCCTCTCACAGAGATTAATACATCTTTCTATCATTTCGAGAGATCACCGAGTGTGAAGTGACATATTTTGCCAAACATATACTTGCACTCAGACACAGGAAGGGCGAACGGCTAAGCAAAACATTAGCTTGATTATTTTATATAGAGAAATCATCAAAAAACTATTTCTATGATTCAGTTTAAGGATGGGAAGAGTTGAAAATGAAGCATTTCTAAAATAGTTTGTTCAGTTTTACACCACATTATACCTATCATAGTGAACATGGGCGAGTGACTATTTAGAAGATCAGCAACAAAGTATTGGTAAACCCATATATCAATGAATTGATCTGTCTTCACATCAAGATTCTCTTTGGAATTAACATGTCCAGCCGAACCAGTACGTCCATCAACATTTATCATGAGATACAGTAGAACACACAAGGGCAATAAGTGTACAAAGGTAAAGCCGACACATGTTTCGCCCCCCCCTAATGGTTTGTAAACCTGGGGCTTTCTCAAGGCTATTCCAAATTTTTAAGGTAAATTATTGTATAACTGCATTGGTATATTGTCATGTTTAGGAAACAAATCACTGACAGTGGTGAACCATGTTTAACATAGCCACGGGGTAAATCAAACCATTAGGGGGCGAAACAAGTGTCAGCTTTACCTTTGTACACTTATTGGCATTGTGTGTTCTACTGTATCTCATAATAAATTTTGATGGACTTACTGGTTCGGCTGGACATGTTAATTCCAAAGAGAATCTTGATGTGAAGACATAGATCAATTAATTGATATATGGGTTTACCAATACTTTGTTGCTGATACACTCCTTCAGAGGTTAATATAAGGGGTTCACACCTCTTTGGTAACCCCTTACCTCTTTCAAAAACAATAAATGGGCATTCAGTAAGAGAGTGTTGGACCCATCTGAAAGAATATATAGAAGATATAACCGTAGCCTGGGTGAGTGAAGATTCCACATGGTCACATTCAGAACTTTCAAATGTTATTGAAATCAAAGATGCCATTGACAGTCTGGCTAATAGTAAAGCACATGGCCTAATGGATGAGTTTTACAACAAGTTTAGGGACATACTTGCTCAGCAACTGCCTGAGGTTAATTTGAACCATATGAATGTGGGCAGCTTCCTTCTACTATGAAAGAGGCCATTATTATTAATACCCTCCTGAAACCGGAGAGATGCTAGAAGTTGTGCCTGTCCTATCACGCATTATCCCTTCCAAAATTTAGAAACTAAAACACTAGTTGAGATTATTGCAAATAGTATTAAACCCCCAATGGATAATTTAGCTATCTCACATCAGGCTGGGGTTGTCCCAAGAAAATATTATGCACCAACTTTGAGGGTATGAATCAAGTTAGCTCAGAGTTGGGGGCAGCCTCAGCTTTCCAGAGAAAAGGGAGGGGGGGGTGCAGATGCAACGTAACGGCCAGAGCTGCTGACTTTGTAACTAGGGAACCAGGCTTGAGCCTCAGCAAAGGTTCATCATCCTGTCATTCTAAGCAAGTCACCAAATATCCCACTGCCTAAAAAATAATGTGTCTTTGTGTACTGTAACTGATGCTCATGTGACGTGCTTCAATACCCTTAGGTCGAGTTCACACCCTATAAAACTGCCAAAAATAAAATATTTTAATTCATGATAACTGTCCGTTACAGAATGGGTCTGGGGAATTACCGGATTCAATTGATTTCTATTACCTACATTGCACTGACGGGTAACGTCCACATAACAGTTGTTTGTTGAAACCTTTTAGAATTGCAAGGGCACAAGACAAAGCAGTCGGCTGTCACCATTCCTCTTTGCCATAGCAATAGCGCTGGGAAACCTTTTTTAGGTAGCCATTTGCTCTACAAAATATGCATAATAATAGAAACGCTAGCCTTGGCTCTGAGTGTGCTGCAATCACATACCTTTTAAACTAGGAAAAATGTCATGTCGCTGTATCCAGACAACATACTGCTATTCATTACAAATCTAAAACCGAATTTATCACCTATTGCTAGAGACATTATTACATTAGCGATCTCAAAAATTAAAATGAACTGGGGTAAATCTAGAATATACCTGCTCAGGCAGGCAGTAAGATGATCAGTTTGGGCTACTCCTTGTAGAAGCGTTCTGACACTAAAATATTTTGGAATATATATGTATATAGCTAGAGCAGTAATTACATATTAACTATGAGCCTGCCATTGCAGAGAGCTGGATAAGACTGCCACTTTGCTGGGTGGTAGTGTCACGTTTTCAAATAGCACAGTTACCCATAGTTTAACATCTCTTCACCAACATCATTAAACTGCAGACTGTGTTGATTAAGCTGATTTAGGGGAGGAAGCAACCCAGATATTTTGACCTTGCATTCTAATAAAAAGTGGAATCTTGGTTCTAAGCTTGGAGAGATACTACTCTGCCACTCGCGCTCACTCCACAATGTACTGGTTCCACCCAGCCATCTATACACCTCATATTGTGACTGAAAGGAATTCAATGAGAGCTAGTGCTGTGGAGTGCCATACAGCTGAGTAGAGTGAAGTGACTTAGAGTGGAGTGACGTGGCAGAGTGAAGTGGCCTAGAATGGAGTGAAGTGATCTAGAGTGGAGTGGTGTGGCCTAGAGCGGAGTGGCGTGCATATATAGAGTGGAGTAGAGTATTGTAGAATGGAGTGTCGCAGAGTGTCACAGAATGGAGTATTGTAGATTGGAGTGGCATAGGGTGTAGTAAAGTACAGTGTCAGAGTGGAGTAGCATAAAGTGGAGGTGTATAGTGTTGAGAGGCTAAGAGTGGAGTAAAATGTTGTGGAGTAAAATGTCAGAGTGTGGTGGCACAGAGTGGACTAAAGAGGAATGGAGTGTATTATAGTAGAGTGTCGGAGTGGAGTGTCACAGAGTAGAGTGGCATGGAGTGTCACAGATTGGGGTGTTAGAGTGGAAGGCCATAGAGTTGAGTGACTGACTCGCATAGATTGGAGTGTGGTGGTGTCATGGATTAGAGTGTCACATATTGTCGTATAGTGGCGTGGCTTAGATTGGAGGGGCTCAGAGTGGACTAAAGAGGAATGGAGTGTCTTACCGTGGAGTGTCAGAGTGGAGTGTCACAGAGTACAGTAGCATGGAGTGTCATAGATTGAGGGTGTTTGAGTGGAAGGCCATAGAGACTAGCATAGCGTGGAGTGTGGTGGAGTGTCATGGATTAGTGTCACAGAGTGTCATATAGTGGCGTGGCTTAGATTGAAGGGGCTCAGAGTGGACTAAAGAGGAATGGAGTGTCAGAGTGGAGTGTCACAGATTACAGTAGCATGGAGTGTCATAGATTGAGGGTGTTTGAGTGGAAGGCCATAGAGACTAGCATGGAGTGGAGTGGAGTGTGGTGGAGTGTCATGGATTAGAGTGTCTCAGAGTGTCATATAGTGGCGTGGCTTAGAGTGGAGGGGCACAGAGTGGACTAAAGAGGAATGGAGTGACTTACAGTGGAGTTTCAGAGTGGCATGGAGTGTCATAGATTGGAGTGTTAGAGTGGAAGGCCATAGAGTTGAGTGACAGACTGGCATAGAGTGGAGTGTGGTGGAGTGTCACGGATTATAGTGTCATAGAGTGGCGTGGCTTAGAGCGGAGGGGCACAGAGTAGATTAGAGCATTCGGGAGTGGTGTAGAGTGAAGTGGCATAGTGTGGAGTATGCATGGTGTGGTAGTGCACTGCCATTACAGAAATACATGTTCAGTTGAAATGACAATTACATTTGCACATATAGTTTTACTGATAAAACTATACAGAGCACAAATGATAATGTGTGGAAATGGTTTCATCTAGTGTACTGATTTGTTTTGATTATATTAAAATATTTTTCCACCACACTTCTGAATGACAAAAATGCGCTTAGTTTGTACTTTCATAATTCTGATTAATTCTAAAATATCTGCAGTTAAATTACAGACATTTTAAATTTTGGTGTGTGTTAGAACAAAAACTTTCTTTCCAAGTATATGCCAAGATTTTTCAAATATTATCTCACACTTTGATGTCAGAGAAAGAAAAATAACAGCAAGCTCCTTTAGAAGACACAGCCTGATATTTGACCTTTGTCTTTGAATGCACAGTAAATGTGACAAGATAAAAACAACATTTAAAGACCTGTTTACAGAAAGCAAGGACTTGTGGAATAATACAATGAGCATTGGTGAGCAAGGTTGGCTTCTGGGGAGCAAGGAAGATATGCTGGGCAGCCTAAAAGAAATAAAGCCAGTAAATATCCAGAAAATGTGAGTTACAAAACACAAAGCATGTGCAGAATGCATTCTCAGGGCAGCTTTCAGAATGCCCAAAAGAAGTCTTTCTGCAAGCAGACTGCACTTTCTGGTAGGTTTTGACCTAAATACTGGCCCACCAGACTATAAAACAGTCCCACAAACAGTCAAAAAATTATGGCAGTAAAAAACCGGGAAACACTTTATTATGCTTACCTGCCTGTTGTTTACACAGAATCTTACGCTACCTCATACTGATGATTGATATGCATAACAGAGACGTGAGCAAAGTGGGA
This sequence comes from Pleurodeles waltl, assembly GCF_031143425.1. NCBI lineage: Eukaryota > Metazoa > Chordata > Amphibia > Caudata > Salamandridae > Pleurodeles > Pleurodeles waltl. Next base: position 716,124,663 of record NC_090450.1, read on the forward strand.
CACCTTTTCAAAGATAGTGTTTTCATGACAACAGGTCAATTTACATGTGATCTGAGTGTCACTTCATTGGAAATATTTGTATATTGTGCCAGGTTGCAAGATCCTGTTTCCGGTCCTTCCCGGAACAGCCACCTGAATTTATCCCACTAATGCAATTGGTACAGACCTCTGGCATGGGTTTCGCGATTTCATTTAACATGGCCACTGAGACCTTAATAAATGTGGTGCACTCTGCACATGGATTAAAGGAGCAGGGTTTAGGAAGGACTAGTGATGATGAGTGTTGGTGGTATTGATGTGATCCAACAGAATGTGTCTACCTGCATTATCAGCACGTTCTTATACATTTCAAAGATCTACACTGTATGTTTTGCACTCGGCTCCATTTACACGTAACTGATTGTACTACAGTCTGTCGTAGATGTGCACAACCAAATACAGATTTTTTTTATTTAATGTTACATTGCCCACATATAAGAAACTTTTGGGAGCAGGTTATAAATATGATATGTAAATTTACTAAGATTGCCCTTGAATTATCGCCTCTTGTTTAATTACTGAGATGTGCTGCAGAAGCCGCACTCCACACCAAGGTTTATGGCTTAGCTCTTACTCCTAGTCAAACACTATGTAGCAGTGTCATGAATGAAGGACCCTCTCACCCAAAGATACAGAAATAGTTGAAAGACACTATTTTGTACAACGACACTGTAGAGACATATTTTACTCTATTGCCAAGGACCTTAAGTCTAGTGGAACTTTTGGCTAAATCCGAAGCTATATCTCTCATTAGCTAAATGTATTTGCATTGTTTATGCTACATTGATACTCGTGCTTCTCAGAACTTTGGAGAGATGGAGACATGCTTCGAATGGACCTTGTTCATCATGATAGGTCACAAAGGCTAGATCTATTTGCTTTCTCATTGCTTGTGTTCCATGCAACACATGACTCTTGATCACTCTTGTTTATAGTGGCCATGGGTGTCTGAGCAAGTTCAGATTGTGGGTAGGTATTTATGAGGTGCCACGATTGAAAGCTGTTGAGTTCAGGCAGAAGGCAGTTTTGAGTTTCTCACTGTGGTTATCAGTGGGTCATAAAGGTGTTTACTACATACACATCCAATGCTTGGCTTCTCTGCAGAGCACACATTTGCAATGGCCTCATATGTACCATTTGTAATTGTGCTTCTATGGGAAAGTATGTGAAGGAGGTACAAGGTCTTCGAGCAAAGGAAAGCATCTCCAGTGTTTAAAGGTGAGAGAGTGGTTGGGGTGTGTGTGGGGGAGGGCGGGTTCAGTGGAGGAGATGCAAGGAAGTACGTGCAAAAGGAGAGAGCAAAAAGACAGTTCTGAAGAGGAAAGAGGACTTTACAGATATGCAGACGTCTTTCCAAATGCTGTGAGGAGAAAAGGGGTCTAACAGAGGGAGTGACCGTGGAGGTAAGCATTGTGAAGGGGAGAACTGGAGTGACTGAGGCACTACCGGAGACCACTAACCCTTTCATAGACATCAGTAATGTTTTAATTACACTTTTGAATTTTAAGAACTGAAACTTTTTTAACTCTTAACTATTCACAACACAACTGCTGTTTCTAACTTACTTGATACAGCTAATAAGAACTGGCAAAGCCAAAAGGCCTGGGTTATCGTAGGTGAATGTCTGTTGTTGTGTTATATGTCTGGATACAATAAAAGAAAACTCAAAGAGTGACACCCAGGTCGTGTGTCATGCTGTGAGAAATGGAATTCTAGTTTTTAACCAGGACCTTAATTACATAGGCCACACCTTACTGGAAAAGATTATTAGTTACGCTCCTTTGGACAAAACCTTCTAGAGGCCAACACCCACTTTTTCTTATCACTTCAAGCCTTGCAAGATCTCAATCATTTGACCTCCGATCGCACAGGTGCTGCTTTTGATCCCTTAAAGAGGGACCTTGGTCTAGCAGTTTGATCGGCACTGTGACCTTTTGGGGCCAAGAATAATTCGGATATGGCGTGTCCCCCCCTGTTACCGCACAGTGAAGGAAAACACACAAGGCACTGGAATGCTGCCCAGAGTAATTACGAGCGGCTGAGTCAGATGCAGGTACTTTCACCCATCACCCTTTTACTTTTCTCTGCCACGCAGGCATTATAATTGAATATTTAACATGAAAGCTTACATGTTGCATTAAAATTGTTGATTCTCTTTCAAGTGGAGTGTAAGATACTCCTCATCATATTTTGCACAATAGTATTACATTACGCCACTGCCAAGAGCAGAGTCAGTTTGAGGATTTGCCAGAGTAAGAGGTTGTACTGCATGAGGGAATGAGGGTGTTTGCATAGCTCCTAAAGCACCTTCTTTTCTCCTTAGCTTAATAAATGTCCATTAAATACCCTAGAAGCAGCAGGCTTTGTTATTTCGGAAGTCATTCCTCGCAGATTTGACAATCAGAGCAACATTAGCCACTGAATGAGACAGACAGACTTCCTCACAGTCATGGGGAGTGGAAGTTCAGAGCTATCAAGATGCCCTGAGCCAGTGGTGAGTAGTTCATGCATTCCAGCTGCTTTCTTCGCATTCTGGTCTCCATATTCCTGAAATAGTAAATGAGAAACATGAAACCAGAAATTCAGACATGCAACAGAAATCACAACGGGACCGGGTGAACTATTACCACCTGGTGTGAAATAACTTGAGACTTTTGCAGGCGTTCTGCATTGCTTCAATGTGAATGTATGGATCTTCTAGCATGACGCATACTGCAAACTAAATTGCTTCTTGGATGACTTACCTTTTTTCCATGGAGATCTATTCACCAAAATTATAGGGGCAGCATAAGTGACATCACACACTCTTTGACCTTAATGGCATCCAAGAAAGTGTCATACTAATCCCTTTGTCCCTGAATCTTCCCAGGAACTGATGAAACTTGACCTTAATCCACAAGACATCACCATAATTGACAAAGTTGAAGTGCCATAATAACTGTGTTATTGATATAACACAATTGTCTACTTTAGATACTCCTACATTAGGCTGCTGACAATCTTTGAACGCAGTGGAATGTAATACAGTACTTGCCCTAAATTGCATCGATCAAAGCGAGTCAGCCTGGCTTCTTCTGGGGGGGGAGACAGGTGGCGGGAGGAGGAGGAAGAGATTCTAGGTATCAGACGATATGTTAGTTATCGCTATTCTGACATACAACTGAAGACACTACAGGCCAAACACAGAACTCTCAAGCTTTCCAGGTCAATTATTGAGCAACTAATCCAGTCCAGAGTCCACAATTTTCTTTTGTATTCTGGTACTTGAATCATGATTTTATACTTAGACAACTAGGACCATAAATCTCAGAACGCAAAGGAAACTCCGGCACTAGATGATTTACTCACACTAAGACCTGGGAAACATGAGCGTCATGCAAACACAAGGAAGACGTGATCACATAACGAGACATTTTCACAGTTACTTTTTAACACTTCTCCACAGAAATAGGCATATTTTATCAGAAACTATTAATTACACGATTTTGTTCTACTTCTTAATGTATTCATGTGTTCTTTCAAAGGTGTACTTCCAAGTAAGTTAGGTGAGAAGAATCTAACTGGTGATACAAAGTAATACAAAAAAACAAGGTTTTTTGTAGCTGCACTTTCTTTTCAGGTCACAACTACAGACAGGAAAATCAATAGACACCATTCATGCATGGGTTCTCACAGGAGCAGATATGTGATGTTACAGAAAGACCACAACAGGGTCCACAGAATCTAGCTATGGATGCAAGTGAGGACCGATGGACAGTGCACTTTGACAACACTCACATACACAAACAGATATACTCAGGGATCCTTATCCATTACCATGGTGAGGCTAATCTAATTTCTTAGCTTCTCCTCCTCCACCTGCACCCCTTTCTCCCCTTGTTTCTTCGGCACTGCTGACTGTCCTCCAAGGATGCTCGTCAATAATGTAACACCAAATGTTGCCCGCCCCCCTTGCAGAATGTGATGAAGGGCCTCTATGTATCCCATATGTCATTGACCTTAGGCTTGATAGAGGACCCATAATGGGTTGGGGGCCACATGGAGGGTTGCTCCGTCTGCTCCACATGGGCTGCGGGGGCCTGCGGCTGGGGGGTAACAGAAGCCCCTGCAGGGCACATGGGCTCCCAGGCCTCCAAGGGGGTCCCCAAACCTTATAGGGGGTCCCCATTCAATTAAATGGCAATAAATGTCTATAAGATACGGGAAACTCAGGGCCCCTCATCGCATTCTGCAGGGGGGCCCATAAGTTTGCTTTGCGCCTCCGATGAGCCTTCTCCATTCCCTGCCTTCCTATTTGCTTTAGAGACAGAAAACAGACTGCAGTGTTAATAGACTTTTTCACATTTATCTTTTTTTTTTATTTTTATCCTCATAAAGGAAGTCCCACCACACCACTCAAGGGTCATCAACCTGTATCGAGCATGGTGAACCGGTTTGACCAGGTTAAACCCAAGCAGATACAGCACTTCACCTCTCCCGGGCATACCCAATGCTCTTATACAACCTCAAGCCCAGGAGAGAGGAGGGAAGGGGGTGGGGAGAGAGGAGGGAGTAATCATTGGACTAGATACCAAGAGTAATTCCATTTTGCCGAACATTTTCCCAAATGGCCCAACATTCATCATTGTTACCCATCGGACCACTACGTTCTAAGCAAGAAAAGTAATCTACAGAAGACAGCCAGTCCAAAACATTCGGGGGTATAGAGCTGACCCATTTTAGACATATTTGTCTCCTAACCAATAGCATCAACAAGAACAATATACACTTGTACGGGCTGGATAACTTCTGGTCCCATGTGGAACCGCAGGAGACGCCAAAGAGTACTAAAGGGGAGGTCACCTCCACTTCAGTACTTATAAACCGCTTAAGAAAACTATTAATCCCAGACCAAAAGATACCTAGATTTGGACAACTCGAAAACATATGTATATCGTTTGCATTACGATCCCCACATCGTGGACACTTTTTTTCTGACTTCCCCACAGTGGATAACTTCTGGGGGGACCAATAAACCCTATGCATCGTAAATAATTGTTTTTTTTCAAAGCGGCTGATCTAGTTACCGACCACAGCATGGAGCTTGATATTTCCCAAATATGCACTATATCCAAATCTGGCAAGACCTCTCCCCATTTCTTCTCGGGAAGCAAAACCGCTGAATCTGAAGCGTCAAGCAATGCCTGATACCAAACAGAGACTTCTTTATGTACTAAGATCGAGGATAATTTATCTTCCCAAAAATGATACACTCCCCCTTTCTCCTGAAGGGATGCCGCCCAACTTGCTAATTGTAAATACTTAAACCTTGAAAGCTTATGATCTGTTAATTCCTCAAACCTGACCAGGACACCAACTTAGCTTCCTTCAAAATTTGTCCCCACCTCGTCACTCCCTTTAACACCAAGGCCAATCTATCTAAAAGAAACTCAGGAGTACCAGGGGAGTCCCAGACCGGAGCTCTTGGACTGTAATAATGAATATGGAGGGCTTGGCGTACCAACCACCATACTCTGTTAGCATCCTTAAGAAGCTTCAAATGAATCTTTTTGAAGAATTTTGGGTGACCAAACTTATATCAAACAAACACTACCAGCTGCTAAAAATTGAGTCACTGCGCCCCAAAAGAACGTATATTCAGACCTATCCGTAGCAAAATCCTAACATTTTTCAAGTGAAAGGCTAAGTAGTATTTGTAGAAATCTGGAGCTGCGATCCCCCCTTCCCCTTGGGCCTACGAAGTTTTTGCCAAGCAATCTTAACACCTTTTGAAGACCACACGGACGAGGTTAAATTAGCTTGCATCTTCTAAAACCAGCTCTTCTTGAATTCCAATGGGATCGTATTAAACAGGAATGTATATTTAGGAAGAATAACCATCTTAAGAATATTTACTCTACCTGTAAAAGACAGAGGGAGCCCGGCCCAAGTCTTAAGTAAGTTACGAGTCTCCTTACAAAGCTTGTCAAAATTAACCCTAGCCAATTCATTAAGATTGGGAATAACTTGAATTCCCAGGTATCTAATCTGTTGCTTAACCAGCTGGCTATCAAAAGTAGTATTCCAACACATAATTTCAGTTTTATCGGGGTTAACAGAATAACCCAAGACTTCTCCAAACTCCTCTAAGCATAGTAGAATTCTAGAAAAAACATGTGTCAAGTCCCCAGTGTGTATCATAAGATCATCAGCATACAAAGCAATCTTCTTCTCCCAGCCCATACATAGAAAAGGAGGGATCTCTCTGTCTGCCCTAATTGTGGCTGCTAAAGGCTCAATATATAAATTAAAAATAAGAGGGGATAACAGACAACCCTGCTGCGTCCCTCTCTGAATGCTAAATCTAGAAGTTAACTTATCGTTGATCAAAATGCAGGCAGATGGATCTTTATAAATGACCTGAATTGCCTCGATAAATTTCGGGCCCAACTTAAAAACCTCCATTACACATTGTAAAAAACGCCAATTTACCCGGTCAAAAGCTTTGGCTGCATCAAATGTGAGGACCGATAGGGGAACTTTTTCAGAGGTCGCCAGATCCACTGCACCCAACAAGTCATGAGTCAACTCATGCAAATATCTGCCTCTAACAAACCCTTTCTGGTCCTTATGGATCAAATTGCAAATCACACTCTGGGGCCTGTTAGACAAAATATGGGTGTAAATCTTATAATCTGAATTCATCAGAGATATTGGCCTGTATGAACTACAGAGGGACAGATCTTTCCCTGGTTTCAAAAGGAGGCTAATAACTGCCTCACCCCAAGACTTGGGCGTATCAACCCCTTCTTGTAAAAGAAGGTTAAACAATACTGTCAAAACAGTTACCAACTCCTCGCAAAGGTTACCATTTAACCATCTGGACCCGGAGCCTTCCCCTTCTTTAGATTTTGAATTGCTGCTCTCACCTCCCCAGAATCTATTTCACTAGCGAGTTGGTTCTGATTCCATGCTGAGGAAGATGAAGTGCATCTAAATACGCCTTTTCAGACGTTTCAGAAGAATGCTGATCTTCTGTGTACAGACTAAAAAAAAACCACAAATGTCTCCTCTATCTCAGAATTGAATACAGCTCCCGTAACCTCTGATTTAACAAATGAAATAACATGCTTGGAACGGTCGGATTTGGTTTTCCAGGCTAAAAGTTTCCCACAGCCTTCCCCATATTCGTAGTGGGCAAACCTGCTGCAGTCCCATGCCCTTCTCACTTTCCCCTCCAAAAATAAGCCCAACTCAGATCTTGCAGATTCTAACTGAGCGTTGAAATACCCCTTCTATTTCTCCTCCACCCTGCAAGGAGGCCACCTTAAGCTCAAGTTGTTTTAATTGATCTTTCTCCACCCTGTATCTATAAGTGGCCAACCTCACAAGCTTACCTCTAATAAAAGCTTTATATGCGTCCCACAATATCTGCAATGTGGTGCAATCCATAATTCAGTTTAAAAAAATCATTAGTCTCCTTCCTCAAACCATCCACAATCAACTCATCCAAAAAAAGAGTACTATTAGCTGTCCACCTGGGAATAGACACTTGGCTATTAAGGGAGACTTGCATTATTACTGCTGAGTGATCTGAAAGATGTGCCGGGGCATGGCAAACTGATATTACCATGTCCCTTAACTGATGTTGAATTAAGAAAAAATCTATCCTTGAACGATGACCATACTTCTTATTATTAAATGTGTACCTGGAGCCCACCCCACCCTTCCGGTGCCAAATATCTATTAAACCAAGATCCAACATTCCTTGTTTTACCCTTGACCAAGTTTTGGCCTTGGTGTAGACTTATCTAAAATAGGGTTCATAGTTAACCGTTGGTCTTCGTGTAGACTTATCTAAAATAGGGTTCAATAAAACGCTGAAATCCCCACCAATTATAATTGGGTGTTTAGCAACCAATAAATGGTTAAAGAGATCTTGAAAGGGTGAAGGGTCATCGACATTAGGACCATAATACCCGACGATCGTAAACCAGGTACTGTGCAAGGCGGCCTCCACAATCAGCCACCTACTCCTAGGATCCTTCTTAACATTAGCAACCTTCACACCTACCGATTTCTTTATCAAAAATTGCCACCCCCTTAATTGCACATGATTGATTAGTTTATGCACAATAACCCACCCAGTTCAGATGTTTAAGATATGCATTCCATTCAGTCTCTAACAAATACGTTTCTTGTAAAATAATTACTTCCTCCTCTACCCTCTTTAGGAATTAAAAAATTCTCCTCCTCCTCCCAGGAACCCGTAAACCATTAACATTCCATGATAAAAACTTCAACGGGGCCCCCTTCAGGTTAACCATTGTCGATTCCCAAACACACCCAATACCTCCTCCACCCATGGGAACCCTCCCTCGTCGTCCAAAAGGGTGACTATTACCACCCATATGAGCTTGAACCGGCCGGCTCTTCTCAAAGAAAATACAATCAACACGGAGTTTTCATTTTCTCAATTAATGCCAGGACTTCTGCGGGTTCCCTAATATTGTACATGGTATTGTTCCACATAATCTTCAAAAAGGCCGGGAACCTCATCTGGACTGTGGCGTCATAGGACCTGAGATCCTGCATATACTTCCCCAATTTCCACTGCCTATCTAGAGTTGTTTTAGAAAGATCCGAACTAACCCGAAAAGACCAATCGCCCATTGAAAAAATGCCCGCCTTGAGAGCATCAGACAAGATTCTTTCTTTTACAGAGTAAGTACCAAAGTTAACAAGAACCTTCCTGGGGGTCTTCCTGTCAGGCTTCCTCCTGAAGGGATCACGGTGAACTCTTTTTATATCCTCTTTCAACCTTATCTGGTCCATAGCGGGGAAAAACTTCTTGAACAGGGTTAATACAACCCTTCAGGAACATTCAGTAACCTGATGTTAATCCTCCGTAAATTATTCTTCAGAGATTCTAGTGTCTCCTGAACCATCTTGCCGTCGCGTGTCAGCTGAGAAATATCCTGGGAATTGGACAGTACTCGAGCCTCCTGCTCTGAGACTACCATCTCCAATTTACTTATCCTCTCACCCAACGCATTAAGTTTAGTTTCCAATGCCACAGAGGACTCAGATTTTTCCTTGGTTATATTCAAATACCTCAAATTTACCTCTGATCTCCTCAGATAAGGAAATCAAGAGGTTCTGTACCGCAGAATCATGAGGAGGTAGACCAGACTTTAAATCCTTCGTATACAACGGGCCCTGCACCCCATCACACTCAGCAGATTGAATTTGCGAAGACTCTTTCTCGCCAGCCTGCTTCCCATACCCAAGGGAAGAGGCTGAGGGGGTCAAGGAGCGAGGAGAGTTCTCCAAGGATTGTGGAGGCCGCATCTCTACACCGCATAAAGTATTCCTCAAAAAGAGTGCAAGGGGAGATGCCAACTTGCCCCCCTCAAATAGTAAACCTTGAGTGCTAAAAGCCTTACTGATTTTACTAAGCTTGTTACTGTGCCTCTTTCTTGGCTCCAAATCAGGGGGGAGGGGTGCCGAAAAACTCCCTTTATTAGATTTTACAGTCCCCTTCACTTGCGCTCTCATATTACCAGACCCCCCCCCTCCTTACTGGAAACTACTTTCTTCTTACTGGAAACTAGTGAGCTATTAATTACACCTTTTTGGAGGGCCTCCTCACCCTTCCCAGTACTTTCTGACTCTGCACTAATGGGGGGCCCCTAGAAGACGCCCGTACTCTTAATTTCACTGGCGTCATAAAAACACTGCCTCCCACTGAAATGGCAGAAAAATACTTGCTGTGATCCTTGGGTTCCTCCCCTGACTCCTTCTTGAAGATATTAAAAGCTGCTTCCAAACGTGGCCCCCGGAAACAATAAAGGCAAAGAAAACGTTTTCCTTGATGGAGAGTACAAGCTGCTTCTGGCCAAAATCAGGTGTGTGGAACGCTGAGCCTTGGCGTCTCCACGAAGAAATTCGACTCCCCACCTTGCCCTGGCTCACACGGGGGGCGGGGACGTAGTAAGAGGCTCATCAGCCTCGCGGCGTTGCGGCGTCTCAGTCCCGAGCGCCAGTCGGAAAGAGCTTGCGACCGCGAAGCTTACGTGGCCGCCATGTTCCCTGGGGATTCTCAATCTTTTTTGTACTCAATTTTCTTTAGGACAAAGATTTTAGTAGGGCCTTTATATGACTTCTGTTTTGGTAATCCTGGTAGTTTTCCTTTTTTCTGGCAAAAATGTCCTTCTCAACTCAGGTGTAAACCAGACTGTGATGTTATTCACCAATAAATAACTATGTTGTTAACTACCAACACAGTACAATTGATTTGAGTCCCTTTCTTCTTTTTCAAACGAAGAATAATTTCTACAAAATAAATGTTTCCCTAACTCGTTGTCTACCAAACTGATTCTCATTATTTGTAGTCTGATAATTTGAATAAACATACTTCAGTCACAAATGGTTTACAAAACTTGAAACAGAACTCCATGTCTTGCATCACAAATGGAGATCACAGGATGAGGAAACCCAGATCACTTTATGCTGTTTCTACAGAGCGCTCAAAGCTGTAATTAAAACTACAAAAAGGAAACCCTACTCTACATGCATAGTGGATGACGATTGCCCATATAGAGAATTGCACAAAATGGTGGTAGAGTTCTGCAACCCAGATTGCTACAATTCGGAGACCCAACAATCTCAAGCTTTGAGTGACAAGACCTCCAAAACATTTAAACAGTGAAAAAGAGAACGTTTCAAGGAGAAAGCAGGTAACACCTCAAAACACACTGGGGTAGAAATAATCAATCTAGCTTCTCTTAGCAGTTTCAACACATTCTCAAAAGAATGTTATACGATGATCAAGGATAGCAGGATCTCCAGCAGACCCAGTATCCCCCCAAAATCAAAGACATCCTCCTGACCACCTGTGCTGGGACAGTAGTTAGAAACAAACTAAACAACTGTTTAGAACATTTCCTTCCCACCAGAGATGAAGACCTCATACATCAGACTATTTCTCAAGAAGAAAAAAAAGCGATCAAGCTTACCTACCCAATTACAGACTTGCGTCTAATTGCCCATTAGTACAAACTTCAAGATGGCTGATTAATATTTTGGCACACACCGTCATACACTGTGTCAAATAACCAAATAATCTCCTTTCGGTGCTCAAGGAGGAAACAAGGCCACCAAAGCAACGTTTAAGAATACTGGAATTAAAGGACACAGGAATAAAACTTTGACTTTACTGTTGATTGGTTGCGTTAGCACAGTGTGCTCAAAGGCACTTGTTTTTGTTAATTGCCCATACTTGGGAAACAGTGGTCTACCCAGACTTTCTAAATTGACTGAAGAAAATAAGCTAATGACAGATCAACATTTCAGTTTCAGAACACGCAGAGGCACAGAGTCAGCCCTAACATCCACATGAGACAACCTAAAACTCCCAAGGGAAAAGAACGTTGTCCCTTTGCTTTTATTATCGGATCTAGCAACAGCCTTCGGCACTGTCTATTATCAAACGTTCCTTATGAGACTTAAGCACCTCAGTATACATAAGAATGCCTAAAATGAATTGATTCCTATCTCAGAGAAAGACAAAGCCTAACATTCTTTCAGATTTTCAGACCCAATCCTTACACTCTGCAATGGGGTATCCTACAAAGATCTATCGTTTCTATTCCTCTATCTCTTCAACATCTAAAATACACTCTTCCTGGATCTGAACAAATTCTTTAATCTGATGGTTAATACACAAATCATCTTAAAATGGATAATCTGGAAGGCCTTACACTGCAACACTTAATGACTGGCTCTGTGACTTACACACATGGATGATGAATAACCACCTTAAACTCAACACTGCAAAAACTGAGATCATGACTTGCAGAAAATAGAACAAACATTAACCTACAGCCATATGGCCCAAAGACCTCTATTTGCCACCATCGACCTCAACAGAAGCAAGGAATTTCAGAAGGAAAATGGACTCTAACCTATTGCAGGTGTAAATGAAGTTACAAAGGAATTTATATTCACAATGAAAATTCTGAGGCACATCTTCCCATACCTTGGATACCAACAAAAACTAAAACAATCCCTTTCTCCAAACTTCTACTGTGCATCATTCATCATAGAAAATTTCCAGACCATGCTAACCAACATTCAGATACTTGGTGACTGGGCCTCGGTGGGTCTCAGAAGCATCTGAGACCTACCACCTGGCTGGGGAGGTCGTTAATCCTACTCCATGCCTGAAGATTTAACTCATTTGATCTTTGTTTGACTCTTCCTCAAGTTATAAGTGGAATTACAGTAACTTGAGTTATGCAGGCAGATCTCGAACCTTCCACCTTACAATTTGCTTACGTTGATGCACCACAATTAAAGTGGATCCCTTCTGCTGCAACCATAATAGAAAGGGACCTGAGATAAACTCACAATTGGCAGTCAAGGAGCCTATTTAGTCTTGGTGTCTATCATACCTCTCAGTCATAATACCAATAAGTGCTGCGTCCCGAGACAAGATAAATGCACCTCTCTCACAAACACACTTTACTACACAAGTAGTGTGCTCCTTGTTTGGAAAGATGATTCACTGTCATTGCAGAAGCATGAAGCTTAGTACACACACTATCAATTAATCGAGCTTTTCTAGTTATACATTCAGGTACTCCACCTCTCAGACGTCTGCCAGCCCAGAAAAGAACAGGAATTCCTTATTGCCAAAGGCAGATTTAAAAATTCAAGCAATAAGTCAGAGTGATCATAAGCTATCACCAATGTGAGCTACCTCCTACAACACATGGGGCTGTCATCACAATACTCTTAAAGCACGGTAAGGACCCCACTGAATGCACCTATAATCGGCTGTTATCATTCCTAAAGCTTGTCAATGAATTTTGATGAAGGTCTTAGAAAATGATTTATCTCTCCAAATGGAAAATATGGGGTCCCCTGTCCCGCCAGGACTTGGCCAACATATGTCCACCACAGTCAATTTGCGCCCCATCTTTCCAGTGTTGTATCATTGCAATACTGACCTTGAAGCCGCAGCGGTCTTCTTAGCCGAAGGACATTTGGTTCCTTGGATTAGCCTTATTAAATGACCACACTACACAGCTATGGCATTAGGAAATTTTTCTAAAAATGATTTTCCTGCTTTTTACCAACCCAGAAGCCTGAATGTGCACAAACAGAGTGATATCTGACCCGGTTCCAATCTGCCAAGGGACAAAGCACAAGAGCAGCTTGCCTTTGCTAGCGCAAGTGTATTAATAAAAATTATTAATGAGTTTCCATGTTTTCTGAATATGGGGTTTGTGTAAAACAAATAATAATAATAATAACGTAGAAAATAATGCACGCATTTGAAAATGTGATTACGATGACCACCAATGTTAACGAAGTGTACTAATTAATATTTTAATACCATGAAATATTGAATATATGTTTGACTAATGTAGTACTATGTCATAGGAAAGGTTATGCATTATGTCCTAACTTTGTTAATTGTAGGCCTTAGCGAAGGTCTTGGCCTAGTTGCCAGGCCTCAGGTAAAAGCTGTATTCTTAACGTTAATAAATGGCTGTCCTACAGAGTTAAACTGTGATTTTCCATTTGCTGAATGAGAACCGAATGCTAGAAGATGCTGTTCTTGCTAATGTAACATATTGTGTGTAATATGTGTGAGACTGACTTTCTCAAGAGGAGAACAATGGAGATACTGACTTAAGTAGAAACTGTAACAATATTGTTACCTGACAAACCGGATGATGAGGACATTGCTGGACAGAGTACTAGTAGAATTCGTAGATTTGGAATTTTAATTTTATTGGACAAAGTGTGAACATATGATTAATTGACCAATTGGGATTTGGGAAATAGTTTAGTAGGTTTTGATTTAACGACACTGCACTGAGAAGAAAGCAGCATTTTAGTGCAGCATTCTGCATTTTCGCCTTAAACATTGCCATAGCTTATTCTTGCCCATTTTGGGTCTTGAAAAGAGACATGCTTAACTTTAATGCTAAAAGACTTTGTGGTTTCTGAACTTGATGCTGAATCCTGATGACTTGCTGATCGACTGATGTCCTGAGGATGAAGACTGACTCTGCTTGCTGATCCACACTGAGGATAGGTATTATGAATTAGAGTGTTGATTATTATGTATATTTTCTTTTTCTTTCTAGGGACCAACCACACTGTTTTGATAGAGCCATAGTTAGATGTTTTCCAAAGTTGTGTTACTAAATTGTTTTGCATGAAGCCCAACATGCTGATGCTAATCTGGTGTTAGGTAAGGATCTTCAAATAATGAAATTCTGCTAATAGGGAAGATTGCCTGATGAATTTTCTTTGCTGAACTCGAATGTATGTAATTACATTAACACTGTTGACTTTGTTATTGATTTGCCCTGTAACCTTAGAATGTGTTGTAGTTTAAGCTTTGATTAGATTACGTTTCTTCCGCCGCTTTATACAGCCAGTATTGTTTCTGTATGTGTTTCATTTGATTTTGAGGTTAATCTATATGATTTATGCATTATTAATATAGGGAAATAAGTATGCTAACTTTTACTAAAAGGTGTGGTTATTCAGGACTGAAAGGTCATGGTGCGTGATAATAACTGACTCTAATGATTATTAATGTTATTGTTGTTGATTATTAGTATTGTGTATTGGTTATTGATTTGCATGTACCGGAGTTATGGTGGGAACAGCTTAACTGCAAGTCAAAAGGTTCATCGACCTATTGGCGTCCCCTTGTAAGTTTACTTATTAAGGTCAGACGCGCTAACACCTTTGCTTTTTTATCCTTGCAAGGACTCATTGGCAAGTTATCTGCAAGATCGTCATTCGCAGAGGGTCCTGTATTACCGGGAATGGATATACCTTATGTCTGCAGACAATATCTTAATGTTCATGCACACCCCAGCACAAAATCTTGCACCAGTGATCACGCAGATTATATGATTCAGTGGTTACTCAGGCATCATGATTAACTGGAACAAAACTGAACTAGTCTCACTTACAGAATCTATAACTCATGCAACATTGGAATTCGTTATTACCTCAGGGGAGGAGTCAATGAAATACCTCAGCACATACCTACATCGTGATATAGAGGTTATGATCCAACTTAATTGTGGTCCATCCGTGGAGTGGTTGCCTCCGCATGTTAAAGTATGGCAGAAGTTGCTTCTCTCTGTAGCGGCCAACATAGCAATCATTAAAATGACTGTTTTTCCCAAATTGCTATATTTATTCTCAAGTATTCCAACCCTTCTGAATAAATGATTTTTCCGAAATCTTAGCATTTTATTGTCACAGCTCATTTGGGCAAATAAAACATAGTGAATAAGGAGGGGGATATCCTAATACTCCCTTACAATAAGGGAGGGGATTTAAAGTGATTGACCTGGAGCAATACTGTTTCGTAGCTCTAATCCCTTATTTCAGATATTGGTACCATTCAGCTAGAAGACGTCCATAGTTGTCGCCTGAGAGCGAGAGAGAGAGCAGAGGGATGGAATTCCACTCGAATCCCTTCTACCAAGAGGCCTATCTAGGCCCAAGGGTGAAATAAATACTGTTGCCTCTACCTGTCTGGCATGTAAAGCACTGAGTACCAATCAGGAGTCCCATGCCTATACAAGCCATATTGCCCACAACACAACTCTACTATCCAACTTACACTGCACCCTCAGTAGTATACACTTTGGTCAAAGTGGGTGGGGATAACAACTCCGGTGCATTTGTACTTTGAGGAGACTGTCCTTGCTTTGGAGCAATTAAGAGGATATGTAACCCCTGCTCCTTTGGACATATTCACATAGTTTCAAGTTAGCACTACAGCACGTGAGGGAACATATGAATTTCCAGATGAACTCCCTCCCCTGCTCCCCACCAGCTCTGAACCATATGCCTGCCTAAAATACTCTGCTGGCTCCACTGGGTGGATTTCTAAACTGCACAATTTGCGGTCAAACTCCTGGGCAGTGGGGACTATACTGGGCAAAAAAAGCCTGGGAATTGGAGGTAGAGGAAGGACCTACGGAAACAAGGTGAAAATTCTGTTGTAGGCAAACATAAATGATTTCCACAAACCACAGACATACATTATTGCCTTCTGAGCAGTTGCATAGGGAGTAAATAAAAAAGACCATGCACAATCTCACAGCTGTCCCCACTGTCGAGCCCCACATGCTGGCCTCCTACAGCTCGCCTGGTCCTGTCCTCCAGTTCATGGTTTTTGGGATGATGTTACCTGAACCACAGCCAAAATGATATGAGCTTGCATCAAACTAGATCCAATGATCCAATGGACTCAGGGGACTACATTAAAAAGCCCCCATGCAATACCAGACAATTTGTTGCAATGGCACTACTTTTAGCAAAATGCAGAGTCGCCATCCATTGGTTCAGAGCTACTGTGTCTACAGTATAAAGGGAGAATGGACTAAAGACATAGCTATGTGTAGTGATGCAATGGACACCCAACACTCCAGGAGTCACAGACATCCTGACCAAAGGATACATGGGGCTCACTGAGCGCAAATCTATTACAAACCAACCTCAATGAGTAGTTGCAGCGGACCTATAGCACCTCTGATAATTGCACAGTTACTTCATTGCAGGGCTCTCTCCACTGTTTCATTACAAGCCGAATAGTTGGGCTGGGATATCAATTCCATGCATGCTGCTTATGTGGACGGCAGAAACATGTCTGAAGCGAAAGAAGGCTTTACAAGCTGCAGTAGAAAGTAAAACATAAATATGAACTGGAGGTGCCTTCAATTTTAGCTAAATCCTACGTTTGATGGAATTGATATTTACTGTATTACTATCAGAATTTCTGTAAATAGTGTAACATGCATTACTTTTTCTGGTTTTTCCTTTTGGAAAATAAATGAAAAAATATGTGGCTTTTATCCATGTCAGAAATCACCAACTGCACCCGCAAATACTGCAACCTCTTAATCGGACCATGCACAGCCAGCACACACAACCTCATCCATTCACCATTCACTATCTCATAACAGAGAGCTAAAAACAGTTTGCCCTAGTGCTCCATGACCACTCAGCACGCAGCCAACAAGACCAAAACTGAATACTTCACAGAAATCTGGTTCATCTCTACATCAACAAACATCCTTGATGTGCTGGCACCTCAAGACTACAACGTCGAGCACGTCCACCAACATAAGAAAACAGGAAGAAGCATCAGTTATTCATCGATTGTGATGCCCCTGCACACTTCTCTACAACCATCATTCCAGTCCTTCCAACTCCACTTTGTGTTATCAACTAACAAGACTATAACCAGGGTCACTTGAATGATGCGGCAGAGGAGCATCAAATTAAGCGGCAGGGGAGCACCACAAAATGAGGGAAAAGGCTAATTATTTAGCATAACGAGAAATTTTTTGAAATTATTACTTCATTGTTTTGTCATTTTTAGGGTCAAGCCTGCAAGTGCATGTGCTAGCGCATGTGTCTTGCTTGCAAGACTGTTGTGCACAGTAAAGGGCTTGGAGCCAGCCTGTCGCTTACCATTGGTTGGCTTCCATGGCACTCTTCTTTACAGCCTCGTAATTCCTCACTGCAGGTCAAGTATCATTTCAGTTCCTCTGTGTGGAGCAGGGACCAAGCACTGGGTGAATTATCGTAATCAGTGGCCATCCACTGCTCCAGATGTGACTGAGGTACTGTATTGATCTGTTTAATATCTAGTATCCTGCAAACAGTGGACTTGTGACTGGCAAAAACATGCCCAGCAGGCAAACAAATTGCAAAGTTTTATTTTTTTATAGCTAAATTTCATTTATTTTGCAAAGCTGTCTTTTCTAACTTTGCACTCATGGTTTCTTTTGTTTTTGACTGTCAGCGCTGTGCTCAAAAGATGGAGATTATTTTGTTCTAAATATTGCAAAGCAACATTGTCTCTTAATTATGCATAACTTCTGAAATTATGCTTTAGCACGTAATCGTGCAGTACTGTCAAATTCACCCCACTCCAAACCGCCCCACTACAATTCACCTCAATCCACCCTACCTCACCCCAATCCAACCCACCCCAAACCTCCCAATCAACCCCAATCTAACCTGCCCCACTCCAGTTCCCCCACTCCAATCCAAAACAATTTGCCTTACTCCAATCCAAAACAATATGCCCCACTCAAATCCCAAACTATTAATGCAGTACTCCCATCTACCCCACAGCAATCCAAAACAATCTGCCCCTCTCCAATTCAAAACAATCAGCTTCACTCCAATCTGCACCTATCCAAAACAATCTGCCCCACTGAAATCTACTGCACTCCAATCCAAAACAATCTGCCCGACTCCGTCCACCCCATTCCAATCCAAAACAATCTGTCCCACTTGAATCCGCCTTACTCCAATCTGCCCCACTCCAATCCAAAACAACCTAACCCACTCCAATGCGTCCAACTCCAGTCTGCCCCAAAACAATGTCCCGCTACAATCTGCCCCACTCCAATATAACAATATACCCCACTCAAATCCACCACACTTAATCCAATCCACCCCACTCAATACAAACCACCCAAATCCATTCAATCCAGCTCCCTCCAATCTACCCCACCCCATCCAAATCCACTACAATCCAACCCACCCCACTCCAATTCACCCCAGGCCAACACACCTCACCTCAATGCAACCCACCCCACTTCAATCCATCCCACCCCAGTCCAACCCACCCCAACCCACTCCAATCCCTCCAGTCCACCTACCCCATCATTTCAACCCACTCCATCCCAGTCCAATCCACCCCACTCTACCCCACCCACTCCACTCTACCCTAATCCAAACCACCCCACCCCAGTTCAGTCCACTCCAATCCAATCCATCCAGCCTACCCCACTCCAATCCACCCCACTCCAATGCAATCCAACCAAATCTGATCTACGCATTCCAATCCATCCCACTGCAGCCCACCACACCCCAATCCAATCTGCCTCATTTCAATCCACTGACTCCACGCCACCCCAATCCACCCTCCTTACCCCACCTCATCCCAGTTCAGTTCACCCTACTCCAATCCAATCCATCACCACACCCCACTCAAATCCAATCGACCCTACTGCAATCCAATCCCTCTCAATCCAATCCACCGCACTGCAGCCCAACCACACCCAGATCCACCCCACTTCAATTCACCACACTCCCCAATCCACACTTCATCCCAATCCAATCCAACCCACCCCACCCATCACATTTCAGTTCACCCCACCCCAATCAAACCAACCCACCCCACTCCACTCCACTCAACCCACTCCAATCCCATCCCATATATAGTCCAATCCACTGCACTCCAATCCAATCCACCGCACTCCAGTCCAATCCAATCCAATTCACCCCTCTCCCAATCCAGTGAGTCCAACTCACCCCATTCCAATCATCCCACTTCAGTCCAATCCACCCCACCCCACTGCAATCCAATCCACTTCACTCAATTCCAATCCACCCTACTCCAATACAATTTAATCCACTGCACTACAATCCACACCACCCCACCCCAATCCAACATTAATCACTCCAATTCAAACCATCCACCAAATCCAATCTAA
Organism: Pleurodeles waltl; assembly: GCF_031143425.1. Lineage (NCBI taxonomy): Eukaryota > Metazoa > Chordata > Amphibia > Caudata > Salamandridae > Pleurodeles > Pleurodeles waltl. Next base: position 716,144,246 of record NC_090450.1, read on the forward strand.
TTCACCCCACTTGAATCCACCCTGATCCAATTCAACCCACCCCATTTCAATCCACCCCACTCAATCAACCCACTGAACCCCAATCCTATTTGCCCCACTAGCTCAATCCACTCCAACCCACCCCACTCCACAACACACTCTGCCACTACACTCGATTTCCCCTACTCCACTCTATGACACTCCAACAAATCCACTCTACGAGACTCTACTCCCCCACACCACTCATACTCCACGCCACTAACTTTCAGCCATGCTGAACAGCAGCCACACTGGTGTACAACATGGCAAAACACATTGCTAAAGCCAATAGCTCTAGTATAGGTGAAACCTATTGGCTTTGCCAATGCTTGATACACATGGTAACACTGGGCAAAGATTTAGGGCCTGATTATGACTTTGGCGGAGAGGATTACTCTGTCCCAAATGTGATTGATATCCCGCCGCCGTATTACGAGTTCCATAGGATATTATGGACTCGTAATTCGGCGGTCGTAAGTCGAAATCAGGCTCTTAAACTCATTAGTAGCAGTTTAACAACCAAATACAGAAATAACCAACCGAAAGATGACCAGTTAAAACCATGTTGCAACATTCCATTTGAGCTACAAATAACATGTTTTGAGTTACAATCTGCAGATAATGCAGCAGATAATGGATTATGTGGGAAATCAATAGTTAAGCAAAAATAAAAAACAATAGCTACAGAATCTGATAATTCTAGTGGTCCTGACTATAACCTACCATCACATCTACAGGTGTTCAGTAATAAGCACAAGCTACGCGATCCCTGTCCTCTTCACTACAGCATTAACCAGATTCTCTAACAACTTCCATGTTAATTTCAAAATCTCCAGGGATGCAGCATCTCCAATCCAAAGGACACTTTCTTCAACCTGCTGGTATCAGTGACAAACAACTCATCTATCTCAAGCACACCAAACATACTGGGCATGGCAAAACATAAAACTATCCCATTCAACCTCCAGTACACCAAACAATTCCACTGAGAACAGCCCAAACTAGCCAAAACAAGTTCCTCTCTGTAAGAAATTGGGTTATTATTTGGGGTGAGGGGCTACGCGCATTAATGAACAGTCACAACCCTTGCCATTGTGAACCATCAATGTCACTAAATTAACCTCAGTTCAACCCCTTCATATATATGGCACAGAGCTGACAGGCTTAACTTAAGGCAAGGTGTACGTATTTATGCAGTACCAAAACAGTAATAAAGTTGAAATGCAAAACAATAAAAAAATCCCAAAACTAAATTAGAAAAATAGACTAGAATGTTGTACACACATTTATATCAAAATGACAAAAATCTTATCAGGAGAACCAGAAATATGAATATTTAAAGTTTTAAGTAGGAATGGAGCCATGAAGCATAACATGCCAATGATAGTCAATGATTGCAGTACACCAGAATCTAGGCGCAATTTGATGCTGACCGCAACAGAGCACAGGTCAGATACAGCAAGCAGGTTCTTGGTCAAAGATTTTATGTAATGGTAACTTCTCACCTCAACCATATGGATGCACTATATCTTCAGGATTCCACTCCACCTGTTTCAAAGCTCACATTTCAAAGAATATATAAACTGGCAATAGCTGTGCTTGCTCTGTGGAGTGAATCCTTTCTAGCAGAACATGATCCTTCCAACACTTCAAGAGCTACATTGATTGCCTGTCCCCATCTACAAATTATGTTGCTTTGAAGCTAGGTTTTCCTTTCAAATGTACACTTACATATAAATAAACATTGTGTGCCACCTGTAAACTATAAATGTAACCACTCATAACATGCATTGAACTCAGACAATAGAATTATGACCATTAATTATGCACATATTGATCTGATCAGATATTAGCACTTAAAGGACCAAGAAGGGAAGAGGTCACTGCAAAAGCTAAGTGAGCATAATAAACATCTCCAAAGGAGGCGATGTGGATTTTCTCTCTTTGTTTCCATCAAGAAGCAGGAGGCAAATACACAGTTATCACAACAGTGAGAAGAGGTGCAGCACTGATAAGTGTGGACATTGAGAAGGTTTATCGCCACAGTGGTATTGGGTGCAGCATTGGTGAGTGTGTACATCGAGATGGTCATAAACAAATTGGAAAACCACTAGAACATGTAACAATATGACATGGCAGCAACTAGATGGGAAGAACAGTCGTGTGAAGATCAGTGACAAGATTATTTGAAGTCAATCTGGGGAAGTATGAAAGATGTCTTCCAAATATTTTGGGCATTTGCATATCAAAGAATATAGCGTTTTTAGAAACTAGACAAAGATGTAGTACCTGAAGGTTGTACGAAGAACTGGAGACGATAATGGTTATCCTGGTTCAACTTGAGATGAGAGTTGTGCTAAGTGTAGGAAAAAAGTTAAGATGCCAACAAAGGGGTGGATAGTCCGTAGGGTGCTAACCTGGTTGGAAATCATGCTAAATAATTTCAGATTTTATTGATTATTGTCTGGGAAGTGGGATGAGTTATGATTTTATTTTATTGATTGTCCATTCTATTGATCACTATTAAAAAGCATTCATATTGGAATACTCAGACTGTAACCAATTTGCCTGCCAGGTTCTTTGTGCATAATGGATCTTGACACTACAGATGTGTGCCGGAGAGTATGGATGATGTTGATTTTTCTTCTTGAAATAAACTGGGGAGGAAGTGACTACAATGTAACAAGGAGAGAGAGAATGTAGCAATTTAAGTGCTTCCCATACAAACTCACCCCAGAGCCCTTTCTCTGTGCTTCAGAAAATTCATACTGCTTTGTTACGAGTAATGGAAAATTGTCTTCTTGCTCATTTGGGTGAAATAATAATCATGTGCCAGCGCTTAGTTGAGACAACCACCCTGTCAACAAACCCTCTTTACAGTCTAGGCTTTTTGTCAACTACCAGACGATAGTGATCACCACAATCCAAGCAATTGGCTTACCTGGTTTTCTGAGTGATTCAAGATCTTGCAATCACAGGATTTTAGTGGAAATGATAGGGCTCATAGATTCCTCCTTGGAGGCAGCCTTATAATAACCAATAATTTTCCATCATAAATGAGAAAAACTCTATGCAGAGATAATCTCCCTGAACCAGAACTCAAAAGAAGTGCTATACCAATGGCCAGCTAAGTGTGGTTTGGCAGCTTGTTAAAGGAAGTGAGGCACCACAATATCAGCTTTGGAGCTGCTGGCTGGAACATTTACTATTAAGAGCCTATCTAAAAAATAGAAATCATGTTGCTGTATACTTTATGTTTCAACAGTGTTCTGTGGACAGTATAGGCCGGATTCACAAAAGTGAACTTACACTTCGGTGTAAGTTTACATTGTTTTGCAATTCACAAAGGAATTTTACGAGTAGTATCTTTACCACTGCGGAGTCTCGGTACTCCTGGCAGAGTCGCTGCACATAAAAAAAAGCCAGGCTGTCTTCCACGTCCACAGTAAAGTGAATGGTAATTGACAGCCGAGCCAGTGTCTATACCCAGTGTTTGTGATGGAGTTCAGTGCAAGTGGATGAACAATGAAGTAAACTTTTATCAATAATCATAATGAGCCAGAGTTATTAGAATTTAACCCTCGCACATTACATTGCCTTGAAGTTCACTTCAACAAAATGCGTTGGCTGCATTATTTACTTTGGCTGTATGAGCTCACTTTTGGAATGGAATTACAGGTTATATGAATCTCGTTTTTGGAATGGAAATGAAGAGATTTTATCTACGACACTGAGACGTTTCATCTTCAATTTTTCGAAATACTGGTCTATATCATTATATTTCCTTGATAGAGTGCTCCTTGTTTTGCTTTTAGGGATATGTTTCTGCTTTGGCAGTAGTACTGTTAGAGCAGATACTGTTCGGGGGTGCATCTATGTAAAACAAAAAAGAAAAAATTAGGGACAGATTTGGTAGTGCTGTATTGTTTTGTATCCTGCTTTTTAAACTTTTATTAGGAATAGTTTAAAAAAAATATATATATATGCCTCCCTGCAAACTAAGACTACCAAGGCCAGGCCTCCAGGCAGCTGTATCAATATAATCCATGGCAGCATTTAGCTGGAAAAGAGAAACCATAGGAGCATCCAGAAAGATCTACACATGAGCCCCTCTTAGCTGAAGAGAGGAAATATCAGAGATCCCTTTAACAATCTCTCCCAGAGAAAAGGAACCCGTCAAGGCACATGCCATTTAATACTTGTGCAGGTCCTACAGCCAGGTAACAAGAGGATTTATGCAGGAGGAAACGAGAAGAAAACTAGAAGCACCTGGGCAACACAAAATCGGAAGTGCAACAAGTCGATCACCACCGTTTATAAGAAGACTATGTTCCAAGCACAGTCTTCTGGTAAACATCATCCTGCTGAAGGAAACAGTAATATCGGGAGGAAATGTGTCTTTTCTTCCACCCCAAATCCCTTTCCTTATTTTGTAAATGTCACTTCTCACGTCCAAGAGACAAAAGGAGATATCTAAATGATGTAAAGTAAGGAAAGCATCAAGTAGACCAGCTATCTGGGCAAGAACTGGAACCCCTTCTGAAAGGGACAAAAGAGAAGTTCATTAAGGCTTTTGATTTCAAAAGGGAATTTGCATGGAGGGCACAGTCGGCCCCCCCATAGGGATGTCATCAGGAGGCGCCTGCGCAATACCAGCATGGACTGATTCAGGCTAACCAAATAGTAGTCCAAAATGCTATTAGGAGCTTTTCAAGGGATGCATGCCTTCCTCAGTAGACTACTTGGGCGAAGTTATGACCTCCAGCTGCAAGGCTACATGGTTTATTCACTCTGTTACAGAGAAAATGTGTCAGAGAAGATCGGCCAATGCACCCAGAGGGAGTCTTTCTCTGTACAGGACTGGACTGCCTACCTTGTCAAATTCTTTCTGATATCTCTGGTGAGGGACAACTGGAGATCTTACTGGGGTCCCTTTACCCATCATTTTACCTTCTGTTACAGGTCATGGGGACTATCAGATTCTCTGCCGCCAATTTTTCTGGCAAAGTAGATTGAGTCAGAATCCGATCTCTACTATCTAGGTCAAAAGCCATTTTAGTACCTTAGCCCAGCCCCACTTCCTTCTAGATCACGGGATTTGGTCAAACGCGAAATGCTGCAGAGGTTTAGCATAGACTTCCAATTCCAATCTATGAGGGACGCCACCCAAATTCTAAAAGCTTATCACGCCTACCTTGTCATGTTGGGGCTGCACTGTAGGAGCAGCAGGATCATTGTAAAAATCCTCTACTGGTCCTCTGAGGAATACAATAGGAGAGCCCAGAAGACTATTCAACAAAATACATACATCTCAGGAAAAAACACATCCACGTTATGGCAGCAAGAAGAGATTCACCCCCTTATGGGCATACACCAGAACGCCACGTAAAAAGAAGAGTTAGTGGGACTTTGTTTTCAGTCCTTCCAGACACTAATCTTAGATTCATACAAATGAGAGGTACCTCCGAAGTACATCAGTTCTACCATTTTTTTGTATTTTTGCAGTCCAAACAGCGAAGCAACCCTTGTTTTTTTTTTTTTACTTAAAACTCTCACCCACACATCACTGCGAAGCATGCTACTCCCTCGAGTTCAAGTTCTGTCTTCTAGTACCTCAGACAGGCCCAACACTTATTCTTTCACAGATGGGAAGCGGAACTCTTTCATATATATATTTTGTGGGATCTGTTTTTTAAAATATTAAAACAGTCTTCAGATCCACTAATAGCTACTTTTATTTATTCTTTCGGTCCTGGATTGGCTTAAAAACGTATGGTAATTGTGTGGGTGAGAGTTCTAAGTAAAAAAACAAGGGATGCTTTCCAGTTTGGAAGGTGGATGTTTACATTTTGTGGTGAGAACCTCAGCAAGACAAGCTCAAATCCTCTAAGTTGCCCTACTTTACGCACAGCTACCAAGAAACTAGGTTGAAAGAAATACAGATCGAGTCCAACGTACTATACTATATTTTATTAAGTGGTCGGTAACTCCGTCCCATTGCCTGTTAAAAAACTAAATGGAGTAAACTTGAAGTTCTTTTCAGGCTGCCAGGAGCAAGCACATATTACCCCAGAGGACTATATTGGACAAATTGTGCCAAGTTAAAAAAAAAAAATCAAGTGGCTAGAATGTAAATATTATAAACGTGATGGGCTCGATTTTGGCCCCATAAAGTGCTACCACCTTCAAGGTCTTGTGCAGATCTCCATTTTGACTGCTCTAGTTTATCTGGGCATTTGCGTAAATTGTGTTATTACACCGCCATGCTGTATCGGAGTTTCTAACACACAACGACTTCCTAGAGGAAATTCAGATTACTTGATTGCTAAAGAGTCAATGCCCAAAGCAGTCACTTGGATATCCAACTGGAGTGCACAGGTACTTGTGGCCAGTGGCCTTAAAACTACCCCGGCCTCCCCCAACCCGACCCCATGCCAAAAATAAAAACCAACAAAAAAAAACAACCTGACTTCCCCAACATTGCCCCTTCTCCCACCCTGTCCCTAAAAATACCCCTCTACTTGTCCCCAGCCCCCACGTCCGGAGCTTCCATCCTCTCCCCGCTGTGTGCCTGAACCATGCATATGCACGGTGCCTCAAACACGCATTTGTGTGGTTAACGCACATGCGTGGTTCAGGCAAGCGCCCACATAGAAAATGCAGTTTCCCTATTAAAATATTGTTTTATTTATCAGCTGCTGTCTCAGCCAGTGGGGCACCACTCCTTCGCCATTGAGAAACAGCCTCCCCGGCTTATGGCCCTGGGAAACCAGGTGGCAGTAACCTCTACAGATACAGCACCATAAGTACTGACCATGCCGGAGGCAAAAGAAAATCGCCCACACATTCTAGACCCTGAAAGCACCCATAGCGGAACAGTGTGTGCACCATTATCATAATGAAAGGTGCATCATGCGAAGCTTCAAGGTCATGGATCTGCCACGCAATGGCTGTCAATGGTCTTAGATTTGACATCCTGGAGATGCAAATAGTGGCAAAATATCCTCCAAGAACACCTCCGGAAACTCAGAAACAAGAACACATGTGGCAAGGAAAATTATCTTAGGCAGAGACCAAGGTACCCAAGCAAAACCCAGGCTACCTATGCCGAGCCCAGGCTGCAAGAGCAGCCAGGAATAGGTATCACACTGGAGCACAGTCAGCCTGGGGGCTGCAAGTGACAGACGTTCTACATGCCAGGGTGAACAAGGAAATATAGCAAAGAGCCAGAAAATGTGACCCTGTGGGTTCTTTTGGGTGGGACCTGGTAACAGGACACCTTAGGTACAAGTGAGGATGGAGTATTCAATCAGGAAACTCAGGACAAATCTGCAAAAGGGAAAACTGCCCTAGACCCTTAGGAGCACGGATTCTGAGCCTAGAATGTAATTGATTTAACACTGGATTCCAGACAGTATTTTCTACTTTGGATACAAAAAGGTACACTATTACTGTTACTGGTAACATTCTGTGTTTTTGAAAGAGGCAGACAGCATAGCTTTAGGAGAGTGCTTGCCAGGACTGGAACCATCTCAGTGCAAACTTTCCAAGACTGTGAACCAGCGAGAAGGATCTAAAGAACTATCTGGAGTGCCTGCTAATACTGAAACCTACTTGGCTGACCAACTCTCTAAAGGCCAGATCAGGAGCCACAAAGACCTACAACCCTCCTGACTATGATCGAAGACAAAGGAGCACAGCTGAGCAGTGATTGCCTTGTGAGCTTGCTCACCTGTGTCCCTAACAGGCTAATCCTACCTATAACACCCCAACTGAGACTGATACAGTGTGCTGACAACTTGATCTAATGAGTGCTAAGTGAGTTTCAGGCACGTCTCTATAGGCTACAGCAAACCTCACAGACTTCCTAGTGTATATATATATATATATATATATATACACATTTTGTATTCTGGCCCAAGAGGAATCATTGTTTACCACCTTCCTACTTGGACCAGCCATGCGCAGCCCTTGTTCAGCTTAGCTCTGGACCAATGGAATTAATTTATTTCTAGTTAAGAAAGTGAAGAGACGCCAAATAAGGATTCCCCTGTACTGCCAGTGGACATTTACAGACCCACAATAGGTCACCAGCATAATCTTGACCATGACCAAGAAAACAAGGAAAGAGTCCACTGAGGTGGAACAGCTACAATGGGAGCACACCACAAGCTCTCAATCCGTCTGCAATCACACGTCAGCATCCATAAACACACTCTTTAACTTGCTGTCAGTGAATAGTTCCCTTTTGCTCTGTTTGCCCTCCACATCCTCTGCCAGCAGGCAGGAGACTCTGGTTCTCAAGAGAGCATTTTTTCGGTACTATCTTATCAGAGGGGTCTATCAGTGGCCAGAGAAAACTACAAACTGCCATCAAAAGAAAATCATTTTACTGATTATAAGAATTAATACACTGACATCAAGCGAAAGGCTTAGTTAAAAAAAAAACACAGGAACATGTAATTTGACATGAATCTCTGACTGACAGATATAGGGGGTCATTCTGACCCTGGCGGCCGGTGGCCGCCAGGGCCACCGACCACGGGAGCACCGCCAACAGGCTGGCGGTGCTCCCACGAGCATTCTGACCGCGGCGGTTCAGCCGCGGTCAGAAGCGGCAAGTCGGCGGGCTCCCGCCGACTTACCGCTGCTCGGGGGAATCCTTCATGGCGGCGGAGCGCGCTCCGCCGCCATGAGGATTCTGACCCCCCCTACCGCCATCCTGTTCATGGCGGGAAAGTCGCCATGAACAGGATGGCGGTAGGGGGGGTCGCGGGGCCCCTGGGGGCCCCTGCCGTGCCAATGGCATGGGCACGGCAGGGGCCCCCGTAAGAGGGCTCCGCAAAGTATTTCAGTGTCTGCCTTGCAGACACTGAAATACGCGACGGGTGCCACTGCACCCGTCGCACCTTCCCACTCCGCCGGCTCGATTACGAGCCGGCATCCTCGTGGGAAGGGAGTTTTTCCCTGGGCTGGCGGGCGGTCTTTTGGAGACCGCCCGCCAGCCCAGGGAAAAACTCATAATACCCTCCGCGGTCTTCTGACCGCGGAGCGGTATAATGGGGGCGGAATTCTGGCGGGCGGCCTCCGCCGCCCGCCAGAATCAGAATCACCCCCATAATACGATCCCTTCTAAGTTGTCTAGACTACGCTATCGTACTCAAACAAATTGTGTATTCTATTCCTTAGTGGTGCCTGTATGTGAACACCACATAAAATTAACAATACAACTTCTTCTCCGGTTACCATACTAGGCTCACGGGGCAAAATCTGAACCAAAATGGAGCCCTGGCTACGTAATAACTCCCGATTCCAAAAGCAGGTCTGATGCACAGCGGGGGCAGTGTGAGGAAGTGGCATTAAGGGCAGCTTTAGAGACCCGCACCAGTGGACAGCACAACAAACTCACTATTGGGCTTTTGGTAATTTGTGAACTTGGCAACTGATGAAAATTTGAAGAAACTGGCAAAGGTGCAGAGTCGGAGTACTAGACACTGGTGTATAAAAATTCCAAATGTGGCCATTATAAGGAAATACTGCTTGAGGATGGTGAGAGGTGGCATAATCTGGTATCGTGAAACTAGTACTCCCAGGAAAAGGGAGTAGCTCCAATTAAGTTAGAAATCACAAAGCCAGTCAGAATTTCCTCAGTTATGCTAACTGCAATGCAAGTGATTGATGTTAAGATAAGCAACCTATGGGACAAAAAGCCTTCCCTCATTTGTTTCAAACTAGCATAGGCTCCTCCTGTGGTTCTCTTATTGAGGCTGTTCAAACCCAGTGTAATGAGGCTGTTAGCCATAGACTTTCATCCAATATTTGCTGGTAAGCAAAGATTTATCATAAGCTGAGGCATCCGTCAGTTAGGTTCACCAAGATATCAGAAACAAATACAAAAAACTTTAAGGGATTAGAGATTATCTGAATTAAGTCAGACAAAACACTCCTTGGTGTGTTTTGTGTGGTAGTCAGAAAGCAGAAAAATAAAACATTAGCACATTGCAAAGCTCTTGTTTATATACACAGCACTTAAGACAGCCAGCAAGGCATGATTTACAAACCTGAAAATGAATAGGGGCAAATGATTTGAAAGAAAAAACAAGAATGTTGTGCCGGCATCTGCTCACCAGCACATGAAAACTAATAATAAATTGTAAAATTGATCAAAGTAATATCAGGCTGTGGTGCAGAGAACTCAGTCCAAACCTTTCACGAAGGAGACAAGGCTTTCAAAAATGCAGGGACAGTCAGAGGGGCAAGAAACAAGTGGGGAGAAGTGCCTTCATTAAAAACAAAAATATCCTAAGTAGGTGGTGACCATACCGAGTAGCACTACACAAATTCTGCCTCTTTCAAAGTCAGACTGTTCACTGCATGTAAGAGGAAATCACGTGGTGGAATGGAATCCACAAAAGCTGGGCAGCTAACTTGTAAGGAAAACAATCCTTTTACGAAAGGGAATCACTGGAATTGCATTCCGGGTTGGGGGTGGTCGGAGTTCATCTCACTTTGGGGTGCAGGTAAGGGAAGTGGGAAGCACACACTGAAGTATTAGGTCACGTTGTCTTCATTGCCGCTGTCGTCGTTGTCAATGGTAACAAGGGTGTCCTCTTCTTGCACGGTGTGGTAGTTGAGGATTCGCCTATTGTTCTGGATGTTGTACTGCTGCTGTTTATAGTAAACCTTAAGGGATCCTTTGATAGCAATGAAGGCGATGCCACCCTGTAAAATGGAAAATATAGGGCCAAGGTGAAACAAACGAGGCATCAAATGCAAAACTGCCCTCATCCAAAATATCATGCACTCAACCCCTGTAGTACAACAAACAGGTGCTATGTGAGGCAAACAAAAGAGCAAATGCGAACCTCACCCCTAGGATAACAGGCAGATGGCAGGGGAAGCAAAAAAGAGACAACAAATGAAAATACACTTTCCTTAGGAGTTAAATACATGAAGACAGCACATCAAAATTACTAAAGTACTATAAGCCAAGCTAGTATTGACAATATTATATGGACATGAATGTGTAATAAACGACTGGTTTGCAAAATAATTTTATTGCTCTGTAAACGCAGAACAGTTCTGACGAGCAACAGACAATTTCTGTCAAAAGAACTTGAGACCACACACTTTTCATCCCTTTAAATGGGACTTTTCAAGGTTCAAGTGATAATTGCAAATGAAACAAAGTTTATTGTTGGGCCTTGCATGTGGGGGTATTTGGTAAATAGAAATTGTAGTCACTAATAAAAGTGGTAGCAATGCTAACCAAAACTTGTTAAGGTCATCTAGTTAAGGAACATTAGCAGAGTGGTCAGGTTGGCTAGCTACTGAATCTGTAAAGTTGTGGTGAGCCCGGCTGTCCAAATAGTATTAGATTTCAATGGGCAGTAGGTAAGAGAACAGGTAGGCATCCGAGTCCTACGTAACAAATGTTAATGCCGGCCAGTGTTACAGAATGTGACAAAGTGTAATATTGGCCAGTTGCAGTATCCATATTGGACAAACAAATCGTCAATGTATTCTGTCAGTGTGTGTAAAACAAGACTAGTTGACCATTGTGTGATTGGAAAAGAAGATTAACTGTGCATTTCACCAAGGCTGGGCTGCCTTTTCGTGCAATCTTTTCAATTGCTGAGTGGCCACTGAACTGTTGTTAGGTATGCGCCTCTTGATTATCTAGATCCAGCTGGACAAGAACTTCCAGTGGTTATAACCAGATCGGTTAGTACTGTTTCCTGTTTAGATATTATCTCAAAGGCATTTATGTTTGAGCACCATAGAAGGTACCTTTCCCATTTTGTTGCGTAGCACTGCCTTGTTGTTGGTTTTCTAGCCCCCTTCAGTTTTTTCATGGTTCTAGGTGGCAAGTTTAGGTGTCCTAATTCTTTGTATTCAGGCACCAGGCTGCCAGACAGAGTTGCAGGTTCCAGGTGGAACACTTGTTCCTTCTGCATTGTGAGCAGGTCTCACTCCTCCTTGAATTTGATCATCCACGGTTGTCTGGCCTTCTCCAGTACCTTTGGTATTAGGGAAATCGGTGGAAACGCCTAGGCAAATCTCCCTGACCATTTTAGTAATAGGGCCTTCCCTTCTGACTGGTGGTCTTCAAACCTGGAGGCGAAGAGTTGGCATTTCCTATTTTCTGCTGTTGCGAACAGGTTGATTGGTGGTGTGACGCATAGCCTGAAGATCTTTTCTAGGCTTTCTTGTTTTATTTCCCATTTGTGTGAGCTGCTTTCTTGTCTGCTCAGGCTGTCTGCCTCTCGGTTGTCCTTCCTTGACAGGTGGACTGTCTGTAAGTTGATCCTATGCGATATTGCCAATTTTCATATTTCTTGGGCTAGTTTGCTTACAGTGAATTACTTTGTCCTCCCCCCGTTTGTTCAGGTAAAACGTTGTTGTATTGTTTGTCTGGATCAGTGCAGTTTTCTCTCTTACTTGCGTTTGAAATGCTTTCAGGGCTAGTACCACTGTCTTTCTCTCTAGGAAGTTGATGTGCTTTATTCAGTCTGTGTTGTTCCCCTGGCCCCGAATTCTCAAGTTGCCTGTGTGCGCTCCCCATCCCTTGAGAGACGCGTCTGTTGTAATGGTCACCAATGGAGTTGTTGTCTTGAAATGCCTCCCCGGGTTATGTCTTTGGATGCCCACCACTGTATCTCATTCTGTACCCTTGCGATTACAACCAATAGATCCTCCCAACTCCCCATGGCTTGTGACCAATTGTTGCATGGCCATTCTTGGAATGGGTGCATGTGGAGTCTTGCATGGGTTATGAGAGGGATTCATGATGCTATCATGCCCATTAGTTTCACCCCTGTCCTCACTGTGTTAGGTAATACCCTCTCTGGTAAAGCCAAGCTTGCTCTATGATTGCCTGTACTCTCTTGTGAGTAGGTTATGCTCATGCTTATTTTCCCTCAGTCAGTCTTGCTCCTAGAAAAATCTTTCTAGTTGTGGTTGTGGGGATGATTTCTTGTGGTTTATGGAGAACCCCAGCTTTTGTAGGGTTGTGATCACTGTTTGAATGTCCTTTTGACATTTTTCCTTTGTATTTGCCTTCACTAGCCAGTCATCTAGGTAAGGGTAGGCTTGAATCCCCTTTCTTCTAAGGAATGCTGCGACTGTTGCTAGGCATTTTATGAAAACCCTTGGTGCAGCCTTTATGCCGAAGGGCAAGATCTTGAATTGCTAGTGTACCTTCCAGAGTACAAATCTGAGGTACTTTTTGTGCGTCTTATTCAGGGGTATGTGTAAATAGGTACCTGTAAGTCTATGGTTGACATGTAGTCCCCATTTTGTAGAAATGGGATTGCCTCTTGTATTGTTGTCATTTTGAAGTGATGTGTGCAAATTAATTTGTTTATGAGTCTGAGGTCCAGGATAGGCCTTTGTGTAAGATCTTGTTTTGGCATTAGGAACTAGGATGAGTAGTTGCCATTGTTCAGCTCCTTTTTATTGCATGTTTTTGCAGGAATTATTTTGCTTCCTTCCTTAGTTGTACCAGTTCTGTTTCCTTTTCTTCTTTGGAGGGTTTGGTGGTGGAGGGCTTGTTCATTCTATACAGTAGCCATGGCATACCACATTTAAAACCCAATTGTGTATGGTGATCTTTGCCCATTCATGTGGGTATTGCAATATTCTGCCTCCCCACTGGTGTTGTGTGAGGGCATGAGACTACTTCTGAGTCACTTCAAGTTTCCTCCTCCTCTGGAGGTTTGACCCTTAGCTCCCCCTCTACCACGAAAGGGCTGCCTTGCGGGACATTGCCACTGTTGGGATCCGGCTTGTTAACTAGCTTTGTGTGAACCACTCTGGGCTTGTTGTTGCTGCTATTGACCAGTTGAAAAGGATCCCCTTCCTGTGGGCGTTCTGGGCCTATTTCCTCTCCTTCTAAAAGTGCTTCTGTATTGAAAAAGGCCCATTTCCTTTGGTGTCTCACTGTCCTTTTTAATTTGTTGTAAGGACTCGTCTACCTCTTGACCAAACAAGGCATCTCCAGTGAAAGGTTTGTTTATAATAGAGGCCTGAATTTCTGGCTTGAAGCCAGAGATCCTAAGCTAAGCAGGTCTCCTAAGAGTTGTGCCCTTACACATCTGTCTGCTCGCTGTATCGGCCGCATCCAGTTCTAATTTCAGACAAGTGTTGGCGATATTCTTCCCTTCTTGGATGATTGCTTTTGACCTTTTCTTATTATCCTCTGGAAGCTTCTTTTTTAGATCCTCAATTTCGTCCCACTGTTGGTGGCCATATCTATTGAGGAGAGTTTGGCGTTCACTATACGCCATTGCGTTGCAGGCTCTCTTTCTATATTCCTCCCTACCATGTGAAACCTCTTGCTTTCTCAGGAAGATGGCAGTGGAGGTGTGTGCATTTCTCCTTCTTCTGGAGGTAGAGAAAAACGGTAGGGTCTGCCACTGTGTTCCCCTGAATGTATTTTAGGTCCTTTGAAGAAGGTTTCTACTCCATTTCTACCCTTGGTGTCAGACCTTTAGTTGAAGCCGGTCCTCTGAAGGCCTCCTTGCCCTGTTCAGGATGCCGGGTAGCATTGGGAGGTACACATTTCCTTTGAAAGATGGCATAAGAGTTTCTAGGAGAAAATATGAGTCTCCCCTTCTCTTCCTCTAGAGGCAGTCCATCAGTTTCAGCTGCCCTCTTTATCAGGCTACTGTAGAGTGTAATGTTGTCAGGAAGAGAAGGTCTCAAGGGGTAGTTGTCAACCTCATCTTCTGGGCTCTCCTTGTCGAGGTCATGCCATTCATCCTCAAAGTCTCCTGCCTTCAGAGGCGTAGAATTAATTTACGGCCTCCTCTTCGTGGGGTTCTGGTGTCACCAGGGCCTCTAAAGCAGCCTCTTCGACGCCTGTGGTCGTTGGGAGTTTACTTAAAATCCTGAATTCCTTTAGTGCGTCATCAAACTCCTTCTTGCGTTGAAGGAGCACTGACATTTCTGCCTCTAATCTCCGTTTCTTCTTCTCCACCTCTAAGGCCCTTTCGACATCCTGCATCGAAGATTATCTCTTTTTCAGAGTAGCCAGTTCTTCCTCAGACGGTCTCTGGGTTTCTTTCGGGGCCTCTCGAGCCACAGTGTTTTTCATCAATTTTGACGCTCTGCCTTCATTGGTATCCTGGGCTGGGATCCCTGGGCCTCCTTTGCTTGTGGCTCACCTTCGATTGTCGTTTCCTTGGACAACGGGACTGCCTTGTGCGACTTTTTCTTGGGGATCTTAGCCTCCAAGATTTTCAGCAGTCTTTTTACCTTTCCAGGCCTCTTTTCGATGTCCTTTGCCACTTTCTTCACCACGCATTTCTTCTCAGCACCGCCCTCGAGGATTTCTATGTCCGATCCTCTGTGGGCTGATTCTGGGCCCCGACCTGCTCTTCATTGTCGCTGGAAAGGCCCACATATACCTGTGATTTCTGGCTACGCATTTCTGCGTGGTGTTCCTCTCTCTGCGTTCGGCACACCCTAAGAGTCTTTGGCACGAATGCAGCATAGGCCTTGCAGTCCTCGTCCCCGGTTGTCTCTCGGCAGACAGAGGTCTCAAACTTCATGCGGATTGCGATGTGCAACTTTGTGATGGCATTTCAGGCAGAATTTAAAGGGCGTGTTTTCCATGACCCTTCCTTCCTTCATTTTCCAGCCTTGTGCCAATTCCGGCAGGGTCCCCTGCCGGGATGCGTGAGCGAAGGTCCCTCTCTCTCTACCGGTCTTCTTCGGTCTCTCGTTCAGTGATTTCTTAAAAAAAAAAAAATGCCTTTTTCAGGATTCTTCGACATTGTCCCAAAAAACTTCAGAGCGCCTCCTTTTGCTTCCAGACTAAAATGGCTGGGGAAAAAAATCTGAAGATGGCTACCACGCACAGGAACTTCCGGGGCGCCGTCTGACATCACACAGGGGACAGGAAAGCACCAAAAGGCAGTCGACGATGCCCAAGGGGAGAAAAAAGAAAAAAACAAAGGAAAAAAAGGTAAACAGAGACAATTCTGCACCCAACCACTAGATGGCAAACTAACGCACAGCATGTGAATCCAAAAAAGGATTCATGCTGCAAAAGCTTCAGTTTCTTGTAGAACTCGGGTATAAAATGGTACTCAAGTATAGAGGAGGAGGCTCTTCTGTGTAGAAGAAGGTTGTTTCAAGCTTTAGGTGTGATGCATGAGAAGACCTCCAGCTCTGTTTTTGTGTCTGTGTGAAATATGTGCAAGTAGGAGTCTAGCTGAGTGGAAGGAGATGACATTGTTCAGGTAATCCTGACCTGTGTTGTGTAGTGCTTTGAAGATGTGAGAGGTGAGTTTGAAAGAGCGCCTTCATCTGTTGGGAGCCAATTAAGGTCCCTCAGGTGTGGTGTGGTGTGATGAGAGTTCAATGTGGAAGGTTGAGGATAAGCTTGGCTGCTGAGTTCTCGATGGTCTGTAGTTTTCTGGTGAGTTGCTTGATGATTCTGGCTTAGAAGGTTTTCCCGTAGTCCAGCCTGCTGGCGACAGGAGGGTGGCTAATGGTTTTTCCAGTGTTCCTCTGGAGCCATTTGATTATCTTCCTCAGCATCCTCCGGATGAGGAAGCTGAGGTGGTGGGGACATGTCTTGATTGTTGTCAATGGTGATCCCCAGGTTCCTGACATGGGAGCTGATGGTGTGTGTGGGTCCAAGGTCGGCCAGCCAATGGGTGGAGTCCCAGGGTGAGAGGTTTTGTTTTTTTTAACCGAAGATCACTACTCCTGTCTTGTCGGTGTAGAATTAGAGAAAGTTTAATTTCATCCAGGTGGTGGCCTCAGGCATGCAGGCTGTGAACTTGTTTCTTGTGTTTCAGGTTTTGCCCAAAAGGGACAGTATAAGTTGTGTGTTCTTGGAGTATAGAAAAATGTTGATGTTGGGGGCATGGATGACGTTGCCTAGCGGAGTCATATGTGGGTGTTAAAAAGGGTATGGCTGAGATATGAACCTTGAGGCACTCTGCCAAAGAGTTTACAGGCTTCTGAGGCTTATGGAGTAAGCCTGACCATCTGAGTTCTTTCAGTCAAAAATGGGGTAGACCTAGCAGAGTGCAGGTCCTTAAATGCCAATGATTTAATGTAAGCATCTGGGTGGGATACTGTGTCAAAAGCTCTTGAGGGGTCCAGAAGGATGGGACCCCTGGCCACTCTGTGTTTCCATGCTGTGGCTGGGTCTGAATCTAGACTGTGTGGCGGCAAGGAGCTGGTGGTTGACAAGGTGGTTGTTGAGGCTACTTTTGAGGAGTTTCTCTAAAATCTCAGCAGTGTAGGGTATTAGGAAGATCAGTCTAAAGTTGGTGATCTTGGTTGAGTTTGCAGAAGGTTTCTTGAGCAGGGCTTTGATTGTGGCATGTTCCCAAGATTCTGGGAAGGTAGATGAGTCAACAGAAGCACTGAGGATCGAAGTGAGGATTTCTGTGATGGGGAGGGGGGACGGGAGGGGAGGGTGGTGGGGGGGTGGGGGGGATTCCCTTGTTGAAGGCATAGTAGGGGCAGGCTCAGATAGGATGGAATTCATGGTACCAGCAGTTTCTTCTATGCTGAAGGCAGGCCATGTGGTCAGGGTACATTCTTCGGCTGAGACAGGGAGCCCACAAGGTTAAAGGGGTCCGGTTGCAGAAGAAGTCCAACAGATTGCTGCATCTTGAGAAGGGGTGATGTTGTTGGAGGTGGCTGCAGGTGTGGTGAAATCTTTAACAATGGCAGCTATTTCATTACTGTAGCTGGTACTAGCATTGATGCGAGTTCTGTGCACTCAGTACTCCAGATTTGCGAGTGGTAGTGTCTTAAGGTGGGGTGGATTTGAATGGGTCTCGATCCACAGACCCTTAGCTCGTTCTTCACTTGCGCACCAGTTGCTTACAGTGCTTTTTTTGCCCGCCTGAGTTCTTCTGTGTACCAGCTAGCTTGTGTTTGTGTTCCTGCTGTTTTGCCGCTTTTGAAGGGGGACAGGGAGTCAGGTGCATGTGGTGATCCAGTCCATGAAGTCCATGAAGTCCATGAAGTTCTCAATGTCTTTCGTCAGGCTGCTGGTGGGTTTGGATCAGTGCGCAGAGAGGGCAAAAGCTGTCTCCATCTCTAGGATTTCATTCCAGCAACAGCGGGCAAGGCCAGATGTGGTGGGTCTCCTGTGGCTTCAGACAGGAATGCTGAAGCTAATGAGGTCAAGGTCTGTTCAGGTGATGGTTTGTCAGCTGTGATGTAGGAGGAGGAGAAAAATCAGGTCTAGTATGTGTCAGGTGGCTAGGCCTGTTCCCTTGAAGTGCTGGGTGAGACCAAGGTTCCTGAGATTTTCCAGAAGGATGACTGAGTTTGGGTTAGCACGGTAATTCCAGGTGAATGTCTAGGCCTTCTAGGAGAACGTAGGTGCTGGAGTCCATGATGAGGGGCGCAATGAAGTCTGTGATGTCACTGGAGAAGTTGGCGTAGGGTCCCGGTGGTCTGTATAAGAGGGTTCTGCACAAAATGAACCTAGCTGTGATTTCTAGCTGAATGATGAGGTGCTTCATGTAGCTAGTTGGTGTGTCTGTGTTGTTGGTGTTGCTTAAGGTGTCCCAGAATATTATGGCGACTCCGTCTCACAGCTTGAGCTGCTGGCCTTGGTTGGCGATCTTGTAGCTGGCGGGGATAGCAGTGGCTATGTTTAGGAAAGAGACTGGCTTCAGCTAACTTTCTGTGAGGAAGACCAGGCCCAGGGTATGTTTGTGTGAGCACAGAAGGGCTTACTTTTGGTGTACTGCGCCTGCCATTAAGTAGGTCTTGGAACTGGTGGTTGGGCAGGGGGTGGTGGTAGTGCTGAGGTGAGGGAAGCAGGAAACAGGAGAGGAGAAGAAGAATCATATAGAGGAGGTAAGGCGTGTCAGGGGGAGAAAAGAGAATAGGAATCAGCAGACAAGGAGAGAGAAAATAACAGAAAAGAGGCGAAAATAGCATAAAGTCAAGAACAATAGTAAGCCAAGGCAGAGTGAAAGGCACAAAAAAGGAGTTGAAAATGAAATTACAAGAACAGAGAACAGATACAAAAACTGACAGATGACAAGGAAATGGCAAAGCAGATAACAATGGCAGAACAAACAGTGGCAAAAAGTGATAAAATCTGTCAATTAAGTGTCATAACAGACATTGGCAGAGCAAACAAAAACATGAAAAGTGCCAGATCCAAACAGTGAGGTGGTGAAAACAGACAAACCTGAGTGAGAGAGAAAGAGTAAGGAGAGGAGTGAGGTGGGACACAGGAGTCAAGTCTGAAAGGGCTTTGCTTGGACAGAGGTCCAAGCACAGGTAAGTCCTAGGGAGTTAGGACAGTCACTTCCAGCTAAGGGCTGGAATTATGTCATCATGGCATATCAGCGAGGCTGGCAGGATCTCATCCATTACATGACATAACAAAGAGGCAGTGTCTTTCTGGAGAACAAAGTACGCAGAAGAAGCATCCAGATCAGAGAACATACAAGGAGGGAGTGATCGTTGCGAGGCCGCTGAAAACCTTAATGAAAGGCTAACCTGGTTCAGAGGGACTGGCTTAACCAAGGTAAAACGTAAGTTGTCCTCCTCCCAACTAGTATAAAATCCAAGGGATGGACATTTCCACTATTCCACTTATTTTCTAAAATGCAGGGTGGCTGCACAATTACCCTGGAAACGTGTCATAGATTACCCACATCCGTCTCTCTCTCTTTCCCAACTCCAGAAGTCATTCAGATTCCATCTCTAAATCTAAATCCTGCGATGCCGTGCCTTTACGACAAGCGAATGTGGCTGTTTTACCCATGGTTTTAGGGGTTTTCGCATAAATGGGAAATAACTGTCAGAAATACAAGTGTCTGCAAGATTAGCTTTTTGTTTGTGGTAACTGTGCATGGTGTTTTCATTTAGTACAGGGATATTGTGCTTACGTAATACCGCACTGCTCTAAATCTACAAAGAGAAAGAAATGCGCAATAACTTGGCCAATATATTTTTGCGCTAAAAGTAACTCGCGGTACCTGTGTAAATTGTTTGAATTCACCTGTTAGATAGGAACAGAGCTTTCAGGACGCTCAGGCAGCAAAGTGTTTTGAAATTTTACAAATGAGTGTGGCATTATGCACCTAAGAACACTTCCATATACATCATCCCCTACGAAGTCTTAGATAACCATTGGCATCACCCATTTCACCAGTTCTGCCACTGGTTGAGAAGAGAATGGGAATATTTATGCTTCAAAAATGAATATTTCTGCTGTCTCCTCTGGCCAAAGTACCTTTATTTAAACCCTTCACTTCCAGCACTTTTTCCCCTCAGGTGCCAGGCCTTTTTTTGGCTATTTGGGGCAGTTTGCACTTAGGCCCTCATAACTTTTTGCCACATAAGCTACCCATGCCAAATTTGTGTCCTTTTTTCCAACATCCTAGGGATTCTAGAGTTTGTGGGTTCCCCTGAAGGAGGCCAAGAAATTAGCCAAAATACAGCGAACATTTTGTTTTTATTAAAAAAATAAAAAAAAAATTTTTTAAAAAAGGAAAAATGGCTGAAGAGGTAGGCTTGTGTTTTTTCCCCCTGAAAATGGCATCAACAAACGATCTGCGGTGCTAAAATCACCTTCTTCCCACCTTTCGGGAACAGGCAGACTTGAATCAGAAAACCCAGTTTTTCAACACAATTTTGGCATTTTACTGGGACATACCCCATTTTTACAATTTTTTTGTGCTTTCAGACTTCTTCCAGTTAGTGACAGAATGGTTGTGAAACCATTGCTGGATCCCAGAATGCCAAACATTTCTGAAAAGTAGACAAAAGAATTCTGAATTCACCAAGGGGTAATTCGTGTAGATCCTACAAGATTTCCCTACAGAAAATAACAGCTGACATAAAAAAAAATATTGAAATTGAGGTGAAAAAACTGCAATTTTTCTCCACATTTTACTCTAACTTTTTCCTGCGATGTCAGATTTTTTAAAGTAATATACTGTTACGTCTGCTGGATTCTTCTGGTTGCGGGGATATATAGGGCTTGTAGGGTCATCAAGAACCCTAGGCACCCAGAGCCAATAAATGAACTGCACCTTGCAATGGGTTTTCATTCTATACTGTGTATACAGCAATTCATTTGCTGAAATATAAAGAGTGAAAAATAGGTATCAAGAAAACCTTTGTATTTCCAAAATGGGCACAAGATAAGGTGTTGAGAAGCAGTGGTTATTTGTAGATCTCAGAATTCCGGGGTACCCATACTAGCATGTGAATTACAGGGCATTTCTCAAATGGACGTCTTTTTACACACTGTCTTACATTTGGAAGGAAAAACGTAGAGAAACACAAGGGGCAATAACACTTGTTCCGCTATTCTGTGTGCCCCCAAGACTCCAGATAAAAATGGTACCTCACTTGTGTGGTTAGGCCTAATGCCCATGACAGGAAATGCAACATGGACACATCACATTCTCCCAAAGAAAACTGACGTGTTTTTTGGAAAGTGCCTAGCTGTGGATAAAGGCCTTTAGCTCAGCCGGCACAGAGGAAAACCTAACAATCCTGTGCATTTTTGAAAACTAGACACCTAGGGGAATCTAAGATGGGGTGACTTGTGGGACTCTCACCAGGTTGTTACCCAGAGTCCTTTGCAAACCTCAAAATTTGGCCAAAAAAAACACATTTTCCTCACATTTCAGTGACAGAAAGTTTTGGAATCCAAGAGGTGCCACAAATTTCCTTCCTCCCAGCGCTCCCCCAAGTCTCCCGATAAAAATGGATGGTACCTCACTTGTGTGGGTAGGCCTAGTGCCCACGAAAGGAAATGCCCCAAAACACTATGTGGACACATCAAAATGATCAAATACTAAACTACCTGTTTTTGCGGGGGAGGGGACCTGGGTTTTTAGTTCTGGGCTCAGCAGCCATATAGGGAAACCTACCAAACCCAAACATTTCTGAAAACTAGACAACCGAAGAAATCCAGGGAGGTGTGACTTGCAAGGATCCCCCAATGTTTTCTTACCCAGAATCCTCAGCAAACTTCAAATTAAGCTAACAAAATCACATTTTTTCCACATTTCTGTGTGGGATCACCGCACCAGGACAAATTTCCTACCACCCAGCGTTCCCCTCAGTGTCCCGGTAACCCTCAGTCTCCCGGTAAAAATGATAGGTGGGCCAAGTGACTGTGATAGGGAAGAGCCATAAACATGTTGAAATAGAGGGGGAACCAAAGCGGGTCCAAAAGGGCAATTTGAAAAAAAACATTTTTAGGCTGACAAGTGCGGCAGAATTCATCGGTATAGATGAGACAATGCTGGGTGGTAGGAATTTTGTGGATTCCTGCAGATTCCGGAAGGTTCCATCACAAAAATGTGGGAAAAATTGTGCGATATCCAGCAAAGTTGGAGATTTGCAGGGCATTGTGGGTACGAAAATGGTGCAGGATGCATGTGAAGCACACCACCCTGGAATCACCCAGATGTTTAGTTTTCAGATGTGTCTGGTTCTTGTGGACTTTTTTTTTACATGGCAGCGTCCCAAAGTCCAAAAAGTGCAGCCCTCACCATTTCAAGTGGGATGATTTTGAGAGTTAGCTAAGAGCTGAAAGACTGTTACCCCCTTCAGCTGGGGTGGGGGCATAACCAGGCCCATACTGGTTGGTAGTCACCACCCCACAATTTTTTGTTTCTTTTATATTCCCTGGCATCTAGTAGACTTTCTGCCCCCCTTGAGTGTGGATCAGGGGTATTTGCCCCATCTGCCCACTGGTGGGCAGAACAACTTTGGCTCCATTTATTCGAGGTGGGGGTATGGCCATACCCCCACCCTCTTATTTTGAAAAACAAAATCTTCCCTGGTCTCTGGTGGGCTTTCTGACCCCTTGGGGGAAGATAGGCCTTCCAAAAATAGGCCGATCTGCCACCAAGGGGGGCAGATATGGCCAACAGTAATATGCCCCCTTGGGGAGAGAGCATTGCCCAAGGAGCTGCCTCCCCCAAACAAAACACACACATACACACACCCCAATCCCTGGTGCCTAAGGGGTTTCTGCCCCCCCGAGGGCAGGTCGGCCTGATAAAAATAGGATGATCTGCCCCCAAAGGGGGCAGAAATGGCCTAAAATAAATTTACCCTCCAGGGGGAACGACCCTTGCCTAAGGGGTCGCTCCCCTTACATGAAATTGACACAAAAAAATAAAAATCCCTGCTGTCTAGTGGTTTCTGCCCCTCTTGGGGGCAGATTGGCCTAATAAAAATAGTCTGATCTGGCCTGAAGACAATTTGCCCCCCAGGGAAGCGACCCTTGCCTAAGGGGTCGCTCCCCACATATATAAAAAAAAAAAATATATATATATATATATATATATATATATATATATATATATATATATATCCCTAGTGTCTAGCAGTTTCTCCCCCCCCCCGTCCCTCCCCGGAGCAGATCGGCCTAATTATATTAGGCCGATCTGCCCCCAGGGGAGGCAGAAATGGCCAAAAAACAAATTGCTCCCCACCCCCCAGAGGAGCGGTCGTTGCCCAAGGGGCCGCTCCCCTTATTCAGTAACAACAACTAAAAAAAAACTCCCTGATGTCTAGTGGGCATTTCTGCTGCCCGATCGTATTGCGATCGGGCAGCAGAAATGCAGGGAGAGATATTAGAGGAAAGGAAAGGCCTTTCCTTTGATGCCTCCACGTGATCGTCGGAGAAATGCTTTTGCATTTCTCCTCCACGGAGCGGTAGGACTCTGATGAGGTCAGCACATGATCACGCGATGATGTCAGACACCACGGGGAGGTCGGGGGGGATGGGGATGGATGGGGAAGCGATTCCCCTTCCATCCCTGCCCAGGGGAGGGGGTCCGTGGCCCCAGGGGGAGCGCACCCGCTTCCCCCGAGGGCCTCTATCTGGACATAACCGTTACGTCCTGGGAACCCGAGCGGTGCTTCCCAGGACGTAACCGTTACGTCCAGGATATCCAAGGGATTAAATATAAAAAGTGTTGTTTTTGTTTTTTTGTTTTTAGCAAAATGTGTTTTTCCATGTCATAAGTCAATCAAATGACAGTCTGCACCTTTGTTACACAACATGGTTGGCAAACCTTGGATGAAATGCAGAAAAAAAAAAAAAAACTGTTCTGTGCGGTTGATCCTTACCTCACTTAATTGGTTTGGCTTTGAATCCTTCATCCAAAGAGTTCCCGTCTCCCTGTTCCGATTTAATTTAGAGAAAATCTTGTTGTAGTCATCATATGCTAACTAAAGGTAAAAGTCTAGAAGTGCGACTGACAGTGAACTTGGTTTCCAGCAGAAAGGACCTGGATACTCATAAGAGTGAATCAATCCCGGATGAAGAACAATTGACAACTCAGCATATCACTAGTAGTGGAAAGGTCAGATTCCCATTTCAGAACACCAAGGAAATGCGAGGAAAGCCACAAGTACCTCTTGGTGGGAAAGACAAACCACAATGTTGAGACCTTCATGGCACCAGAGCAATTTTTCATACTTGACAAAGTCTTTAAAGTACATTGGCTGGGTTATTGTTCTTGGAATTTTATCAACAGAAAAAATATAACTAACATAAAAAGACACCACTTCTGGGTCAATACTAGACTTTGATCTAACTATGACTTCATTTAGAAATGTAAAAAATAATGAATGATTCGACCATCAATCACCTTTGTTTATTGTGGTTTAAAGTAGTTTAAAGTCAGCCAATTTGTTTTCTAATAAGGATGTACACTATCCTGTAGGACTATGTATCCTTTGTAGGCAGGAGGGCCCTCCCAATATCACCAACAAAAATTAGTGTCTCAGGACACCTGAGCCTGGTCAATCATGAAAAAGCATCATTCCCTGTACCTGCCAGTCTATTAATATTCATACTTTTAAAACCAAAGCAATAGAACTACTTTCAAAAATACATCAGAATGCTACACGACTAGTTTCCAAAAAGCAAAAGGATATTCGTTTTTTTATAATTCAGCACACCAAAAATATGGAGGCACTGATTCTATTTCATGCACTATAATCTAAACCGGTTCATCTGCTAGGAACACTTTTAGATGCTCTGGTAAAGAGGTGCTTAATGAAGATTTGCCTACAGTAGCAGCACAGATTAAAATACACGGCGATCCCAGCACTAAGACTACATTTGCTCGAAGCAGCCATAAACTCCACCCTTGCAAAAGTATTTAATCCTTCAGAAGAATTATAGTTGTAAAGGAAACTATGGGAAACATTTTTAGAAATAGAAGGCTACAAAGCATATAGGACTCCTTTATTTGGGTAATGACATTCACCAGGGTAAACAATGATGGAAATACACCTCCATATTGTAGTTTATTATAGTCCATCAAAAGATATTTAGAAGGTATGGAATCCGACAGTGGCTCCTCTCTTTCAGACCTGAAGAGCACATGCTTCTTCTAGATGACCCTTCATTAAGTCCCCCCTTAAGACAGCTCTGATCAAAGACTCTTTAAAAGATTGGTGAAAGCTGTGTTCCTTAAACTATAGTCAAAAAAGCTCACACAAATCTTCAGGAGCTTGAATCTATTTTCCTTCATTTTTAATTCTTTCTGCAGGTTCTCCATGGGACGATTGTTCAGGTTTTGACGTACAACACTAGTGTGAATGCTGTACCTGTGCAAAAGAAGTCTGTGCCCATTCACCTTCCCTTTTCAAGCTGGTAATGAAATTATAGGATTGGAACTAAAAAACATATGTTCAGGCATATCTAATGAGGAATCTATACTTCGGTCCTCAAATAAGGGACTTTTTCATTAGAGCCTCCCTGTGACTGTTGTACACTAGGGCCTCTCCTGTTTCATCTTTCTGCAAACAGGAAACAGTTCAAATGTGCTCACTCTATCTTAACAAGTACCAAGTATGAATTTCAAACCACTCACCTCACACCCATTTTCTCTAATTCATGATTGAATTACAGTACTCCCTCTCTGCTCCATTTTCAAATCTTTTCTCTTAACTAGGACTAATTTCTGTATTTTCTAAAAGGCCCTCTCTGTTTTGCCTCAAAGGAAAGTAGTTCCATTTTCGTTCCTATAATTACTACGCCCGGACTAACTTGGGAGCGGAGAAGTTAATCTTCAACCACACAAACATACTCCTGAATAATTTAAAAATCATGTGTCCTGCCAGTAAATAATCCGTGCATCTGACTGCAAATATATCTAAAAACACTCTGTCACCTCATTAGGTATAGTTCTTGCTACATAAACTTGCTAATATGTTTTCATTTTCTTGCATGTATGGCAAAGTTCTTTCCTTCCATCGTTACCTTTCAAATGCCAGCACTATAACGGTGCTCCAGAACACTACAGTGAGGATGTGAACCTGAAAAGTAACGTAGTAACTATAACCACACAACTGCATTGATGCCCTTGCCAGACTATGCTCAGATTGTCATGTACTAACTAAATTAATTCGACTCCTAACCCAGCCCACAGTTAGATGTGTTGGATCCTGGTTTTCTCCTATACACATACTTGAGAGCGTCCTCATTTTATTGTTTAATTAAACAACTACTTCTTCAAAGGAAATATTTCAGTTTAGACAATGGCAATCTTACATGACATTTGCTAATGTGCTTCTCAAGCTTTTTCTCTCCTATCTGGGGAAGACAGGGGGTTCTAAGGACATTCATGTTTGGTAATGTTGGGTTGCTTCACTGTGTCAAAGTCCTAGATCCTGGCACTTTCAAGGGTTAGCCAAACAGCGTACATTTCTTTGTTCTCCAGAGGTACTTGTGTCTGAGCAGTGTAGGCGTACTTCAATAGTTGTTATCACTGTTGTTCCTTTGAAAAGGTATACTTCAAACTAATAGAAGAATGAAAACAATAGCACTTAAAACACTTGCTGAGAAAGCCCATTGTTTCTCTTTATGGGGATGAAACAATTATCCAGTGTAAATCCATGAGGGCCAATATGTAAACACTTTTAGAAGACTCCCATCTTTGGGAGCACCATCTTGTTGCTTGGTGGAGGTGCAATCAATGGACTGAATAAAGCCTAACTATATGCCAAAGTGTGGCAGCGTGCAGGGTAGCTCAGAGGGTTTGGCTCCTGCCAAAAGATTTTGCATGGTCGACCAACTCGCATTGGCAGAGTTAGAAATGGAACTGTGTTTTTTGGGCAAGCTTCACAGTCAGAAACCTTTGGTTATACAAATAAGCAATGGCACTTTGGGACATATTGGCTTTGCCAACTGCTTTTGACAGTGCTGTAAAGCATTGGTACTTTGAGACAGTCCTCAGAAAACGTTTCTGTAACTGTTCTCACAGCCATAACTTTAATTAAAACAAACTGTTCCTGCTTTGCCAAATGCCTCTAGACTTTTGTTTTTAAAGCTAAATTCACATTTGAGCAACAAGTGCTTAAGCAAAAAGAAACAAAAGTGTGCAGCATGGGGGCGGGGAAGCAGACAGACAAGAGACAGCAACATGGAACAGGAGGAAGTCAGACAAGCACGCAGTGGAGACTGCTGGAAAAAGAAAATATTGTTCCTAAAAGTGAGTATTGAAAGTAAAGGGGCTATGCTCTACGGGAGGGCCCAATACAAGATGGAGAAGGCAAACCATTGAATAAGAAGCAAGTAAATGAGAACGATAATAAAGCCAACCAATAATAAGCAGTGTGCAGGCTTTAAGTCCCATGTACGATCTTGGCAAGTTTATAATAGATCTTTTGCAACCAAACATCTTGCACTGTCAAGTAGGCTTGACTTACAAACAAGATGTTCTGGGTGTGAGATATTTTGGCCACTCTTAATACCCCAGGCCAAGCTTCTGCTATAACACAACACTGCCAGGAGACATTTTAGCAGGTTGCCACATCTTAATAATCAAATCGTAAAAACACACATTTAATTTGGCATTACCCTTGGGTGTTGGTGCACAAAGCATACAAACTTATAAATGTTTGTCACTGTGGGCTTTTCTCCTTCAAGACTGTTTTCCTGATGGGATGACTCCACAGAAGGACCAGTGAACTGAAAGTTATTTTTTAAGCAACCTTAGAATTTTCCAGAGAGGTAAATTTTTCCTTTATGCTTTCTGAAAGCAATATTAGGATTCAATTTCAACCAAGAAATACTCCTACGTCTCCATCTTCTTCTGCTCAGTTACAACTAAAAATTAAGGTTTGTGTCTGGTGTCTTGCGGGTCGCACAAATCTTGCAGACCTGAAAGTTCTTCATAGTCCAGTAACTTTCAGGCCATTTTTCTGGCCTGGCCTGGCCTGGCCTGTTAAATCATGGTTCTCAAGTTGTGAAAGAGTAAAAGAAAGATCCAGGCAAACTGAATCACCACGAATGTCACATTTTATATCCAACTTATTTGTGCCTTCTTGAGTCCAACAACCGTCTGCCTACATTGCCACAAAGCAGAGCACACAATTTACTATTTTAAGTCCACTATATAGCACCCGGGCTTTTTTGGTCTACATTTTCAATACCTATCCTTTGGAACTTCCTATGCTTCTTAACTTTCACTGGATGATTTTGGATGTCCAATTCACTTTCTTCTCTTTCCTCTCTCACCTCGTAACCGATAGTAGACACATATGAGCACATAGTCTGCCATGCCAATCACTTTCTTTTCACTAACGTGTGCATGTTCACACATTTTAAGATAAGCGGATCACGGGCATAATCCATTTCTTTCATTTGCATATACGTAAAGTACTATACGACACTTAGTATTGATTATTGTTTTGCAGCCTTGATAAAGTCACTGTTGTGACGAAACACGTGTTGGCTGTTCTTCTGCAAAAATGAAAACTCACCTATGACAAACGCTGTCTTAAGGATTAAAGACTTTGATCAACACCAACTTGGAATCAGTGCTTTCTTCTCCGCTTCTGGATCTACATTACCAGGGACACATTCTCCCATTGATCTTACTGGACTGTACTCCTCTGAGTGCCTGGTCAATCTGTAACACAATTTACTATCTAGGGTAATTTGCAAATGATATGCACTGTAACATAGCTTGGTTAATTAATGTGCTACCCTCACCATTGTATACAACTATTTTATTTAGTATGTCAATGTGCAGCAACTGAAATTTCAAAAAATAAGGCAGATTGTTTACTGGACTCTACAAGTTTTCTGACTTGCGAGAAATGACAGAGACCAATGTTAGGTATGACTGAGATATTTGCACTAAAAACTCTGCTCTTAAAATCCTTGACATGATTGATGCAAAGATGCTGTCCACAATCTTGTCCCGAGCAGCACAATTAGAATGCCAGTCACAGACACCAAGAATGTCAGTGCAGCAATATTCATCTAAAATGACCGCTCAATATAGAGCCTGTCTAACAAACAGATGTTTAGTAAACCAAAGTAACTGTGCACAACGTCCAGAGCTACACTGGACATTGTGTCAACAAGTCACAGTGAAGAAGACAACAGAGATGGTTTTGTGCAAAAATAAGGTACCAGCACTTCACACATGCAAAAGTGCTAATGTGGCAATGGATCCAGGTACAAATGTCAGCAGACTGCCGTCCTATACAGAACCTTACACTAACACTACCTAGATACAGAAGGGGCTCTCTGTATTTGCGACGTGCCTTTCCTGTGTGACTGGCACCATAGTGTGAAATACTGCCCACTGAAGCTGGCATTCTAAGGGCCCAACATAAAACAGAGACCAAAAGAACAACCTGATGATCATGGTCATAAGCACAAAGAGAAATGTTCTGCCATTCCAGAAGGTGAAGCAAATGCAGCACAAATATGAATCACACTGTTCATTCCTATAAAGTACACTGTTTTCCTTGTTACAAAGACTTTAAGGATGGAATATGAAGCAAGCAAATGAGAGCAACAATAAAGCCAGCCATACAAAAGTAGTGGGAGGGCTTTAAGTCATCTGTACAATCTTGGCAAGCTGATAATAGATCTTTTGCAACCAGACACCTTGCACTGTCAGGTAGGCTTGACCTAGAAATAAAGGCGGCAGTGGTCCCACAGAAAAAGACGCATCACACCAATTATTCCATGCATGAAGGACACCTCACCACCAAACCGGTGCATGACTGATAGCACCCTTTCCTTCCCATAAACAAATGGCCACCTTGCAAATTACCTCCTTGTATTATGGGCTTCTTAAAACAGTGTCGGGTAACAATACAACTGCCCCACTATCACATTCATAGGAAAGCACACCACTTGTCCCAAGTGTAAAGGGTAGCAAACTGCTGGTCCTCGGTTTGGGGGAGTAAACCATTTCCCAGACAAATGATAGCAGACATACAATCAGCAAAACCATCAGGCAACACAGCATTCCAGTCAAACTCACCAGGATAGTTCGCTGGAGGCTGGAGTTTACACCACGAAACATCACTCGGCCTACCAGGTTGGCGATTGATGGGAAGACAAGTGCTCCACAAAGAGTGCGTGAAACTGACAAGTGGTCACTCTGTGGATAGGACTCCAGAGGCATGTGGGGTAAAGGGCGGCCGATGCCTAATAGGGAAAGAAAGATGAATGTTAATGAAGAAATTAAACCAGTAAGGGGGGAGAGTAGAGAATTTTCAAATTTTTGGTTTTATGGTATATTAGATATGATTTTTGTAGCATCTCTCTAAAACAGAACTCTGCAAAGCTGATAATGTAAAGTGCTGTTTTACAAACATAGGCGTCAGTGTGACAATCGAACTTGAAGCTCTAGTACATAGTTTAGTACCACAGTCCTTAGGTCAGTTGCATCTTATTCTTACCTAACAGCAGTGCATTGAGAGCCTGCAATTTGCTGGAGTATTTATGCCACATGCGCAGCACATAATCTTCCCAGCGAATCATCTTGCCCAGCACCAGCATGACGGGAATGGTGGGAAGGCCCATGAGCAGAAAGAGGGGGTCAGCACGTTCCATCACATCCAGACCTTTCTTGTGGCCAACGACCTGGAGCATACAGAGGGAAAACCACAAAATTGAGGTACTATATTCCTCCTCCCAATCCAAAAAGACTCACACAAAAACAATACAAAGGAAGAGCCTGCTGTAGCTAGACAACAAAATGATGGGGTAAGGAGAAGAATGCAGAAAATACTGTCACAGTACAAGCTAACTTCTCACAAGAGATTTAAACCAGTGCAAGTCCTCTACCATTCCCTTTAAAGGGCTACGAGAAGCGTACAGAGCCAAAACAGGTTACGACAAATTGGTAAGACATTTTTTGCATCTGAAGTGCAGGAACTGCACTTCAGACTGCACTTGTTGGGGTAAATCTGCAGTTTTGTGTAAAAAAAAAAAAAATCGATTTCCTGTGGAACATAATTTAAAATGCTAGCATTTAAATCTTCAGTTCTGAGAATTTTTGTTTCATGAAAACAATGGTGTAAATGTATCCTTTATCGTACGCTGTAAACAATGTGATGGGGTTTACCTGCAGCTTCAGTATAGTAGTCAGAAAATATTTTTTTTAAAACAATGTTCCACGTGATTTATTTGAGAGAAGCCTGGGCATTCCACAGTTGTTCTGCATTACACTGATATCTGTATAGTGTTTTCCATACCCCCCTGAAAGTTTAAAAAATGTTTTTTTCGAATGTTGAGTGAGTGGGTTCTCTACATGTTTAATTTATTAAAGCGCTCTAAGATCAGGAATAAAACATTTTTTTCCTGCAAGGCTAAAGGAAAAGCTGCTAACTCTGAACATGGATAATGAGCATTCACAGGAATAGAATCAGGGTAAGCGTAGTATCCTGTCTTCCCGAACACAAGCTCACGGAGGAATTCAGAAAACTGGCCCATGTGCTTCATTGAGCTGATTAGCAAGGAATGATTTTCACAAGTTTAAACAACACTTGCAGAAGTTTTTCAATGGAGCTCGGCAAAACATTGCTGTTTAGTCCACCAGAAATGAAACCTCTTGAAGCCCGACTGCTCTGCAGCATGCAGAAGGGCAGTGCAGGAACGGCACAACTGCTAACAAACAAGCAATGGTCCTCAAACAAAAACTGTGCCACATCGAATGGCTCTAAATGTATTGTATAGCACCATTTATGCAGCACATAATTCCGTCTGTGGGGCGATGAAGCACTTGTCTACATGGGTAGCACGCTACACCTTATAGGTTGGGTTACTGGAAGTGGACGGTCTGTTTTGATCCTATGTTGGAAGCGGTTCCAAGCCATGCGTGATGACCATCTGTGAGAAAGTAGCCTCTTTCTAGCCTTGTTACCCCCACTTTTGGCCTGTTTGTGAGTGTATGTCAGGTGTGTTTTTACTGTCTCACTGGGATCCTGCTAGCCAGGGCCCAGTGCTCATAGTGAAAACCCTATGTTTTCAGTATGTTTGTTATGTGTCACTGGGACCCTGCTAGCCAGGACCCCAGTGCTCATAAGTTTGTGACCTATATGTATGTGTTCCCTGTGTGATGCCTAACTGTCTCACTGAGGCTCTGCTAACCAGAACCTCAGTGGTTATGCTCTCTCCGTACAAATTGTCACTAACAGGCTAGTGACCAATTTCACCAATTTACATTGGCATACTGGAACACCCTTATAATTCCCTAGTATATGGTACTGAGGTACCCAGGGTATTGGGGTTCCAGGAGATCCCTATGGGCTGCAGCATTTCTTTTGCCATCCATAGGGAGCTCTGGCAATTCTTACACAGGCCTGCCACTACAGCCTGAGTGAAATAAAGTCCACGTTATTTCACAGCCATTTACCACTGCCCTTAAGTAACTTATAAGTCACCTTTATGTCTAACCTTTACCTGGTAAAGGTTGGGTGCTAAGTTACTTAGTGTGTGGGCACCCTGGCACTAGCCAAGGTGCCCCCACATTGTTCAGGGCAAATTCCCCGGACTTTGTGAGTGCGGGGACACCATTACACGCGTGCACTATACATAGGTCACTACCTATGTATAGCTTCACAATGGTAACTCCGAACATGGCCATGTAACATGTCTAAGATCATGGAATTGTCACCCCAATGCCATCCTGGCATTGGGGAGACAATCCCATGATCCCCCGGGTCTCTAGCACAGAACCCGGGTACTGCCAAACCCCTTCCTGGGCCACAGCAGCATCTAAAAACCCTAACCGCGACCCTTGCAGCTAGCAAGGCTTGTTTGTGGTCTTTCTGCACGGAAACACCTCTGCAAGCTTCTTCACGACGTGGGACATCCATCCTCCAAAGGGGAAGTTCCTAGTCCTCTTCGTTCTTGCAGAATCCACAGCTTCTATCATCCAGTAGCAGCTTCTTTGCACCCTCAGCTGGCATTTCTTGGGCATCTGCCCACTCACGACTTGGACTCTTGGACTTGGTCCCCTTGTTCCACAGGTTCTCGTCTGGAAATCCATCGTTGTTGCATTGCTGGTGTTGGTCTTCCTTGCAGAATTCCCCTATCACGACTTCTGTGCTCTCTGAGGAACTTAGGTGCACTTTACACCTGCTTTTCAGGGTCTTGGGGTGGGCTATTTTTCTAACCCTCACTGTTTTCTTACAGTCCCAGCGACCCTCTACAAGCTCACATAGGTTTGGGGTCCATACGTTATTCGCATTCTACTTTTGGAGTATATGGTTTGTGTTGCCCCTATACCTATGTGCTCTCATTGCAATCTATTGCGACTGTACATTGCTTGCTATTGCTATTACTGCATATTTTTGGTATTGTGTACATATATCTTGTGTATATTTGCTATCCTCATACTGAGGGTACTCACGGAGATACTTTTGGCATATTGTCATAAAAATAAAGTACCTTTATTTTTAGTATATCTGTGTATTGTGTTTTCTTACGATATTGTGCATGTGACACCAGTGGTATAGTAGGAGCTTTGCATGTCTCCTAGTTCAGCCTAAGCTGCTCTGCTAAGCTACCATTTTCTATCAGCCTAAGCTGCTAGACACCTCTTCTACACTAATAAGGGATAACTGGACCTGGTACAAAGTGTAAGTACCCCTTGGTACCCACTACAAGCCAGGCCAGCCTCCTACACCATCGAGGTGTCGTTATTGTGTTATGGGCTGCAGCACTGGACACTGTGATGGATGAAGAAGTGTGAGAGGCACATAGTTTATAGTTTTCATTAAGCTGGCAGCTTCAAACAGCTCCGCAAACCCTTTTATGGTATTTCTTATGATCATAGTCCACTTAGCTGGTTACTGAACTTGGTTGTCCATTCTAAGATATTTTGTTTAAAGTTTACAGGTCTAGGGGGAGGAGAAATGGGAAGAGATCTGATGGGATGGAATTTTAAATATATCATCCCTTATCTGATTGTCATTGTGAGAGGTCAAGAAGCGGTCATAGTATGTAGCTTGTTTGGACCTGCACTGATGGACTAGAGCAGGGTCCTCCGACTGGTCAGCAGTACATGGTCAGCAGTACAATGCAGATCTGGTCAGTTATTCATGGCCTCTTCAGTTAGAGATAGATGGTTTATAGGCAGGTACAGTACTGAGTTTTGGACAAAATCCACAACAGATATGTCTTATGTGAGTGCAAGAGTGTGAAGAAGTAAAAGGGAACTTTGTTGCCTGTGTGACCTGCAATCGACTGCTTACTATTGTGGTTGCAACTTGTTTTGTGTTCAAGAGAAAGTCAACAACGTTGCTTTCATTCTTATACATGGACTGCATATAAACAAGAGGCATTCTGGGAGCATTAAAAAGGAGGCTCCCCTTTTTCTGATTTTTACAGGCAAATACAGAGATGACAATAGGTTTTCTGTCTGCATTTATTTTTACAAATGGAAAAATACAGACAATCGGGATTCCTTTGAGTGACTTCCATGCTCTCCTAATTCCAGACCAACTCCTGAGCAGACAGCATGGGGACTGACAAACAGGATGAGATTTCCTTAAATAAGTGTATTTTAAAATACATTTGCAGTATAAGGGGAACGTTTACCTGTGAGTGTATTGTTAGGCTATTTAGTTTCTTCATTTGCTAAAACACGACAGGAATCAAAGTAGGTGTGTATGTTTATCAGTTAAATAAATGTAGAAATATACGATTTTACAGATTTATTCATAAAACACAAAATAAATATACATAAATGCTGATAAGATGGCCAAACAATAAATATGGATAAATATAGATGGAAATGTTCAAAAACACAGATACCATGTGACCAAAGCCGTCATTATAAACAGTCTTAAATTGTTACATTCTGAAAACATGTATACTTATTTTTATATTGGAAGCACAGTCAGAAATGCAAACTGAGCCTACAGCTTATTGCATTTCCTTCCACTCTAAGTTTGAACAACTTACACATATGGATAAAAAATTTGCTTTAGTGGTGGGCAAGTCTTTTACACAGAACTATACTGTGATACAGCAAACTAGCTGTACTGGGGTTGAGTTCAGTAGACAAAGTAAACGTGAAAACTTGATGTCCGACTACAAATAATGTGTCCTGGTCACCAGGTGTTAGGAATTCCACACCCCTGAAAACTGACAAGCTAGTAGGCTTTGTTTTTATGGTACATTACATAAACACGGACACATAACATTTACATACACTGACTGATCACACATACAGGAAACAGAGCAACACACCACAGACAACCATGCATACATGCCACCAGACAAACAGGCCCCTTATTTTACAAACCATAGACTGTCTTCACGACACACAGAGCAACAGAGAAACAAGAATGCATGCATACGGACTAGTGTACAGAATAGCACCAAACACAAACACCAGACAGCCTGCACAGGCTCACACATGTGAAGCACATGCAGTTTCCACACGCGACCCACTGTCTACAAACTCTCTGGTAATGTACTTTCACAGCAAACGGATGGAGTGAGCCAAAAATAAAAGATCAGTGTAAATAATGAACATAACCTTTTTTTCGGTCAGATGTTAGAAAGAGTAAAGAAAACACAAATACCTTCCTTTCAGGAGTTTACTACACTTGATGCACGTCTTCAGCACAAGTGGCTTACCAGGGGTGGCCCCTCCACAAGAGCGGAGGAACGTCACCCCGCTAAAAAAATGCCCCTAGAACTAGAAAAATAAAACGGTAATAAAAGTTATTGATTACCATTTTATTTTTCAGCATCTCTTTCTGAACTAAGTGTCAGGATGGGGTGGGGCCACTGCTCCTGAGTGACAGCAGCAGGGAGCTGTCCACTTTAGTTTAAAGTGTGCATGTCCCTTTGGCCAGCCATCTTGTGACAGACAGCCTGACATTCGTACTTTAAACTTGTCTAACCCAGCTGGGTTAAAGAAAGCACAGGCCTCCAGCGCTTGTGAGCGCTGAGAGAGGCCACTCCCGCCAATCCAGATGTTACTATCATGCTGGTTACTAGTATGAAAGCAGCATCAGGGCTTGTTAGTGCTGTTTCCTGGTCCCCGCGGCCACGATGGAGCCACAACAAGAGGAGGACACCATAAGGAGAGGAAGACGCGCCGCAGTCAGGTAAGTGCCTTTTCTTTTTTTTGCCCTCCGGCGTAAATACAAGCCAGCCGCCACTGTGGCTTACATTAAAAAAAAATGCAAAATCTCAAATGCAAGTTTAATTGGTCCACATCCAACATACAAGAGAGAAGTAAAACAGCTATGGAAGGAAAGGCAAAGCTGGAACCATGTAAGGATAAGACCAGAAAAAAAACCACACTGTAATGAGAGCAAAGCATGGTTCCAAGTTCAGATGTCTGGGTTAGGCTCCGTAGAACTACTGCTCCAGATGCTTTAGAGTGGGTCACACTACTGCAGGTAATACAAATCCCTGGCTTGGCCCAGCTGTCTTTTTAGTGCCTGTGCAAGCAGTGGCTCCTCGCCAAGAAGACTCCTTAAGCCTCATTTACAGTTTTTTGTGAGAGCTCTCCAGCTCTGGCCCTAGTCTGGCAGTTCCGTCCATCCTCCACCCCTTGACAATCACCAACTTCCTTTCATGAGCAACTGCCTTCATGCCAAACCTCCCCTCTCTGCTTCTGTGATGCCACAGACGCCCTCACCCTTCTCTGCAACACACCCCTACTTTCCTCTCCTTAATGCCGAGCTACTCATTCTTTGTCCCGAATCTTGCTGGCACTCTCTCACTATTCCAATGAGGGCAGTCTCTGTATGACTCCTATTCTACCCATCACCTTACACTCACCGCAACCAGGAATTAACCTTCATCAGTGGGTTTGTGATTTGAATGTGGGATGGTCTGCTGGGGGTATGTTTCGCCTGCTGTGTGTGTGTGTGTGGGGGAAGTCCAGGTGTGTGGGTGTGGGTGTGTGTCCAGTGTCTGGAAATGTTTCTGCAGTGTGTGCGTTTCGGTGTGTGTTCCTATGGGCAGCGTGCTTCAGTAGTATTTGCTTATGGATGATGACCATGCCTTAATGGTGTGCCTGCAGGGGATGTGTCTGCAATGTGCATGTGCCCTATCGTATGAGACATGCCTGGGTCTACAGGGATAGTGTTTTTTTTAACAGAGTTAATGTGTTTATCTGGGGTGTGTGTGCGTTCCTTAGGCCCTGCTGCGGTCCAGGACTGTGAACTTTGATAGAAATCGTTTGAGCTTCAAAATCAGGTCCTCTGTAGGTAATTTTGCTGCACTTCCCATTTTACCAGTAACAAGAATGAAAACTGAAGGTAGAAAAGGAAAGATGGAAAGGTGGCAAAAACACACAAAGCAAGTAGGAGACACTAGAAGAATATGGAGAACCTGTAATGCCAAACAAATGGGGGTATGCGCACAATGAAATTATATATACCTATTATAATTTGGTTCTGAATTTACACGCACTAAAGCATAGAAATTCAACCGGCATAGTTGGAGTTATTTCTAAAAACTGTAACTTGAGCGATAATTCACACCCAAATGTTGAAGTGATAATATCAATGATGCCATAGAAGATGTCATGAATGATGTAATATGTGAGGTAATTAGCTGAACAAATGGCAAGAGCACGAGTTATAGTTTCTGGAGATTACTTTAACTATAAAAGATGAATTTCTATAGATTAATGTGTGTAAATTCAGAACCCAACTATAACATCCCTGTACCCTTTGTTTTTTTCAGTAAATGTTTTTTTTAATTTTTTTTATGTTTTAATAATGCAGCAGGGGTTGGCCGAACAGTCTGACCTGTGGCCGAGCCCTGCTGCCAACCATATGCATGCATCTAAACCCACGCTGCACACCGCCTTCGGCGTGCGCAGCAGCTGGGACAGCCACAGGGCCTGCCCACCCCCACATGCTCCCAACCCCATTCGGGGTTGGTTTGGCGAGTGTGTGCAATTTTGTTTTTCATTGGGCTCAGGAGCCGATAAATAAAATGGGGGCCAGAACTTTTTTCTCAGGTTCGGCCAGTCAATCACAGCCTTGGTTTTTCCACAGATCCCTGTAGGTGGATCCGCGCCCCTAGATATCTATATGTCTTTTTCCTTTAACATCTCCAGAACTACTGAATGGATTTACACCAACTAACACAAACACGCACTCTGGACCAAGATCTGGCTTCCTGGCAAATTTGGTGAACTGCTATCCAGCGGTTTGAGCTGCTGTTGTGTTCAAAATCACTATGGGAAACTGCATGGTGAAAACATGTTTTGGGACCTCCCCTTTGTCTCGCCCCCGCTTGATGGATCACCAAGAAACTTTCAAGATAGCAGCTGAAGTGAGTGGCAGACTAGTTTTGAAACTTTCGCGAAGATTAGTCAAACGGCATTAAAGTTACTGGCAAAACAAAAAAAGCTTTACCAATGGAAAATGCCCCGAAATACAATATTGGAGCGGGGTGACTCAAATTATGACCTAAATTTACGGGACTTAATGTGTCAGTGTCTGCCAGGAACCTCCTTTATATTACTGGCGAGGAAAGATGGCCTAAATACCAACAAACATGGCTTATGCTGACCTCTGGACTGCCAGGAGAAATATAGCCCATGTCTGTGGAGCAAGTGGGCTGCCGCTGATTACAGATAGGGAGTCTGATGTTGACTGGTGCCAAAGGGCTGAGTATGTGGTGTACCAGAGGACAATAAACTGATAGTAGTGCATATGCGCCTGTGCCACAAAGTATGCAGGAAGTATATGCGGCTCATTATGCAGTAGTTCTTCAGTCGAGGCACTGGATTTAATTTCATAGGGCATTGCCACTCTAGCAAGCTTTTATTTGAAGTTATTATCAGGAACTGTACTGCCCAAGTCAAGTCGCTAAACTGTCTACATTGTTTCTCTACTAACTGCACATGCAATGGCTTACCATGGTACCAAACACTATTTGCGAACAAATAACTCAGACCACTTCTAAGTAATGGCCTATTTAATCCTTCGGGCTCCTTGTTTGTTAGATTGCAATGGCTATCCAGCTGATGCAGCGGTAGTCTATGTTTCGTCATCAGCCACAGTGAAGACATATCAGGGCGGCATAATAAGGCAGTACCAGCAGCAATTCTCCTGTTAATACTTGTACTTTGAAATACAGACCTCCCAGGAGCTTGAGCAAATCAAAAATACTAAAAAGAATTCTACACATCACTTATAACTATGAATATAACAGGAAGTAAATGTTCCTATATAAGAGAACAGTGTGCGCCATTCATGCTAGTTTCTAATTCTAGTGATGAGGCTCAGCAGGCTAATGCACCCACTGAAGAGATTTCACAGTATCCTGGTGGTCACACGTTTTAATCATAGTACTGAGTGGGTTAATGCACCTACTGCACTTGTTAATGTGTAACACGAAGCTGACGGTCTCAATCCTACTGAAACAGATTCCTTCTCTGCAGTATGAGCTCTATATCGATAGATCCATGGGATTATAAAGAGGAAGTTCCAAAATGGAATCCAGGGTCCTCCACATAATGTACCATTGCAGACACACATACACTCCGGGCCTCATTAGGAGTCTGGCGGTCTTTTGGGAAGACTGCCACAGTGGCATCCGCCAAAAAGACGACCATGTTGGCGGTAATCCGATTGCCGTATTAAGGCTCACACTGTGAAGATCACCAAAATCCAGGCAAAATTCCGACACCGCCAGGACACTGGAGGGTGGGAAAGAGGCGGTCCCACCACCAGCATCTCCAGCCCGACAAAAATCCACCCACCAGATTACGAGCCACAAATCACCAGTGGTCCTTCCATGGCAGAAAACCATTGGTGGTGCAAACCGCTGCAGTCAAAACTCACATCAATCAGAACACCATACAACATTGGACAGTTTTAATATCCCACACCTGACACACATCTGACACACCTACTCATTGTACTACATAACACACCCCTATGCAACCCACAATCATTTGCAACACAAATGCCATTCAAATATCCAGAGAGTAGGCAGTATTAAAGAGATAGCACCTTTACACAATAGGCACACATACAGATCACACTCAGCACACACCTCACATCAGCACAAATAATACACACATCACTAGCACACACAATACGCCACAACTGTCTCACCCTCACAACGCACCACCCACACCTCACCAACTACCCAACACTTACACCCTTACACTGACCACACCGTCAACACAACCACTACTATGTCCCCACAAAAACACCCACGTTTCACAGAGGACGAGTTGAGGGTCATGGTGGATGAAATTGTCAAGGTAGAGCTGCAACTGTTTGGAGCACAGGCCCAACAAACATCGATTGCCAGGAAAATTGAGTTGTGGCAAAGGATAGCCGACAGGCTCAACTCAGTAGGCAGCCATCCACACACAAGGGAGGACATCAGGAAGAGGCTGAATGACCTCCAGGGAGGGGGAAGGTGTGTTACATGGCATCATACCACCAGATAGCTGTGCAGAAGACTGGCAGTGGGACCCCACCTCCTCCCCCATAGTTCACATCATGGGAGGAGAAGGTCATGGACATAGTGCATCCTGAGGGCCTGACTGGAATACCTGGGGGACTAGAGTCTGGTAAGTACCCACTACGGTCATGTCACACACGTGTCTTGTCCTGCATGCTACCTCACCACCCAAATACTCCCTAATTAGGTAAATGTCCCACTATACCTCCCACCTAATGCCCTTTTCCTACATGCCACCACTCCACTCAGCCCAACTGCCCTCAAAGCCTTTGGCAATGACACGTTAACTATAGGCTAATCATATCACTACTACTCCCAAAAAGCACTAACCCATTACTGTGAAAACCTGGAATGTGCACAACACATCACATGTAATGCAGGTACAACTGAAGTACTAGCTACACCATCTAGATTCTTCTAGTGAGGACCAGTACATGGCAATGACAGCAATGCAATGGCACACTGACAATAGCAAACAAAGCGGAAGCTGGGAGTGGGTACACCGTGCCAGGGGCACAGGCATCTGGGGGTAGGGTGCGTGGGAGGGATGCTGTGGGCCAGAGGGTGAGGCCACAAAGAGACTCCACTGGCCAGGAAACCATCTCCCAAGTCTTGGGAGCATACCAAAGTTCCCAGGACAGGATGGGCCAAATTATCACCATGTTGGGGGAAAATCAAAGGCTCCAGAGGGAAAACCACCAGGAAGTCATACAGCAGAGACAGGCACACAATGCCACTATGGCTACCATTGCAGGGATTCTGACGGACATCAATACCACCCTCATTGGTTTCTCCACACGATCAGGCCCCTTCCAATAGCCACGTAACATCTGCCCCATCCACATCTGCGGCAGCTAGTGGAATGGAGGCCCTGGCAGCAGAACCACAAGCCTCATACGCCCCTCTCTCTGTAGCAGAAGGACCACCCTGCAAACATGGACGTCCATTCAGACATCCGGCTGAAGCAGATGCCAAGACCAAACCCACTGCCAGGAAGTGAACCTCTCCTGAATTTGTCACCACATGTGTGTCTCTGAGACACCATCAGGGGCAGCTCCTCGATTAGGGTGGAGGATCGTCCCCCCGCCAGCAGCAGCCGCCGCAAACCTTTAACAACCAAACGACAATAAACTATGTTTAGGGGCGGGCCACGGGGTATGACAAGGGCGAGGGGATTGCACAGCGCACTCCCCTCAGTGCGCATCTGTGTTTGGCCAGGCATCTCGGGCCGGCCAAACACACAGGGGCACAGGGCTCTCTCCAGCCCAGCAACACAGTTGCCAGGCTGGAGACAGCCTGCACATGCTCCCAGTCAGCCAATCCTAACGCTGCTCTGAGCAGCATCAGGATTGGCGCAGGGCAGGCTGGGAGCCTGTGCCTGCCTGGAGAGACAAGGGAGAGAGGAGCGGTGTGGGAGCGGAGCAACTAAGTTACATTTTTTTATATATTTTATTTTATTAGTATTTCACTCTCTCCTCCGCCTGTCCCTTCCCCACCCCTCCCCACCTCTTTTAATCCCCGCAATCCATGACTGGACACGCAGTAGACTGTTTTGAGACACAACTCCATCTTCCTCAACCGCTGTCGGATAAGGTTTGGTCCAGAGCACTCCAGCATGTCAAAGAAGTGTCCCGAAAACCACGATTTCTCTTTACACAATTCAATTATGCACACCACACCTAGCTCTCCCTCCAACACATTAAGCATATGTTCTCAGCATCGATCCCCAAATGCCCTAGGTGCAAGTCTCCAAAAGCTGGATTTTATCACATGGTTTGGGAATGCCATGTGTTACTTGTAGCCTGGAGAAAGGTCACAGCTACTGTCACAAAACTCGGGGAACACAGCCTTACACCCACACCTGATAACTTCCTACTGGGTCTCCGCCCCAAGACTAAAGGTGACAAATACCTTCACTGATTTATGACCTATCTTTTGTCCTATTTAAGTGACAAATTGCAATGTAGTGAAAGGCTCCCACAGCCCCAGATATCCAGCGATGGCTAGTCACACTATTTACATGGGCATGTGCAGAAGCAAGCACCCTCAAGAGGCTACAAATAAGGGAGGACAACAGAACAGGAGGACAGTGCTGAGAGACCTACATTACGAACTTTGAAACAAAAAACGACAAGCCCATCCTGAGGCGCTTAATGCAAGGGGAAACACCTGCACAAGCTGACAAACAAAACAAATATGGGCAGATATAGGGCACATCATATACCCACACCCTAAAGAAATATCACCCTAGCCAGAGCTAACTCACCCTCCCTCCCGACCCCCTCCAGCCAAGAGCTTGGGTGAAGTAAAGACCCGGGGGGGGGGGGCAAGAAAGAGAGCAATACACCTAAAGACATACAACCCTGCCTGGCGATCGGCACTTATTGTCCTCTCCGGCAAAAATACCTAGCTGCGACGCAAAGGCAGTAAGCGCCCACCACCATGATTGCACACACACTTTTGTAATAACGCCTACACTTATGAACTTCCGGCACGCTCTGGCAACCTCAAACAGAATGCATCAACTATATCCGTACGCTCCTCCTTTACAGTGGTTTTATTTTTGCCTATCTTAAAATAAAACAACTATCTATTGTTGTCCTGTACTAGACCCCTTGAGGCTCTTTTGACTGGTGCTAAAAATCACCAAAAAGGTTCTTATCATCAAGGAAAAGAAAGTCACCACAAAAGGAGCGCCCAAAAGTCCTCGACACAAAAGAGAAGATATGCTACTCAGAAATACCACAGAAGACATAGATTCAAACACTGTGTTGAAAAATTTTAATTACACAAGTTAATCATCCAGAGTTTCTCCAGTCAACGTCATAAGGATGGCCCATGACATTGCTGCCAGGAGTGTTGCCAAAATAAACGTCTCAATGGAGGCTCCTCACATTTAAATATTCATCATACATGACACTCTAAAACAGAGTTAAACCAAGAGCACACCTTCTGCCAG
This sequence comes from Pleurodeles waltl, assembly GCF_031143425.1. Lineage (NCBI taxonomy): Eukaryota > Metazoa > Chordata > Amphibia > Caudata > Salamandridae > Pleurodeles > Pleurodeles waltl. The sequence goes on from NC_090450.1 coordinate 716,187,934, forward strand.
TTTCTATACTTCGGGAACAGGCTATGGACAGGTTCCTCCCCTTAGTTACAATAAAACAAACAATAAAAAAGCTAGTTTTCTTTGGGACAGTCCTCGTTGGCCCTCACACTTATTGGGTAGTGCCAATGGCAACATCTGAACAGTAAAGTCTAAAGGAAGAACACTTGGAAGAAAAAACAGAAATACTCCAAACCACACTAAGTCTCGCAAGACGGGATACCAGTTTCATTATTATCAGAGCGTTCAGACTCCCTCAGTGACAGCACTGGTGGCCAAAAACAAACCTATCATCAGCAGGGATCACATTGCAACAGACAGGTGTAGGAAAGTACCATCTTGCCTGGCATGTTACCCCCATATTTCACTGTACATATGTTGTTTTAGTGTATGTGTCACTGGGACCCTGCCAGTCAGGGCCCCAGTGCTCATAAGTGTGCCCTGTATGTGTTCCCTGTGTGGTGCCTAACTGTCTCACTGAGGCTCTGCTAACCAGAACCTCAGTGGTTATGCTCTCTCTGCTTTCTAAATTGTCACTAACAGGCTAGTGAGCAATTTCACCAATTCACATTGGCATACTGGAACACCCTTATAATTCCCTAGTATATGGTTCTGAGGTACCCAGGGTATTGGCGTTCCAGGAGATCCCTATAGGCTGCAGCATTTCTTTTTCCACCCATAGGGAGATCTGACAATTCTTACACAGGCCTGCCAGTGCAGCCTGAGTGAAATAACGTCCACGTTATTTCACAGCCATTTACCACTGCACTTAAGTAACTTATAAGTCACCTATATGTCTAACCTTCACCTGGTGAAGGTTGGGTGCAAAGTTACTTAGTGTGAGGGCACCCTGGCTCTAGCCAAGGTGCCCCCACATCGTCCAGGGCAAATTCCTCGGACTTTGTGAGTGCGGGGACACCATTACACGCGTGCACTGTACATAGGTCACTACCTATGTACAGCGTCACAATGGTAACTCCGAACATGGCCATGTAATATGTCTAAGATCATGGAATTGTCCCCCCAATGCCATCCTGGCATTGGGGGGACAATTCCATGATCCCCCGGGTCTCTAGCACAGACCCGGGTACTGCCAAACTGCCTTTCCTGGGGTTTCACTGCAGTTGCTGCTGCTGCTAACCCCTCAGACAGGTTTCTGCCCTCCTGGGGTCCAGCCAGGCCTGGCCCAGGAAGGCAGAACAAAGGACTTCCTCAGAGAGAGGGTGTTACACCCTCTCCCTTTGGAAAAAGGTGTCAGGGCTGGAGAGGAGTAGCCTCCCCCAGCCTCTGGAAATGCTTTGATGGGCACAGATGGTGCCCATCTCTGCATAAGCCAGTCTACACCGGTTCAGGGATCCCCCAGCCCCGCTCTGGCGCGAAACTGGACAAAGGAAAGGGGCGTGACCACTCCCCTGACCTGCACCTCCCAGGGGAGGTGCCCAGAGCTCCTCCAGCGTGCCCCAGACCTCTGCCATCTTGGATTCAGAGGTGTGCTGGCACACTGGACTGCTCTGAGTGGCCAGGGCCAGCAGGTGACGTCAGAGACTCCTTCTGATAGGCTCTTACCTTAACTAGCAAGGCTTGTTTGCGGTCTTTCTGCGTGGGAACACCTCTGCAAGCTTCTTCACGACGTGGGACATCCATCCTCCAAAGGGGAAGTTTCTAGCCCTCTTTGTTCTTGCAGAATCCACAGCTTCTACCATCCGGTGGCTGCTTCTTTGCACCCTCGCTGGCATTTCCTGGGCATCTGCCCTCTCTCAACATTGTTGCGACTCTTGGACTTGGTCCCCTTGTTTCACAGGTACTCAGGTCCGGAAATCCACTGTTGTCGCTTTGCTGGTGTTGGTCTTCCTTGCAGAAACCCCCTATCACGACTTATGTGCCCTCTGGGTGTTAAAGGTGCACTTTACACCTACTTTTTAGGGTCTTGGGGTGGGCAATTTTTCTAACCCTCACTGTTTTCTTACAGCCCCAGAGACCCTCTACAAGGTCACATAGGTTTGGGGTCCATTCGTGGTTCGCATTCCACTTTTGGAGTATATGGTTTGTGTTGCCCCTATACCTATGTGCTCCTATTGCAATCTACTGTAACTTTACATTGCTTGCATTACTTCCTTTTGCTATTACTGCATATTTTTGGTATTGTGTACATATATCTTGTGTATATTTGGCATCCTCATACTGAGGGTACTCACTGAGATACTTTTGGCATATTGTCATAAAAATAAAGTACCTTTATTTTTAGTATATCTGTGTATTGTGTTTTCTTATGATATTGTGCCTATGACACCAGTGGTATAGTAGGTGCTTTGCATGTCTCCTAGTTCAGCCTAAGCTGCTCTGCTATAGCTACCTTCTATCAGCCTAAGCTGCTAGAAACACCTCTTCTACACTAATAAGGGATAACTGGAGCTGGTACAGAGTGCAAAGTACCCCTTGGTACCCATTACAAGCCAGGCCAGCCTCCTACAACAGGGACATCAGGTGCAACACAGATCCGACTCCTGCAACAGAATAACTTACCATTCCTGCAGGTGTGCATCATCAGTAATATTGTACAGTAGCAAAACAAACAGAGACATGAGCGCTACATATTTGCAAAATGTCTAAGCTTTATTCTTAAAAACACTTTCACCTGCTAAAAACAAATAGAAGAATCTATCCAGATTTCATCAGGATTCTCTATAGCAGCAAGTTTATTTACGCAAGGTACTTACTAGTCGAAAGAAAGGTTCAAAACCAGAATGTATGCCCATTCTGGATCTAAAGGGTCCAAAAATGTATTAGGTACGAATATTTCAGAATGTTAACACATTCTTTACTTGGTATATACAGAAGAACATCAATCCAATCACAAGCTAAGGAAAGGCAGTCCTTTGAACCTGCTGTGTTTGACTTGATTGTGTAGACAACCCTTTTCTACAAAGAAAAACCTTGTTATTATTGTAGGTTGGACTAAGACCGATGTCCAAGTTTCCTTTTTTCACAATACCTTTAATTAAGGATTTCTTCCTCCATTAAGAAGACTGCTTTTTTATGTTCTTGTAAGACTTGGGAGCCCCTCACATGACCCCTGACATAAGGCTCCCTTGCAACTTTTCTGGAAAGCAGCATTTCAGGATACATACACCTCAGCACACAGGATTAGTGAACATGAGCCCTGCGTCCTCAAAAATATACAGGGTTTTCACTGTAACACAGAATATAATGAGAAAACATTAATTCTTACTCCCATAGTTAGTCCTGAAGTTCCATCTTCAGATCTCCAAAGGCAAGATAATTACATAAGCTGGATTTTGGTAGGGATAAAACAAAGAAGGAATAGGAAACCTAAAAACAATTATCAATGATGACTCATTACCACCAGCTTGTACAAAGGATTTCTAGACTGATTATGACATGCATACCTGTGTGCCATCAGAAAGCAAACTAAACTTTAATCGGTAAACCTGAAGCACCTTCTACCGGGGGAAAACTGTCACAGTACTCTTATGAAGATGATGAAAAAATTCCCCTACTGCTGATATTTGCAAAAGCAATGACTTAGAGGTCCTGGCACTGCTGTTTCGATATTAACTGTTGGTTGGTTGATACCAACGTTGGTGAAGCTGCTACAAGGACCCCATTTGGTAAACTTAGTTTTTCATATGCTGTTGCTTCCTTGTTTATGTCAAGAAGGGATTGTTATGCTCTATTATTTAAATGTTTATGATTATCAATGAAAGTCCTGTGAGACAGAAGGAAAGGAAAGGTTACTAGCATTCATGAGTCTCCAACATAGGAATCTTCATTGAAATAATATACAACCCCACTATCCTCCCTGGTGGCAGCCTCAGTAAAACAAAGGACATCGATCCTTAGTCCTCCTCAAAATGATTTGGAGTCAGAACAAGGCATGGCGGAATGTTAGAATTGCTGACTATAGCTTTAGTATCAATGTTCAGCTCTGTGGAATCACTGCCTACCAGCCTCCATTTCCCTAATGTTTTTACTATTCCCTTTATAAAAAAAGGAAAAGTTTTATTTAAGCAGGTTCTTGTGGTTTACGACAACTTTTTATTAATATTTAGGAAAAGAAAAATTAAGTTTTGCAAATATAGCTCTCTGATTAGTTGTACTAAATTTCTATATTTTAAAAAAGTTTTCAAAATAAAATATTTATTATTAAAATGAGCTCCAGTATCCCGCATATAGGAAGGAGAATGTAAGTGTTTATGATGTCAGTGCAGATTCCGATACCTTCGTGTGGCGAACACCAAACTCCCTCAATAAGGTCTTGGGGATGCATGCTTTGCAGTACAAAGGTCTTCTCTTCTCCCTTCTCACAGTCTGCCCTCCATCCTCACATGTGTTGGCAATCTGCAGTGCCACTGCAGCCCCTTCAGTCTCGCTTTCACCAAAGGTAGCCATAGCTGGGCAAAGGAAACCACCTTTGACAGGTATTTCGGGGTTCGCTCCAGCTTTTCACTCTGTGCTCTCCACTCTAGCAAGCAATTCATGTAATGGCTTCCACTTTCAACTGAAGAGAAGGGCCGGATTTTAATAGGAGAGGTGCTATCGTGTTTAGTCAGCGCGTCCTTCATCATCCCATATGCGGTTTGCCTACTCAGCAGACTGTAATTGGGGGTTCACTAGCAGACTAAACTGTATTATATAGTTTGCAAAACATTTCTTGATGTTACGATCCTTGCACCAATCTTATTCACCACACATGATGCCACGTACATCAAATCAGTAATGCGATACATCACAGAAGGCAATATCCTTTGCTTGAAAAAAGGAAGCTTTGTATCTCACTTTTAATCCGTGGGCTCCGTCTAATAAATAGGCCTGTGTGTAGTGAATTCAGAAACCTGTCTCCATGTCCCCCTTGGTGGCCAACAGTAAAATTTCGTTAAACAACTACTCAATTCTGGATGCAACATTTGAAGGTGTATGTTTTTCAGTTCAGAAAAAAAAGTGGCGGTGATGTAGCCACTTCTGATAACATAAACCTGGTACTCAGAGACAGGACCAATAAATTGGAGGTATAGGCTTCAAGACAGAGGACATAAAGTCAATTTGAAGAATACATGGACCAGAAAATTCACAAGATGGCATGTTATTTCTTTCAAACTCAATAGAACACTTCTAAAAATAACACTATCCAATTCTTAGTACTAAAATGAAGTACCCCGAAAAAGTTACATTTTCCAAAGTGTCTCTTCCCAAAATATAATTCAAGAATGGACAGTGTGGAAATATAATTGCTATTTAGGTATTGGGTAAATATTTGAGGATTAGGGTTAAGGGTGTTGAGCATAAGTGTAAGGGACTGCAGGGTAGGAGTTAGGGATTAAGAAGTTAAAAAAAAGTTAGAGTATAATGGTATAGGGAGTTAAGGGTAACAGGTTTGCAGTGAAAAGGATATACAGTATATGTTTTAAGGTATTGGAGTTAAGGCTATGATATTACATCTCAGCGGTATAGAGGTAAGGGTTTTGGCTCTGGGCATAAAGTTTTAGTATTTTGGGTAGAAGGTTAAGGGTGATGGCTTTAGGGTTTAAGAAGCTAAAGAGTGTAGAGGGTGTATAGTTACCTCTGATTACATCCCTTGAGTGTCATAGTTGGAAATGTGTTTAGTTTATGTTATTTTGATGACAAATTCAGTTAATTTAGCCATTCTGTATAACAAAATGTTAAATGCTGCTTTTAAAATTAGCATTGCACTCAATTTCAATGCTGTCATGACTTGTCACAGGTACTCGCCCCCACTCCCATCCAACTTTGGTCCTGGGCATTATTAGCTGCCACTTCCACCCCTTGCTCATGGCACTGCTACTCTGGATGTCATCCGCAGTGCATACCAAGGAGTATGTCTCCCAAGAATGCAGCTGTCACATGTGTGCTGCCCTGTTGTTACCACCACCCCAACGCCTTCTGACCGGCACAGTCAACCCTGCCCCCTTGCCAGTCCCTCAAAAACTGTCACCATATGTCCCATCTAAGTGGCTGGCTACAAATGGATTTGAGGATCTACCACAGGATAAGAGGGCATAGAAGTCTATAAAATCCATCCCTAGGGAATGAACAGGTGCTTGGCTTTCCTCCCTGCTGATGAGAGAAAGCATTTGCTTCAGCTCAGCTCTTCGTGTTTGTGTTACTGGTTCTTGAGTCAAGATTATCTGCATCTTCTAAAAAATGTTCTGCTTGTGGCAAGTCATTTACATTCCTTCTGCATGGCCACTCGGTTGTCCCTGACCCCAAGACAATACTTTGAGGCATGATGAACTGTGGAGAGGGGACTGGCACCAAAACGTTTGTGGGACTCAGGTTCCTGGTGACCAAATAGGAGATTACATGCAAACGGAACACCAAAGATCCCTCTCAAGTGACTGAAATTCAGAAAATGATGGATAGATGCTCACCCGCAGAGAAAACAGGTTTCAAAATATGTGAATGTGCAAGGAAACACTTAAAATGTATAGTGTGTGAAACCATCAAAAGGGCCCCAATGAGCACAACTGCATGATAACAGGTAACTGATTAACATGTCCGTTTCCTTGATGTCGCTTTTTATAAATGTTGTTAGGGGGGCGGGAGGAGGGCAAAAGCATTTTTTCAGCAACATATACTGTGTCTAACACAGTCAAGATTTGATTCTCATCATGCTTAAAACCTGTACTGAATTTTATTCTTGAAAAGCAAAAATATGTTATACAAAAAAGGACGTTTATCTGCTGCGTCACCTCAAAGACATTTCTTGCATCCTTGGAACTATTCAATATCTCCCAGTGCTATCCCCAATGATGGGTAGGGCCAGTTAGATCTCATTTGTTTGGATTGTGGCACTCATGTTGGACCCTTGTACAGTTCCCTGCCCTTATGTACTGAGATTCTGTTATGCCCTCAAACTTGAGCTATACCAACTTTCTTGTTCCACGCAGTGTTATGTGCAGGCCCTGTGTGAGCCTTGGTTTGATCGGTGTGTCAAGGTGTGGAACATTAACAATTGCTATAGGTCGTCAGAACAAAACAAGTTTCTTGCCAAGTTTCGGCCCTAACAAAATAAGGATACTGTGAAATTGACGTGTTAAACGTTTACTAGTGTGCATTAAATACTAGAGTAAATCTTGCGTATGACTCATTTTCAGTAGAGCGTTACGTTCATGCGAAATCCATGTAAATGAAAAAAAATGTGTATTTTCAGTTGATCTGGGAGCAGAGAGTAACAGGAGCCCTGTGTTCGGTTTAGTGTTAAAGAAAGAAGAAAAAAAAAGCGGTCACTCTTGAGAGACTGCAGCAGATCTGAGAGAATGTCCACCTGGTAAAAAGTCGTGAGACTACAAAATGATGACTTCTCTTGCGTGCCTCCTCTCCTATATGTATTTCTTACCCCCACTCCACTTTTGCAGTCAGTGCCAAAGGTAGTCTAGGGTGTATTCGATGTTATAGACAGGCAAGGAGGATTCCACACCGTTCCCACAGCAACATTTGGATCTGAAGGTTAGCAGTGACTTGAGTCTTACAAATAGAACACACTTTAATTTCAAACTGATGCAACTAAAGTATTTTAAAAAATCTACTAATGTTACTGGTTTATAAAACATTTGAAATTAAGTAAAAAAGGTCATGCAGGAGGCCCGAAACCAAACAGTATCAACAGATATGGACCCGAAATATGCAGGACACCAGTTCAATACAAGACCTAGAAACATGCTTATAACTTGTTAATTCAAACGTTTTACTGAGAAATATAAATTGTTTGTTTTTAACACTTTCAATTGCATCACTTTGAAATGGAGATGCCCTTCATTAAAGTGAAATAAGTGCAGTAATACTGTGAAAAGGAAGGCTTAGTTTTCTTTGCTCTTACCAATAGGTTAAACATATGTATAAACTCAGAAACACACCTTACGTTAAACACATTTCCTAAGGAGACAATAGGCAAATGCAATCATTAAAGTTAACCCTTTACCTTTTATCCCTGTCTTATACACCAACCCACTATTTACTTAGAAGCCAAACCTGTAACCTTTAGTCTTATACACTGGACCACTAAACCCATTGCTACAACCCTTAACCACGTATCCTTAACCATTACTCCATACACCTAATGCATTTAGCCAAACCATAGACCCTTATTTCCAACCATGATCTGCATACCCTCAGTTCATATCCCCGTACCTCTCTATTAAAAAAACCTAAAGAAACTATACCCCAGCCCCTTAAACCTATAGCTTTAAACCCTATATCTTTAACGACTACCTCCATAGTCTTAACCATAATACAATCAACACTATGCCCTTAACCTATAACACCTTAACAGGCATGCCCTATACCCACAACTTTGAACCCTGCATCATAAACCCCTAACATTGCACCTATTTACCATAACACTGTACCCCTAATATCCTTAACCCTAAGCCCATGCCCTTAACCCTAATACCATTAAACCCTATACTGGTAATAATTAACCCCTTTATGCCCAACGCTCTTACCACTACCACTGTACCCAAATTCTTACCCTCTCTCCCCATACTCTTAAACCCTTGTAGATTATCTCCAAACCCAAACCACTTTAGGCCTCATTACGACCCTGGCGGCCGGCGGTAAGCTGGCGGTAACACCGCCAACAGGCTGGCGATGTTCCACGAGCTATTATGCCCATGGCGCAATAGCCACGGCCATACTGCCGGCCCCTCCACTATACCGCCAGGTTTCCGCCTGGTGGTCATAATCCCAAGGGCAGCAGTGCAAGCACCTCTGCCCTGGGGATTACGAGTGCTCGGCTGCCAGCCTGGCCACAGCGGAAAACACTGGCATGGAAAGGCTGGCGGAAGGGGGTCCTGGGGTGCCACTGGGGGCCCCTGCACTGCCCATGTACTTGGCATGGGCAGTGCAGGGGCCCCCAGGCACAGCCCCATTGCGCATTTCACTGCCCAAATTTCTGGCAGTGAAATGCGTGACGAGTGCTACTGCACCCGCTGCAAATCAGCATTGCCGCCAGCTCTATTACAAGCCGGCAGCAATGTTGATGTGACTTTTCAGCTGGGCCAGCCGACGGTAACACTGTTACTGTCAACTGGCCCAGCCGAAAAGTCCAAATATGGAGCCAGAAATACCGCCAGCACTGGCGGAATACTGCACCCGCAGCTTCAGTGGTCTTCTATGAAGTCCGCCGAAGTTGTAATGAGGACCTTTATGTCTTTTACACTAGACTTACTTCACAATGTATTGTGAACAAACACTTTAAGCAGTTTTATACTATGAAGCATTTATTTTAGAGATAATATTTGAGCCGTGTTATTTTATACATATTGTCTTTAAAGTTTTGAAGCAATATCAAAATACTTAGGACATTTAAGCGGTGACAATAGTACAATATCAAAATACTTAGGACATTTAAGCGGTGACAATAGTACAAAAAACACAGACTTTTCCTCAGAGTTATCGTTGCTAATGTATCCAACCTACAACACCGTTAACAGCAAACATCCACTCATTCCAAAGACCCAGACAGTAGCCTGCAGTTTTTGCAACCACACATGAAGCAGCTCAGAATACTTCAGTAGACAACACCAAATCCGGCAGAGTACTAAGCACAGTCTTTCACTTACCTGCATCACAGTGACAGCACCGTAGGTGACTGCGGACCAGTAGACCGTTCCAACCACAATCCCTGCTGCAGCAAAGGGGCTAATTTTGGAGAGCACTCTGTCGACCTGCTGCAGGAAGTAAACCAGAGGACCTACCAGGGGAGAGACTTGTCAGTACAGGGAAGGTTGAGAGAAAAGAAGCTACAAAGCAGAATGTGACTGAGTGCAGGGAAGGAGATAAATATCACGTAACACAACGGGATGGACAGCCAAAGTCAAAGATGGATGTTCACATAAAATGGGGGCATGCACAAGACAAACGAGGTGTTCCCAAACAGAAGAGGACTGACACAGGAAAGGTATTTTGAGACAAAGAAGGGCTCCCCAAGAAAGTCAGCACTAGAGGGGGATTAAAATAACATAAAAGACGTAAATAAAGGGGCAAAGACAGAAGGCACCGAATATATGAGGACGCAGGGTGAAAAGAGTGAAGAAGGAAAAACAACAAACACGAAGAGCACGATGGACACAATTCTATAAATCAAAAAGCAAAAGAGGACAGTTTGAACAGACGCACTGTTTCCCTACACCAAAATCCATCCCGAATGATGGCCAGGGATAAAAAAAAAATAATAATAAATAAATTAAAAAAAAGAGAGGAAAATTAAGCAACTGATAACTTCCGAATTATAAACCTTGTATGCATACTCCCCTAACAGGAGAAGGTGGTTGATAACCGAGAGGTGTGTTTTAAATTAGGTTGCCTGGTAAAGCACTTCAAAATCCAATTTTTCTCAAACCCCGGGACATAGACAGCCTCGCCAAGCAGCCCTTAGTAGGTAAGCATGGAAATATTATGATCAAGGGACAACCTCACCTTGCATTCTAAAGGAGGTAATATACCTTTGTGGGATATCCTAACCTAGCAGCTACCAGCAGTTCACCAGTACGCACCGAACAGAGAACAGGGCCAGTCTCACCATTCAACTCACAAGTCGGAAGTAGTCATAAGGTGGGGCCTTGGACAATTTTAAATCACAGTCCCAAAGCTGGTCAGAAACTGACCCAGCACTAAGAAGGGGAGTACCTCGCACAATAGGCAAACACATTAGATGACAGCTAGTAAGTCCTGGGACACTGATAAACCTAGTCACAAGATGTTCAAAGCCAGGCCATGAGCCAACTGTACCCATCACCTCTAACTACATGAGATTCCACCAATGCCAAACAACTCTCCAAAACAAGCCAGATGCTCCTAAGGCCTGGAAAACCTTTTCCGCCTATCCAAAGACAGCAAGATGAGGCCAGGGCAACCTAATCAACCAGTCCCAAGCTTGTAAAAGGTCACTAATGCTAGGCCTCGGATAACTGAACCCACTAGCGGAAAGATGTACTCATTGATGATGTGACATTGACACACACCATACCAAACATGATCAGACAGCAATGTTTCTTACAAACATTCACGATAGAGAGGACAGAGAACCACGCCTCCGGCTAAAGATTTTTTTCTTTTTTGACAGCAACTACCATTCTATCTCCAGAAGCCAGCACATGCTGTTAATACTAGTCATCCCAACACACAATCTATTTCTTTTGATAGAAAGCCTACCACAGTTGGCTGGTAATTTTTGAGACTTGAATTCACTCTATGGGCTAACATGCAGAGCAGATCCCCTCAGCGAGTTTGTAGTTTCGAATTCCTTACCGAGTTTGGGGAATACTATATGATACTCTGTGCCACACTGTGGGCAGTTCACACTGCCGGTGCTGCTGCCCTTCTGCTTCTCATCGAGCCAACGCTGCAGGCAAGACTGGTGGATCCATTTGGTGGAGCCACTACAGCGGCACGGACTCACCCACTCGGCTGTGCGATCTTCACTCTCCAAGGCAAAGCATACCCAGCAATGCCTAGAAGAAAAAAGCAGGACTTAAATGTAGTTGTCAATAAGAGATCAATTATATTTATTCAAACGTTAACAACAGCAACCTTTTAGAGGCAAAGTAAATGCAGAAATATTCACATCAAAATTCATTTAACAGTGACAGCAGCACATCATCAACCAGCTGGAAAGGGCGAGGTTAAACTATCTGGAGCAATACGTCTGCCATCAGTCAGCGTGCCCAAGCACCAAACTTAAACTCCCCCCCACAACGTTGTCCGTGTGTCACAACCTGTTCTACTACCCTCAAGTACTAAGCTCAATCTTTCTCACTTTGTCCTCAACAACTAGTTTCACACTAGCCCATCACACTGCCTCTGAGCTCAGCCCTGTTCACAGATGGCTCAACAGTCTCTGGGCTCTCTTCCCTCATTGTTCTTCTGTCCTGACTGCCATACCGTGGGCATCCTCGCTGACTTTGCTCTCCTGGTTTACTCTCCTCTGCTGTCTTAGCCTTTACTTGCTAAATAATATCTAGTACATTTATTGAGTGTCTATAAAGTAAGAGCATCATTCTACCCCACATAATCTTCAGAGTTGCTACGATTTTGAAAGAACTGGAATGGTGGCAACAACATAAGACGCTAGGGCAGGAAGTATCTGGATGTGGCACTTATCACTGCTTTGGAAAATGATAGCTTTCTTTGTTGCACAAGAATAGCAAACCTTCCATTTAGTGGTTTAGAGGCATGTTGATGCAATTAATTATACCATTTATACAAATGACTGTTTTGCTATCCTGAAACGGAGTTTGCTCCATTCAACCTAAGACAGAGAAGCAGATACTTTTACCATTTTCTATTCTTGTCCTTATCCTGTTCCAGTATATTGGTTGGAAGTGATGCTTCGAGTGAATTCACAAATAGAACGGCAAAGTGAAAGGAAGGAAGGAAGGAATGGAACTAATGGTCCTCTCTACCATATCTCTCTCTCTCATAGTAGGTGGTCTTGTCTCACCCCTCCTCTCCCGCTCTCCTTCCTGGTTGTGTCTCATTGGCCTCCTTCCCCGATGAATGATTGAAAGAATGAATTAAACACAATTTATAAAGAACACTTGTACCGAAGACATTGTGGCACATTGGTGCATGGTGCTTATTCACTTCTCACCCCCAACCATCTGTCCATGCTCCATCTCCTGTCTCACATTCCCTTCTAGCACAGCATCAAGAGCATTCCCTTTCCGTTGTATTTAGGAGGCGTGTTGGGGGTGGGTGGGCAGCGAAAGAGGACCCCTTGCAGCCCATAAACTGAGCGTTAGGGTATTGTTTCATCTGTTGGGGTGACCTCAAATGTCTTCTATCTGCACATAAAATAGCCTGAGCTGCACTACTCTGCACAGATAAAAGAAGCTCAGAAAAAGGCAAGGGAAAAAGGGGAAACCGTTACAGAAAAGGACCACTTTAAATTGCCATCTTCAAAAGAAACACATACATGGGGGCCACCGGATAAAGGTACCCCGGGTAGAAAACATACTTACCACATACATTTTACACTCATGAGGAGGGAGTGGTGGAGAGTCTATACATGGTCTTTACAAGTTTAGCGAGGTCACCCAATCACCGTAGCATTAGTCATCCCATGTGTGGTCGTCTTCTACGCAGGTCTGACACGAGTGAAAGCGGCAATGACTGCATGGATTTTAAGAGCAGTGGTGAATAGGCAGACTTGCCCTCGATAACATGAAAAAAATCATGTACCCCAAAATATAACCAACTTGTGGAATCCTCTAGTCTTGCCATGGTCTGGACATGAGGCAGGAGTCACCTGTTTTGAAAAGAAGTACCTGGTGTAACTCCAGCACAGTCAAGTACTGGGCTGGGGAAAACAGTCAAACCATTGTGGAGCAGCTTTTGGGAGGACTTCCGAAATGCGTGTCCCAAACAGAAAAATATACTATATTGGTCTGGCATCCTGAAATAACACGCAAGGTGGCACAGGGTCACTGCAGCAAAGATCTCAAACCTTTTAGCGTGATGCACAGATTACGTCTTGCTGAAGGTTGGACTGTGGGTGTAAGCAAAGCATGCATTTTTTTCTGGGGGTAAGTGAGGAGAGGGTATTATGAATCTATGTGTGGCAGCTACTGTATACAGCTTTCACTGCTACTGTCCAAAAGCATTTACTCTTTAGGTCAGTGCCTCTTCGTATCCATGTGCAGTGAGGAACCCTTAGAAATGCTTTCTCTGTGCACTTGCCCTGCCAATGCTCCACATTTCCCTCTGGAGTCTCTTTGGTACAGGTGCAGTGGCCAGGCATGTGATGAAGGACACCTGGCTGTAGTAGGGATGGGATTTGCATTGCTAATGCCCATCCCATATTTCCTGTGTGTGCCAGCAAGCAGAGGAAGCCTGCACTGTTACTACAATGTGAGAAGCTTGGCTGCTGCTTTATTTTCAATGTCTAAGTAAAGCTTACAAGACACCGGCCGATCAAAGACATACTGCTGCTTCCTATTTAAACCATATCTCGGGGGGGGAGGGGGGCATCATTTATAGAGGCCATAGACCTGCTCATTGAGGGTCAACTCCTACTGTTGTAGGATGTACCATTTCTAGCCCGTGTGCTTGCCCTAATCAACCTCGCAATGCCAGCACAGCATCAGGAGTCTCTACAGGCCTTTCTCTATGGCCTCTAACGTCTCTGCGAACTGAGCACTCGTCATTGACAACTGCAAAATAAGAAAACCAGTTTCCAAAGGCCAACTCAATATTTACCCAACCCAATGTCAAGAAACTGAGTACTATTAACTTGTTTTAAGCACCACCCAGATTCTGTTTCCATTAGATTTACCCAGCATGCTAGAATTGCACCCAAGAGTTGCTCACATTTACCTTCTGCTCCCTTCAAATGTATCTTTATTTGTTTTCACTCCCTCTCTTCACCTGCACAATGAAAATCCTAGGTTTACTGAATCTGCACCATCTTACCTCTCACGTCTTGCTACTCCAACATGAGTTAAGCATCAGTTATGGAAAGGCCAGTCACAATCTTTATTCACAAAGGAGTCTAACATGGACACAACTTTTCTGAATAGCCTAGCACCAATTTGGAGGAGGCTGGCCTGGCTTATAGTGGGTACCTGATGGTACTTACACCTTGTGCCAGGTCCAGTTATCCCTTATTAGTAGATTAGTAGTGTTCTAGCAGCTTAGGCTGATCGAGGGAGCTATAGCAGAGCAGCTTAGGCTGAACTAGGAGACATGCAAAGCTCCTACTATACCACTTATATCATATAGCACTATCATAAGAATCACAATACTCAGAGTTACTAAAAATAAAGGAACTTTCTTTTATTGACAATATGCCAAAGTATCTCAGAGGATATACTCCCTTAGGAGGTAATTAAAATATACAAAATATACACACAAACCAAAATCAGGTAAGTAAACAGTTACAAAGGTAGTGCAAACACTGTGGAACACAATAGGATGCAATAGGTTACAATAGGCCTAGGGGCAACACAAACCGTATACTCCAAAAGTGGAATGCGAACCACAAATGGACCCCAGGCCTAGTGTAGTGTGTAGAGGGTTGCTGGGAGTGTAAGAAAACACTAAGGGTGTCCAAGATACCCCACCCCAAGACCCTGAAAAGTAGGAGTAAAGTTACCCTATTACCCCAGAAACACAGGAAAGTCGTGATAGGGGATTCTGCAAAGGCAACAACTAACTGCAAAGCACTGACCTGAGGACCTGTAAAGGAAGGGGACCAAGTCCAAGAGTCACACAAGTGTCCGGGGGTGGGTGGGGGGGGGGGGGGTAGTAGTCCACTAAACCACGGATGAAGGTGCAAAAAGGCTGCCTCCGGGTGGAAGAAGCTGAAGATTCTGCAACAACGTAAGGTGCCAGGAACTTCTCCTTTGCACAGAAGATGTCCCACAGCGTGCTGGAGGATGCAGAGTTGTTTCCACGCAGAAAGACCACAAACAATCCTTGCTAGTTGCAAGAGTCGCGGTTGAAGATAATTAGGAGGTAATTAAAATACACAAAATATACACACAAACCAAAATCAGGTAAGTAAACAGTTAGAAAGGTAGTGCAAACACTGTGGAACACAATAGGATGCAATAGGCCTAGGGGCAACACAAACCGTATACTCCAAAAGTGGAATGCGAACCACAAATGGACCCCAGGCCTAGTGTAGTGTGTAGAGGGTTGCTGGGAGTGTAAGAAAACACTAAGGGTGTCCAAGATACCCCACCCCAAGACCCTGAAAAGTAGGAGTAAAGTTACCCTACTACCCCAGAAACACAGGAAAGTCGTGATAGGGGATTCTGCAAAGGCAACAACTAATTGCAAAGCACTGAAGACGGATTCCTGGACCTGAGGACCTGTAAAGTAAGGGGACCAAGTCCAAGAGTCACGCAAGTGTCCGGAGGGTCAGGAGTCCACTAAACCACGGATGAAGGTGCAAAAAGGCTGCCTCCGGGTGGAAGAAGCTGAAGATTCTGCAACAACGTAAGGTGCCAGGAACTTCTCCTTTGCACAGAAGATGTCCCACGGCGTGCTGGAGGATGCAGAGTTGTTTCCACGCAGAAAGACCACAAACAATCCTTGCTAGCTGCAAGAGTCGCAGTTGAAGATAATGGGTGCTGCCCGGGCCCAGGAAGGACCAGGAGGTCGCCCCTTGGAGGAGTAGACAGAAGGGGCGCTTCAGCAACAGAGAGAGCCCACGCAGAAGCAGGCAGCACCCGCTGAAGCACTTGAACAGGCGTTCAAAAAATCTGAGCACGGCGGTCGTCTCAACACAACAAAAGAGGGTCCCACGAAGCCGGTGGTCAACTCAGCGAGTTGAGCAATGCAGGACTGAGTCCTGGGGACCTGAGCTGTGCTGTGCACAAAGGATTCCTTGCAAAAGTGCACAGAAGCCCTAGCAGTTGCAGATCATGCAGTACACAGGATTACTGTCTGGCGTGGGGAGAAAAGGACTACCTCCACAAAATTTGGACAGAAGGACCACTGGACTGTCGGGTCACTTGGATCCAGCTCCTGTGTTCCAGAGACCACACTCTTCAAGATAAGAGGGGATGCAGCGGACATGTGATGCAGAAGTTTGGTGCCTGCATTAGCAGGGGGAAGATTCCGTCGGCCCATGGAGATTTCTTCTTGGCTTCCAGTGCAGGGTGAAGGCAGACAGCCCTCAGAGCATGCACCACCAGGAAACAGTTGAGAAAGCCGGCAGGATTTGGCACTACAATGTTGCTGGTAGTCGTCTTGCCACTTTGTTGTGGTTTTGCAGGTGTCCTGAGCAGTCAGCGGTCGATCCTTGGCAGAAGTTGAAGAGGGAACTGCAGAGGAACTCTGGTGAGCTCTTGCATTCGTTATCTGACAAGAAACTCACAGGAGAGACCCTAAATTGCCCTCAGAGGAGGATTGGCCACCTAACCAGGTAAGCACCTAACCTATCAGGAGGTCTCTGACGTCACCTGCTGGCACTGGCCACTCAGAGGTCTCCTTTGTGCCCTCACACCTCTGCATCAAGCTCTGGGCACCACCCCTGGTGTGGTGATGGGACAGGGGAGCGGTCACTCCCCTTTCCTTTGTCCAGTTTCGCGCCAGAGCAGGGGCTGAGGGATCCCTGAACCGGTGTAGACTGGTTTATGCAAGGAGGGCACCATCTGTGCCCTTCAAAGCATTCCCAGAGGCCAGGAGAGGCTACTCCTCTCAGGCCCTTAACACCTATTTCCAAAGGGAGAGGGTGTAACACCCTCTCTCAGAGGAAATCCTTTGTTCTGCCTTCCTGGGACTGGGCAGAAACCTGGCTGAGGGCTGGCAGCAGCGGTAGCTGCAGAGAAAACCCCAGAGAGCTAGCTTGGCAGTACCCGGGGTCCATGCTGGAGCCTCGGGGATGCATGGGATTGGCACCCCAATACCAGATTTGGCATGGGGGGACAATTCCATGATCTTAGACACGTTACATGGCCATATTCAGAGTTACCATTGTGAAGCTACATATAGGTATTGACCTATATGTAGTGCACGCATGTTATGGTGTCCCCGCACTCACAAAGTCTGAGGAAATTGCCCTGAACAATGTGGGAGCACCTTGGCTAGTGCCAGGGTGCCCTCACACTTAGTAACTTTGCACCTAACCTTCACCAAGTGAAGGTTAGACATATGGGTGACTTATAAGTTACTTAAGTGCAGGGTAAAATGGCTGTGAAATAACGTGGACGTTATTTCACTCAGGCTGCGGTGGCAGTCCTGTGTAAGAATTGTCTGAGCTCCCTATGGGTGGCAAAAGGAATGCTGCAGCCCATAGTGATCTCCTGGAACCTCAATATCATGGGTACCTAGGGTACTAGGGAATTATAAGGGTGTTCCAGTGTGCCAATCAGAATTGGTGAAAATTGTCACTAGCCTGCAGTGACAATTTTAAAAGCAGAGAGAGCATAAACACAGAGGTTCTGGTTAGCAGAGCCTCAGTGATACAGTTAGGCACCACAAAGGGAACACATATAGGCCACAAACTATGGGCACTGGGGTCCTGGCTAGCAGGATCCCAGTGAGACAGGCAAAAACAAACTGCCGCACAAGTAAAAATGGGGATAACATGCCAGGCAAGATGGTACTTTCCTACACAATTGATCGTTGCTTAATCTCTCCTCTCTTTTATCACCCTGCCAGACCCAAGAAGTTAAAATCTCCCCTCCACCTCCCCCTGCCTTCCTATGTTTCTTCAGCCTTCTGCTCCCTTCCCATTATTAATCACTCCTTTGTTCGTAGAGCATCACAACTTTCATATCATCAACCTCTGCCTTTCATGTCTTGTGTTCTAAAGCAACGGTTCTTGACCTTTAGACTTCTGTGGACCCTCAATGAATCACCACTCATCGCCCAGGGGGCCTGCCCTACGTCATTTCAACGATGTGAACCTCAAAGCAATATACAAAAATACAGAAAAAGTACACATAAAACAAATAGGTAAATTATTATTTACTGAATTCACAAACAAAAATATATACAAAAAATCGTAATTTTAATGGGCAAGTTGATTGGAGTTTTTTATTATAAAAGATGAAGTTAATTAATGGAATCTAGCATCTCACTGTCTTTTTTGCTCATAATGCATGATCTCTTTTTGTTGGTGTATACCAGTGCGTCAATTGAGGCCACCAATCATCCGTACTAAATGATGTTTGCTGTACTTCCATTGGTCCCCTGACTCATGCCGAGGATACCAACTAAATGTTTAGCATGCAATTTCACTTTTTCAAATTTACAGAGTTGTAACATTTTAAACTTTACATTTTGCTTATCATGTATAAAACTTTATAAATCTGCTTCCATTGTTTTTGAATTTTTATTAAACCGTCGCAAACCCCCAGGGGTCCAGTGAGAGGTTAAGAAACGTTGTTCTAAACATTAATTGTGTTCTTCCTTTCATCCCTATTGCGCATGCTTACTAATCACACAAGCGCACAAAGGTGAACCTCCAACAGTTATAAACAAGTCCCTGTCCACTTCCCCCACCTTCCTCCCTCCCAGCACCCCAAACTCTAGATGCTTCATCCTCGTCTGTACTTCTGAACCTTGGACCAATCGCATATCGCTTCCTCCTCCTCACTACCCAACACATCCTGTCCTTTCGATCCTGCCATATCAAGATCTTCAACTTTTACCGTCATCCTCATTCACCACGTGTTCTTTTCCATTTTCATTCCACGTCCAGTGGTTTCACCTTCACTGCCAACTCACAATAATATGACTTTCTCCATTAGTACAGCAAGAGAAAAGCGCAGAGATGACCCATCAACAAATCGAACGATCTCCCTAAATAGAGGTAATTTCCACTGCCTGTTCATTGACCGCATTATTAAAAACGTTACTTGGAAATGGCCACTGCTTAGTACTAACTAAAGCCGTTTCTCTGGTATACAAGACTACTCACAGTCACTGCACCAACAAGAAAGTAAGAAGGTTCTTTTTGGTATACAATGGTTCCATCAATCCAAAAATCACTCCTCTCTTTCGCTCACAACTCAAACAGATGTAGCCTAACTCTTTATGCATCGTATATCTATCTACTAATTTATATAGCAAACATTTTATATGGAAGAGTAAGTCTTACCCTACTGCAATAAAACGATCCAACATACACATTTGTGGAATTGTCTGTACTTTGACTGATAGGAACGACCTTCGTATCACCAAATCATTCATTACCAACCAAAGAGGTCTACAACTTCATCTATGGGCCTGATTACAACTTTGGAGGACGGTGTTAAACCGTCCCAAAAGTGGCGGATATACCACCTACCGTATTACGAGTTCCATAGGATATAATGGACTCGTAATACGGTAGGTGGTATATCCTCCACTTTTGGGACGGTTTAACACCATCCTCCAAAGTTGTAATCAGGCCCTAAGTGTCTTTGGGCCCACACATACCTCGGAGCAGTGGGTAGATGCTATATTTGCAATACAGGGGCCAATATACAGCTTAAACATTATAGATTTCCTCGGAGTAACCACCACACAATCCCATTAGATGTCAAACTACCATCCAAAGACAAATCTCCTACCAGGAACAAATGTGTGTCTTCATGTGCAGCCTGTCCATTGCTGCCTGTACAAAACATATTCAATGACAATAACACAGCTAAAGTGGAGACATGATAACGAATTAAAAACAAAAACAACTTAAATGTGCAGGCTATGGGTAGAACCGCAGTTCAAAACTGCACAACAGCTAAGCAATCCCTTATTCGCACACGAGATGCAATCATCATGACTTCACCATGAATGTGACCAATGTAATTACAAAGGTCACAAATAATCATACACATAAGATTATATCTCTTGAGTATGCACTACAAGGGGAAACATTTTGCACATGGGAAAATGTGTATCTCAATGTAATAGTGTATTTGGTGCTGTAAAGAAGCTTTTATCCAATGTCTTTGCTTTTATCTGCATCATGCATCTGTGATCATGTTAAGAAGGTCGTGGTACGTGCTGTATGAAACAACAAACATAGGTTAGTGACAAAGTTGGTTGTGTGTGAGCACGGACTCAACATTGTGATCTTACGAGTCTTATGGTCACAGTTCCCCGCACCTGCCATCTCTTTAGATCAAAGCTTCCGGTTTTATTATACTTATTTTTTGGCAATGCTAGCTGTATTTATCCATTTGTACTTTTTTTTTTTTTTTAGAATGTGCCTGTGTTTATCCATACTTATGTTGGACTGTGTGAAAAAATGAAGCTGAAACTAGTGATTTCCTACATATAATTATTAAATCGATAAAAGTACATTCATACCTGAATGCTTCAAAGGTTTCAGGTACATAAATACGCATAGGTTTATAAATCAATACACATGAAAATATGCACATTTTAGTATCAACTGTATGCACTTTTTAAGCTTTTTAGCCCGCATTAGAAAATTCTGCCTTTTTTTAACTCCTTTACCTATAAATCAACACAGTTATTGGCCTGGCGGACAAAAAACAACCAAATTTCTGTTTTAATCTATATTTAATTTAAAAATTAATACAGACAGTAAATAGATGTTTTGCTACCTTTATTTATCTGCAAAAAATCAGTAACAAAAACAGCAAGCCTGACTTTTAATCTTGCTTCTGTAGCTCCCAATGCTACCCCTTCTCATTTACATCCCGACCCACTACACGATTACCCATCCAACCCTATTCTCTTTCACATAGCTACCTCTTGCTCCAGGGGCAAACTGACCTATAGACTCTTTAGGGCTAAATTCATCACAATCCTACATTTTTAGCATGTGCCTCTAGAGCAGCCTTTTACATTCTGCATGCTCTTAACTCACAATCTTCCATGTAAACAAATGCAGGCAACTCATACGTATTTCTTTCTACATGGCTCGAGCTCACAGTATGTAGGGTGGCATAATGGGCATCCTACCTGGGTCGCCCAAGGCGTACGAGTAAGCCGCTCTAAATCAATATGAATCTTTACCCCACTACCTGCACCTCACTGCCACACACTTCTCTCTCTCGCTCGCTCTCAACAACCTTGCTTCTTCTGGTCCTGCCTTCTTACTTCTTCATCACAGCACAGTTCCTCTCTGGACTGAAAAAGTCCTTTTTGAGTCAAGTTTTGAGTATCTACTCCACTTTATGTGTTCTTCTCATCTTGATGTTTACCGGGCTCCGAGTACATAAAAAATCTGAACTGAATGAGCTACTACTGCACAGCTGCCTGGAAACTTGAGACCTCTGAAAAGAATTGTCAAAATAAATAGCTGTAGCAGAAATTATAATTATTTTGATCCTTAATGATAATGTAATAGTGAAGCGAGATTAATTTATGCCTGTAAAAAAATCCAGAATTTATGACTACAGTGCAAGTCCTGTGCAACACTGTATAATGTTTTTATGCCTTCAGTTATCAACCACCAAATCATCTCTTCAGAGATCTCATGTTTTTCAGTTCCAAACAGGAGCTTATTTATTATTTAATTTATTTAGTTTGCAATTGTATGTAGCATGAACAAGGCTCAAGCGCATTAGAGCAATTTACAAGAGACCAGGAGCTCAAACAATCATCACAAACAAGGAAATTAACAACCTTTCAAATAGGATTTTGTGCTCCTTTTTAATGGTGCTGAAACATGAGGTAATACGAAGGACTGGTGGAAAAGAATTCCAATCCATTGTATTACTTGCTGAGAAGGTCTGTTTCATAAAACATTCTTGTTTAAATGTGGGAGGTTCCATGAGAAGGGATTCTGGGTTTTTCGTTCCCTATTAAAAGACAGAGATTTTCAGTTTTGCAGTCAGTTAGAAGGGAGAGAAATTGTATACGGGTTTGCGAGTGGTCAAGGCAGACAAACTGAGCTGAGCTCTTGCATCAATGGACAGCTACTGAAAAGGGTGGTAGAACAGAAGTGATGCAGTCAAATTTCTTTTTGCTTGTAACAATTTGTGTTGCCCCACATAACACCCCTCTTGGGCGGGGGCTGAGCGGGCAGGGAGCACAATGAACATTTGGAAGTCTAGCGAGGGGCAAGTTCACACAGTTCAGTCTGGAGAGGACCTGTGCCTGGACTACAGACCTTAAGTCCTGTGCTGTAATGAGCTAGCTGTCTGCTGCCCCAGTGAAGCCTTAGTTGGTGAAGAGCCCTCTTGGCAATAACAGAGATTTGCCTTTTATAGTTAAGTAGTTTAACAAGGACAAAACCTAGGGATATGGTGTTCTCGGCAGTAGGCTGATTTAATCCAGGAAAAAGGACTACATCCATTCTTGTACAGGAAGGTTGGGTTGGATTTTTTTCTGTGAGATTAGAATGAATGATTTTTTAGTTGGGTTCAATTAAGCTGGTTGTTTAACATCCAATTTTGAACTCTTGCAAATGTGTTAGAGTAGAAGGATGTCGTCATTCAAGGATGCAACCTTCAGATAAATCTAGATATCTTCTGTAAAAGAAATGCTAAGGGATGCCAGAGTTCCTGAAAATCTATTGCACTGGTTCTAAATATAGGATGAACTGATCAGTGAGAGGATTGAGCCCTGCAGAGCCCCCCCCGAAGGCTGACAAATAGGAGGTGAACTAGTTTAGGACTTCCCATTTAATGCTCAGGTCAGGCAATCCAGGTTTCTAGGATTTATGTTTAATGGGATCAAATGAAAAATTCAGAAGTACATGCATAAAGATAAAATAAAAAATGTGCAGGAGCTATTCATGTAGAAGGGTGATGAGGAACCCCGGATTTGACAAAGCAGTCTAGGCTTTTTGCATCTGTCCCTGCAAATTTCAGTACATTTAGTACAGGTGATTGTTATATACTGTAGCATTAGGTGTTCTTACTTTATTTAAAAATATCAACCATAGGGAGTGCTGTAATGGTAGAGAGGGTCAGGGGATGGTTAGTAATGGTGTGTCTGTGTGGGGGTGGGGGCGGGTCGTAGCAGAGGCAGCTCCTGTTGCATGAACAAAGACTTATTTTACATATCAATTTTTTGCAGCTTCGTTCGCAAACACTAATGTCCCGGTGTTCAGAGCAGGTCAACAGAAAGCAGAGAGTGGCTATTTCTGATTTTATATTTGTGGAATGACCTTGGCATTGGACACACTGACACTACCAAGGAGAAATCCCCTGGGTGACAGGCACCACTCCATGGCTGCGCTGCTCAGAATCATTCCTCGCTGTCACGAGGGCTAAGCTCTACAAAGTTACAATCATGCAAGTCCCTAATGGTGCGAGTTCACTGTTGTGGTGTGTGTTATCACAGCTGTTGTTCTCTGGTGAAGGATGGGGCTGCAAGGGACAAGCAAGGCACATACTACACAGAAACTCTCACAAGACCCTGACAGGATCTTTGTGGATCCTCACTCTATGCTCCAGCCAACTATCCTGTAGTTGTTAATACTGCCTTTGCTACTGTCACTCATCTCTAGTTTTCAGATATGCTCCTTTTGCCTTTCATTTGGAAATACTTTTAAAGTCTAAAACAACAAGAAGGCTTTTCATTTGTCGATGTGGGAAAGACGGTAAGTCCTCATCTTTTGTGATGGCAAAAATCCAAATGACAAGTGCTCAGTTAAACAGTATTTTTGCTAGTGGCTGGTCTGCCTGATGTTTCCATCTATATGTGTGGTAGGTGGTGGGCGTTTTTGGATATGGGCAAACTCTGCAGCTGATCTTCTGGGTGCACTCAACACTTCTGAGCCTTTCTACTAGAGGCAGAAATGCAAAGCAATTATTTAATAAATTAGACCGGAATGCTTCAGTAAACCCGATGTCAATTGCACTGTCTGTATTTTTTAGAACACCCCTTTTTAAAGGGAGAAGGAGAATAAGTGTTCCTTTATCATCAAGCAGTGGCTTCTGTATCAAAGTTTAACTGAGCAAGGTACGCACCTCTTATGCTTTCCAGCCCCATCCCTGACTGACTCTTGAACTTCAGATTTTCTTTGCATTCTGGGATTTGCAGCCCTAACTTTATAACAATACAGTCAAGACTAAAAGTCTCAAAAGACAAAGACAGTTGGATTGGATTAGCTACTCGGGCATAAAACTAGCCGACTTGGAGCTCCAGATAAACTATACATTAAAGCAGCAGGATTAAAAAAAGCTTGGCTTAATTTAAACTAATAAATTGGTGATTTATTGTAGGGGGAATGGGTACGTGGAAAAGTGTTCACTTGGGGAACCGCGCTTCATTAACATCCATTATCTAAAGAGTGTATGAATCCCACAAAAGCAAAATCAGCCTTCAGGTCCATCTATGAATTTAAGGTAATTAATGTAGATTTTCCTAGTAATTTATGACGGAAAGTCTTAATTTTATTAAAGACACGGAGGTGAATATTATGCGTTCTTTTCTTACTTTATTTCCAATAGCAGCAGTCAAGAAACTACAACTCCCAAGAGGGTTAGTAACAGACTAACCAATGGGAGTAAAACAAGAACTAATGATAGACCAATCAGCTGAGGCCATAACCATAGAGTGTACACTTGACTGCGAACAGCCCTCTTTTCTTGAACGAGCAAGTCAGAGAGAATCATAAAACAAAGGGTAAATGAGTCCCACAATCGCCAAAGCCAAGGAAACGGAGCAAACTTCTTGAACCACAGCTATAAACCGAGAGAACGATGACGAAGATAGTTGATCTTGAGGAGGTTGCGATGACACATCTTGTGGGTTCTTCTGGAAAGATGCGATGATGGAGCCAGCAGCGTTATCCGGAAGCTGGAGGCAATGCAGGAGTCGCTGGGAGGGAAAGAGAAAGTACATATTAAAAGGTACAGTGGTGGGATAATATTCGCCTCCGTGTCTTTAATAAAATTAAGACTTTCCGTCATAAATTACTAGGAAAATCTACATTTTATGACAAGACCGGAGGCTCTATTATGCGAGTTTAAAGCGTATCAATAACTACTGAAGAAGCAGTTCTAACAGGTTTACAATAGAAAGTTTTGAAAACATTATCGTTAGACCAATCTGCCGACCTGAGAATGTCCTCCAAACTAGATCCCAAAGCGAACGCTTTAGAAGCCATGGCCCCCCTGGAGGAGTGGGCTCCAAAAACAGAAGTGTCAATTCCCGCTAGGGACATAATCAATTTGACCCAACGAGCCAGGGTTGCAGAAGTCACCGGATTGTGGGGTTTGCGAAAGGAAATCAACAGTTGGTTAGAGGAGGACGTTCTCAGGTTAACAGTTCTTTTTTCGTATTCTTTCAAACAAAGACCCACACATAATCTTGGTTTATCGGGGAAAAAAGGGTAGAACACCGAATGTAAATTAGTTTTGGTGCGTTTGGCAATGTGAAATAAAACACCTGAAGGAAGAAACTGGCGAGCGGAGACATCTAGGGACTTAATATCAGAAACTCTTTTGATAGAAATTAGACATAGAAGCATAGTGAGCTTGGCAGACAGCATTTTTAAGGAAAGGTTCGGATTGTCTGGCCAAGAAAGTAGAAGATTCAGAACTAATGAAACATCCCAAACATGGGAGTATTTGGCCGTAGGAGGTTTTGAGAGTTTGACTCCTTTTAAGAGGCGACAAATTAAGGGGTGGATCCCGATAGGTTTGCCATCGATATTAGAATGGTTCATAGATATAGCGGATCTGTAAAGATTGATTGTACGATATGATTTACCCAGACCCGCCTGGGCCGCTAGAAAATTTATAATTAGGTTTAAATCTGCTGAAAAGGGATCGGCACATTTTCCCACACACCAGCTTGACCAAAGAGACCAAGCTGATCTGTAGGCTCGCCTTGTGCCAGGCGCCCATGCATTATTGATGAGCTCTGAAGCTTCTGACGAATAAGGAAGGACCGCTGGGTAGGCCGGAAATGTACCAGGCTGACAGGACTAACGATTTGTTGAGAATCAAATTGTGGGACCATCCGAGAGGATCTAGGAGGAGAGACGGAAATGAAGGGAGTAAGATTGGAAAATCTACCGTGAGTTCGAGGAGGGGTGGAAACCAAACTTGAGATTGCCAAAAGGGGACTAGCAGGACAAGGGACGTCTTTTGACGCCTGACTTGATTTAGTACTCTGTTGATTAGAATGAAAGGAGGGAAGGCGTAATTGAGGGTTCTGGACCAATCCTGTAGAAAGGCGTCTGTAGCTAAGGCCAACGGATCCGGGCACCAACTGAAGAAACGAGGAAGTTGAGAGTTGAGTCTGGATGCAAAAAGATCCACCTGAAAGGGGCCCCATTTCCTTTCTATTTGGCGAAAGACAGAGTGGTGTAATTTCCAATCGCTGGAATCCGAGATATGTCGGGAATGCCAGTCTGCATTGGAGTTCAAAGAGCCTGGGAGATACTCGGCAAGAAGGGAAAATTTGTGGGACAGACAAAACTCCCAGAGGCTCTTGGCCAGAAGAGCAAGGGGTCTGGACCTGGTGCCCCCCAGGTGGTTTATGTAACGAACCGCGGATATGTTGTCCATGCGGAGCAGAATAGAGCAACTTGCTCTGTTTTTCGTAAAACTTCTGATCGCAAAGGAGCCTGCAAGAAGCTCTAAACAATTTATGTGCAATCTGGACTCCTCTGCGGACCATATACCGCCAGTCGATATCGAGCCACAACGGGCGCCCCAACCCGTGAGACTTGCATCTGATTCTAACACAAGATCGGGCACAGAGGAGAAGATGGATCTGCCGTTCCAAGCTTCTAAATGGGATATCCACCATTGGATTTCGAGTTGGGATTCTTGATCTAAAGCCACGAGGTCGGAGAAGGCCAAACCTCGACGAAGATGAAGAATCTTGAGACGCTGGAGGGCACGATAATGAAGAGGTCCTGGGAAGATGGCCTGGATGGAAGAAGAAAGAAGGCCGACGACTCTTGCTAGAGTTCTGAGGGAGATAGAGTCTTTTTGGAGAGTTAAAACTAACTCTTTTTTGATTGCAGAAACCTTGGCACGGGGAAGGAACAGAGATGCCGAAACCGAATCTATTTGGAAGCCTAGAAACTCTATTTGTTGTGAAGGAACCACCACAGATTTTTCGTGATTTATGAGGAAACCGAGCTCTGCCAGGAGAGTAGATGTTAACTGCAGTTGAGTCAGAAGAGAGGATTTGCTTTGATGCATAATTAATATATCGTTGAGGTAGATAATGAGTCTGAAGCCCAGGGATCGAAGGAAGGATACAACAGGTTTTAAGAGCTTCGTGAAACACCACGGAGCCGACGATAGGCCGAAAGGAAGGGAGGAAAAATGATACGTTTTTGAATTCCAAAGAAATTGAAAATATTTTCTGTGAGAAGGATGGATCGGGATGGTCAGGTATGCGTCTTGTAGGTCTAGTCTGACTAGCCAATCGCCTTGGAGCAAAATATCCCCGAGATGGATAATAGTCTCCATCTTGAAATGTCGGTAGACGACAAACTGGTTGAAGGATTTTAGATTGATTACTGGTCTTAGTTTTTTGTTCTTTTTGTGGACGAGAAAGATAGAGCTGAGGAAACCGGAAGAGTCGGGGATGCAACTTTGGATGGCATCTTTTTCTAACAAGGATTGGATTTCCGAAGAAATTAGAGATGACATTTCGAGAGAGAACCTTGGAAGAGGAGGGGGACCTGATTGGTAAGGAGGAGAAAGAAGTTCGATTCGATAACCCTGAATAGTGGAAAGCACCCATGGGTCTGAAGAAATTGACTTCCACTTTTGAAGGAAGAATCGAAGGCGACCTCCCACGGGAGGGCCAGAACATTGGCTTACCTGGGGTATTGGATGATCTGAAGAAGCGCTGGCCGCGATTACGGAAACCCCTTGATCTTTGAGGGTAGAAGTGGGGCTTAAACTCTTGGTTGTAGTAATATGGGGGGTTGGAATATCCTCTGGAGCCTTGGTTTCTATATTGGCGGCCGGTAAAGCGACTCCTACCTCTACCGGCCCGGGAAAAAACACGCTGGTTGAAAACCTTCTTTAGAGATTGTTGGGCTTTGTCAATAGACGAAAAGGTGGAAACAAAACGACTAAGATCCTTAATGAACGAGTCTCCGAAGAGTTTACCATCGGCTTGAATGCCGGGATCCCTGGTAGCTAGATTAGCCAGTTTAGGGTCCATTCTAAGGAGGAGACCCTTACGTCTCTTGTGGATGATAGCTGAGTTAGCGTTGCCCAAAAGGCAAAAGGCTCTTTGGGTCCAAAGAGAAAGGTCCAACAGGTCGATAGGAGAATCCTCCAATCTGGCCGATTCGGCTAAGTCCAGTATTCTTTCTAGAGGACCAACCACGTCGAGGAGTTTATCTTGGCACGTGGTCCAGGCTTTGTCTACCCCTTTCCGGGGATCTTTGCCGTATTTCGTAAAAAATTTGATGAGGGACTCATCAATGGCTGGGGTTACAGTAATGTTAGAGTCCAAAGATGGTCTAGGACATTCGGACTTTAGTTTGGAGCGTGTCTGCTTATCCAAAGGCAGGCGCAGACGGGAAGAAATATATTCAGCTACGTGATCCAAAGGGAACCACTCCGTGGAATTAGGATGGTGAATGAGGGACGAGTCGAACATGGGAACACCCTCTGCGTCAACAACACTGGTCGAGGAGTTACTAGAAGCAAATTTGATACGTTTGGGAGGAGGAGAAGAAGGGGAAAACGTATCATCTGGATTATCTGACAGAGATAATTCGTCCATGTCCTCGTCATCTGTGTCCAAAACCTCTGAAATAACAATCTTATTTGGCGCTAGAATATGTTTCTTTTTTGATTTACCTTTTTGTTTGTGAGGCCGACTTTTTAGCAGAATTCCCCTCCTTAGAAGGAGGCCCGGGAGAAACCAAGTCCTCAGTCTGGTGTGAGGCAAACTCACTCTCTGTATGTGCGCCTTTTGTTATTTTAAAAGAAGAACTTACTTTCCGTTTTCTGCCTTCCCCCGCAGAATGGGCCATAGGGTTGGACACCATGGACATTACTGAACTCTCAATGTTTTTAGACATTGTAACCATAGATGCCTTTAAGGCATTTTTCACTGAGGATTGAATAAATTTGTTTAAATCCTGTTTAAAGGATTCCTCATTCTCCTCAGAGTCAGAGCCTGAAGTTGAATAATCAGGATTCATAATTATCAGTAAATGGGGACGATGACTGAAGAAACAACAGTTGGGAATTCTTGTATAGAGTTGTATAGAGTTGTGGAAATGTAGGGGTTAAAGAGAGAGCAATACGCTCTCTGGTGTATGCGAAAGCTCCTCCCTTGGGGAGGGACCGTGAGGGAGGGCCGGAGATAATAAACAACGCGTCGGGAGAAAGAGGCCGGACCGCCAGGAAATTGGACGGAGTCGGCGCTCCGAGATAGCTGCTTCGAAAGCGCCGGGCGCGCCGGTATGGAAATGCCTCGTCTGTCAGACGCGCGCGGATGCGCTGACAGAACGACACAGGCTGGCAGAACGCGCAGCGGTTAATGCGCGCGCCGGGAAACAACGGCAACCCTAAGGAGCGGGGGGGGGGATAAGTGTGACGCGAAGCGGCAAGGAAGGCGAACACATTAAACCTAGACGGAAAATTACTTCCAAAAAACGATATTCCTACTGAAATATATAAATAGACAAATAAGTAAACGGAAGACCAAAAGAGTGTACTTATCTTGACTGCGAGCAGCAAGAAAAGAGGGCTGTTCGCAGTCAAGTGTACACTCTATGGTTATGGCCTCAGCTGATTGGTCTATCATTAGTTCTTGTTTTACTCCCATTGGTTAGTCTGTTACTAACCCTCTTGGGAGTTGTAGTTTCTTGACTGCTGCTATTGGACATAAAGTAAGAAAATAACGCATAATAGAGCCTCCGGTCTTGTCATAAAATGTAAGTAGGGGCAATAGCAACTTTTTAGAAATGTCAAAGGTGTGCTATGTCAAGCACTAAGTTAACACACATTATTGCTTGAAAAAGCATGATTGGACTGTCAGCAATTTGTGATATATACATGTTCTATTAAAGTGGCACTCAAAGTGTCACACATTAAGACTGCAGATGTCGCTCACGAACACGCTCGAAAATACAATTGTCACATATGCATACTGAAAAATTGGCAGCAGTGCCGGCTTTAGCGCAGGTGGCGCCCAGGTTGACAATCATGTTTGGCATGCTCCCCATGACCTCGGATTCCCTCACTATCACCTGGCAAAACTGCCCCCTCATCACTCCATGGCCCCACTCTCATATACAATTAATTTGTTTTAAAGCTTACGTAAAAGCTGGCTTTACTAATTCAATCAGCTATCCACTTTAAAATAAAGATAGATTATTTGCAGCAGGCATATGAACCCTCTGGGCTACTTTATAGCAATTCAAAACTGCCACTAGACAAAACTCGTGTCTCTCTCTAGCAGGAACATTCATCAAAAGAGTTATCTTGACATATTTTTTGCTTCCTAAAAGCTGGACGTACAATTAATTCCGCGGCATGTGTTTTAAAATAGAAAGTAACTGCTCAACATGGCGCCCCCTCTCAGACCAGTGCCTCCCTTCCTGGTCACGGCCCAGTGCGGCCGCACAAGTCACACCCCCCTAAAGCCGGCCCTGCTTGGCAGCTATGATCTGGCGTTCGAGTCGTTACTCGAATTGGAGATGGAGATTTTTTTTAAGTCATTGAATGCATACATAAGCATTGTTGCAACACACCTAAAATACCTCTATAGTCGAAGTTACTACTGTTTTTGGAAAGTTGTGCATTCAACTTAACCATCCCCACACTGTATCTCAGAGGCCAAGTCACATGTACGTCTAGCTTCCTAAAGATCTGTTCATCTCTTGGTCGCCCGTCCCTCTAAGAGGTCGCCAGCCTTACTGCCCCTTGACATTTTATTATCTGTGACTAGCGGTCTTTTCCAATCCCTGTTTACGGTCTCCATTGCAGCCAACGTTTAGCACCTCACCTAGTTATGAATCTAATTCCCCTGGATTGTCATTGACACTGGACTTGCATTTTGTCCCACTCTCCTCCCTATCTCTCCTCCCCCCATACTCTGCGATCTCAGGCGTATACTCCTGACCCTCACCTGTCTGCAGCCTCCATGGTTCCGAAACTGAGGACAGCTTGTTTGAAAGCGAAAGCATCTGCTTCGGTCCGTGGTTATTCTTCCTGCAGGGCAATTCGCCGCGCCTACATTTCGTGGTTGACACACAACTCTACGCTGTCGCCAACCATAGCAGTCTTTCTTCTAGGAAGGTTTTGGAACTACAATGCTAATGGCAGTATGGAAATTCGTGACGTAAGATTGCCTCTCGTGGCAACGTTCGACTTGTTAAATCCAATGTTATTGTGCTTCGGAACAGCGAACATATGCGCACAAAAAACATCCACATATCTAACGTAATATAGGATTAACTTGCAGTTTTAATTTCATTTCCCAGGAGGAAGAGCAACCTATAATTTTCTCCAGTTTCTGTATCTCCAGGACTATAAACAATCTCCGCTCCAATATGGCCCCTTTCTCTCCATTAGTCTTTCTTCCCTTTCTAAACCCACCGTAGTTAAAATACCGTGATCGTTTCTACACTGTGGCGTCAACAATCTGTTCTCTATGATCCTTCTAGTTTAGCGGGTAGGAAATTAAAAGCACAGTGCAATCCTAGCCATTCTTAAAATGACTGAACGTAGACGCGCTTGTAAATGGAGCTAACAATTTGGTGGCGTCCAGCTGACCATTTTTAATAGGGATTGATACATGCATAATTTCGCTGTCGTCATTTCCACTGCTTTCGAGAATACATCAAGGCTCAGTCAATTTCAAGGTGACTTAATAGGCTCAATCTAATTAGCAGCGTACTTTTGAAACACAAATAGGATAAACAGAGTTTATGCTAAGATCTTGACCTTCTGTTATGCTTTTCTCATGAGTTCAATTTTAAGCGCTAGCCTGAGCAATACGCATAAACTACGAAGCCGAGCATCCTTTGGGAGATAAAACTACAAATGAAAAGCCAGTATGTAAAAGTGTGTGGATCTATATGTATTTATGTATTTATTTATTTTGTGATTTTATGTAGTGCGGAATGTCTTGGAGGCAACAGAGTGTTTCATAATAAACCCTGAACATAACAATAAGAAATAGAATATATACAGATACAGTTAAAGGTGGAGTGATCACAGGGTTAGTCTCGCTCAACAGTCATGGATCAAACAGTTATATTTCTCTGGAGGGGTGAGAAGAAATTCTGTTTTTACCGGGTTTAGTTTGAGGTGGTTGATTGTCACCCAAGCTTGAATTCGATAGAGGGAGTTGAATAGGCAGATTAAGTCTTCCGAGCATGAGACCATCAAGTAGATTTAGGTGTTGTCCACATACAGATGGAAGAGGACTCCTGAGGATGGTGCAGAGGGGTTCGAGGTAGAGGTTGAAAAGGGTCAGGGAGAGAATTGAACCTTGGGGAGCTCCTTGTTACAGGCAGACTGGGTTTGAGACAGCATTCACAATTTTTACTATTTGGGAGCAGTTTGTGAGGTATAAGGTGAACTATGCAGCACAAAACTTTGTTAGATTTAATGGAAAAGGTGCTCGTCACCAATTTGTTTTCCAACTTTCATATATTTTTTCTTCCTTCGTATAGGGCTTTAGAGTACTAGGGGCAAGAAGGTTTGGGTCTGTTGTATTTGCAATTGTGGGTGCAAATTCCCTTATCAAGGAGTCCATGCAGGAGTTGAAATCGTTTGTGTCCTCATTAATGCCAAGTTGAGGAACTATCAAGGTGAGGTTTGATAGGACTAGGATAGCTATGGTTTCAGTATCAATGTTACTGGTATCTATGAACCAGCTTTTTCTTTCTTCAGTTGTCCAATGGTTTTCTTGTTTGAGAAAGACACTGTGAAGGTACTCTGCAGGTGATCAGACCAACTGGAACGGGGTCACTGGTCGATAGGTGATATGTTCTGGAGATAAACCGTTTGAGAGTGGCACCTTTAAGGTGTATGGGTTTTTGTCAGTATTGGTGGAGGTCATTGTCTTCTAGCAGCAAAGTTGTCCAGTGGTTAATTTAATTCCGAACCTTCATGGAGGTTTAAGTCACTGAGAAAGATAATATTGTCAGAGATGATTAATTGTGCTGTGAAGAATTCAATGCACTTTTCGATGAAGGTGTTGGTTGACCGGAGGGGCAGTAGATTATGTACAACCTAAGGTTAGAGGTAGCCTGTGATATGATTTCCAGTGATAAACACTTAAAGGATTGAAAGCGGGAGTTGGGGAATAACCTGCAACTCCAAGAGTTTCTCTTTACGACTGCTAGGCCCACCTTGTTTGCATTCATGGTCGCTTCTCAGAATGGAGTTGGGGGAGGGTAGGAGCGGAAGAAACCTGCTTGTAGTATCATTCAACCAGGTTTCAGTGAGAAACTGGCGAGGTTGTACTCAGTTTGAGAGGAAGGATGGTAATCTGGATCAGGGTAGAGTATAAGTTGCGTTTCAGAGTGGTCATGAGGAATGGCTCCCACGCACAGTTCAAGGGATAAGATAATGGGCACAGTTCAAGGGATAAGATAATGGGGGGATAGGCGGGCCATTTTGTATTTGGCTGGGAATATGGGTTCCAGATTTTGAACTAAAAATGGTGCATAGGGATGTGTCAAAGAAGGGCCAGGAATACAGTGATGTTTTTATACGGTAACACTAGGTTCCAGTCCTCTTTGAAAGTTCCTTGTCGAAAACCTCTTCTATATTTATTTTGTGCACTATTTACAGGCCTTTCTCTCTCCAACTCCCTATTTGTGATTGGAGTCCTTCTTTTGTGTTTACAGCACACAGTGTTTATAATCAATTGTTTATTTTCAGCTCCCTGGTTGTGTTTGTAGTTCTTCGTCTGTTTCTTTCTTTTTGATCCCGTTGCTAGTCCTCTTTCTGTTGGAGCCAGGTTTCTGATGCTACCTACAGACTTCCCCAAACTGTACAATATTTGACACAATAATGCACGTTTGTATGCCCAAGCTTGCTGTCTTCCCAAAGTGGGAGAAAGCAAAGCAAGTTCGAAGCAAGTATTAAGAAATGCATACACATGCAACAGTTTTCTTACATTCAACAAAGAAATTACCCTTGAAAAGCATTACTTAAACATCAAGCACCCTGTTGGACCTGGCCCTATCTGCAGAGTCATCTGTAAACTTTTTGCGTTTATCCTTCCTGTTTTGTGAACCCATTTTTGTTGGCTTTTAGGACTCTGTGTACTTTACCACTGCTAACCAGTGCTAAAGTGCTTCTGCTCTCTCCTTTAAACATGATAAAATGTGGCATAATTGGCACATATAATTTAATTGTAATCCCCCAGTAAAGTGGTACTATATGTACCCAGGGTTTGTAAATTAAATGCTACTGTTGGGCCTGCAGCACTTATTGTGCCATCCCCTTACGTAACATTTTTAAACATGTCTCAGGCCTGCCAGTGCAGCCTGTGTTTGGAGTTTAAACTGCCATTAGGACCAGGCAAAAATAATCCTTTTGCCTGGCTCAAACATTCCTTTTCAATACATTTGTTACTTCTAGGGTGGGCCCTAAACAGCCCCATAGGCAGGGTGCAGTGTATTTAAACAGTTGGACGTGTACATTTAACTTTTACATGTCTTAGTAGTGAAAAACATTTAAATTTTCACCCAGTTTTGTGCAGCCCGCTTACTGCAAGTGGCACTTTGTTCTTTTAGGACCTATTCTTATTTCAAATCTTTAAAATTGCATATTTCCCTTTCTGCTGATTGGAATTTTGTCATTCTGGTGTCAAATAATTTATTTAAATTAACTCTATATTTCTAAATTGGGATTTCTCTGGTGTGGTATTTCCACATTATTACAGTTTGAAGTGCTGCATAAATATTTTACAAATTGCTGCTACGTTATGCCTGACTGCTTTTGTGCCAAGTTACCAGAGGGTTGAAAACAGGTTAATTTGGGGTTTGCTTGTGCCTCACCATGACAAAACTTGTGGTTGCTGCTTGAGTAGGGATCCCTGCCAATCAATAACCTAATTTCCTACACACACCCCCAAACAATTAGTCCTCCAGCGCTTGATAAATGTGCTTGAGTTTCACCCTCAATTTCGCTTGCTGACTGATCTTGGAAGAAGGAAGGGCTGTGTTAGCTCTGCCAGGGGACAAACATCAAGTCCACCATGTTTAGTAGGTGGGAGTCTCTGTCACCAAGCACAGCTTCTTGTTTCTGTCAGATAACAATTATCTACAGCCTCGCTGTCCTGCTTATCTGCTGGGTGGAGCAAATAAATCCTCTTTCTTGTTCTTAAGCTGATTTTGTGATCGTGCCTCGCAGGACTGTGCCACGCCCCCCTCATGGAGGGCTATTTAAATTGGCAACAAGCGCGTCCATCCAGCTCCTACCTGAGCAACATGGATAGCCCCCATTGAATTTCCTTGTAGGCACCAGGTGCCGTTTGGGAGGTGCCTGACTCCCTTGGTTGGGCACTATCTTAAGAGGGAGTCTTCTCCCTTTTTTCTTGATTTCATGATTTATCAGATTGCTCTCACAACTTGTTTTAATTAGTGTTTAATTTACCAGTATACAGTTCCTCACAGGGCAGCTGGACCCCAGTTTATGCACCTTTCTTCCCCCTGCTGTTTTTGTGATTGCTCCTCGCAGGACTGTTGCTCTGCCACGCCACCCTCATGAAGGGATATTTAAATCGTCAACAAGCGTGTCCGTGCAGCTCCTCCTGAGCGAGACAGATAGCCCTCATTTAATTTCATTGTAGGCATCAGGTGCCGTTCGGGAGGTGCTTGGCTCCCTTAGTTGGGTACCATCTTAAGAGGGAGTCTTCTCCCTTTTTTTTATTGATTTTATGATTTATTAGATTGTTCTCTCGACTTGTTTTAATTAGTATTTAATTTACCAGTACGCAGTTCCTCACAGGGCAGCCTGGGAGAACTGCAAGGGTTGCTGGACCCCAGTTTGTGCCTTTCTTTCCCCCAGCTGTATATTGTGATTGCGCCTCGCAGGACCGGCGCTCTGCCACGTCCCCCTCATGGAGGGACATTTAAATTGGCAACAAGCGTGTCTGTGCCTAAGGCAAGCCCGCCTGTGCCCGTCCGTGGCCAGAGCGCGCCTGGCGCCAGAACTCCTACATTTTTCAACATCCATCAAGCGGCCAAAACGACTTATAGGGGTAAGGAAATTCTGGCTCTTAATAAATCTACTTCCCCCTCAAATTGTGTCCACTTTAACCTTGCTGCCTCCAGTCCGATGGAACATTTTGATTTTAACTGTCTCAATTGTGACTTGCACATTGCGGACCCTGCAAGTATCCGTTCACCACAGACACAAGACAACTATCAGTTACTCCATCCACCCGGCAATCTGGAGGCAACCTCTAAATTGCGCAATGCCCTTATTGATGCCCACTCCCTTCCCAAGCATAAATTTGAGATTGCTGACTTAATTGGCATATCAACATGTTGTTCATTGCAGAAACCAGGGAGGATGTTGCTTCTGGCTCGGATTTCATAATAGAAGTAATATCTGGCTTTTCACTGCATAGACATACAGATGATTAAAAGAGGGGGTGGCTTAGCCTTGATTTTTCGCGTTAGTATCACAGCTACTTTCAAATCAGCACCCTCGCCCAACTGTGAAGGTTTCCCCTTTAACCTTAAACTTAACAACAAGCAATCTTTTCAAGGCATTTTACTTTATCATCCACCAGGTCCCAGAGGTAGTTTTGTAAGAAGCTTGAATAAACTTTTGGAATATAGTGCGTATGCAAAAGATATCACTGTACTAGGTGATTTTAATACTCAACTACAGTCCTTATCAGATAGGGACACAGAAGCATACTTCAAGTCTATGAACACACTAGGACTTACACAACTAGTAAACAACTCCACACACTTAGCGGGTCACACGGTAGATGGCTTTTTCACAAATAGTTCCGCTATCTCTATTGAGGAGGTGCTGCCCCTTGCTTGGACAGACCACCATGCAATAACCTTCAGTATAATCACAGCATGAAATTTCCATAGAACAAAATTGATTCTGAACAACTTATTCTACAGCTGGCTCGGCCACAACCTAACTGATACTGAGCTAGCCTCATCACAGTACACTGATTGGCTTAATTCAGTTTTTAATAAATTAGTCCCAACAAAACGTTCATCTGGGTATATAAGCAAAGCCTCTGCCCATGGTTTCCTGAGGCCCTTAGATTAGAAAAACAAAATTGTAGAAGACAGGAAAGACGCTGGCGCTCACATTACGATGAGCATGATAAAACCACTCACAAACTTGCATTGGCTAACTATAAATTCTTACAATTTAAAGAAAAAAGCAGCTACTTTAGTCATAAAATTAAATCTTCCAAAAACTCCACCATAGAGCTCTTCTGGGTGGTAACAAAACTGACTTCCTTGCCAGGCAGTAAAGTTGCCACACACAGCCAGCTGTTCTGCAACAGACTGGCCCACGGTTTTGAGACAAGATTAATAAATTCTACTCCAAATTTGAGATTTCCAACACCACTGGCACAAGTTGCCATGCTGTTCAAGAAAGCTCAGGACAGATATCTTTAATGGAATTTCATCCAGACTCCACAGACCTTGTAGCAAAAAGGATCATGTCTGCCAAGTCTGGTTCCCCTCTTGACCCCTGCCCTCCCTCGACGTTCAAACTGGCACCAGACATAATAGAATCCGATCTCTCTGCCATCTTCAATTTTGTGTTTATTTCTGTGTACTGTGGCATTTCGCATCTCACTGTACAGCGATGTGATGGGAATCAAGGGCAGCGTTAATGTTTCTCTGCTCTCCTTAGTCAAATGGACGTGGCCTACAGTATGCCAGATAAGGTGCCCACATTAACAGCTGCCCCATCACAGAATAATACTTCTAAAAACGAGTGAGAGCTCTTAGCGTTGTAAACTCCTAACCAGACGTTTCGTGCCACATAAATTGAAACAAAAATAAAAAACAAGTGCAATCATACTTTGAAAAACCCAGCGCGATTGCACTGCGTAGGACCCTTCTATGTTTTCAGTAGTTGGCGCTCGAGGAGGGCTAAACACCAAACAAAGTCATGACGTAGGCATGCCTTTCTCAAATAAAATCAAGCGATTTTTTAAAAGGCAAGCCCACCAACCAGCGAAAGTGATGGGTGTGACATGGGCATGGTTAAAAGCACACAGAGATATTACAACAGGGATGGAGCGCTTGCACGCTCGACCCTAAAAAAGTACAAGTTCCAAGAGTCAAGGATTATAGCTCCTCTACAACAGTTTAACCAAAGCACACATGGTAACATTTTAAAATTAGAAAGAGGGAGATTTTGAAAAACAAATTCGGGGGTTGTATTTTTCCCATAGACTTTCATTGAAGAGGAGGCAATTTCAGGCAGAAGACTGTTAAAATAAAGACCTTCTTGGCTTAAAAAATCAGGAGTCTTCTGCCTGAACCGGGTTTGTTGGTACGATTGCCAGTGAACATGCCTAGCACACAATAACATTGGTAGACACCTTCTGATGCCCTCTTTCTTGCAAGTTTAAGTATCCTTGGTTTTGTTTGCTAAATGTGTATTGTAGGAAGTTGGCTCTGTATGCACTATTTCAAAGTAAGGAATAGTATGCACAGTGTCCAAGGGTTCCCCTTAGAGGTAAGATAGTGGGAAAAAGAGATAATACTAATGCTCTATTTTGTGGTAGTGTGGTCGAGCAGTAGGCTTATCAAAGGAGTAGTGTTAAGCATTTGTTGTACATACACAAGCAATAAATGAGGAACACACACTCAAAGACAATTCCAGGCCAATAGGTTTTTGTATAGAAAAATATATTTTCTTAGTTTATTTTAAGAACCACAGGTTCAAATTTTACATGTAATACCTTAAATGAAAGGTATTGCAGGTAAGTACTTTAGGAACTTTGAATAATCACAATAGCATATATACTTTTCAAATAAGTCACATATAGCTATTTTAAAACTAGACAGTGCAATTTTCAACAGTTCCTGGGGGAGGTAAGTATTTGTTAGTTTTTGTAGGTAAGTAAACCACCTACGGGGTTCAAGTTTGGGTCCAGGGTAGCCCACCGTTGGGGGTTCAGAGCAACCCCAAAGTTACCACACCAGCAGCTCAGGGCTGGTCAGGTGCAGAGGTCAAAGTGGTGCCAAAAACACATAGGCTTCAATGGAGAAGGGGGTGCCCCGGTTCCAGTCTGCCAGCAGGTAAGTACCCGCGTCTTCAGAGGGCAGACCAGGGGGGTTTTGTAGGGCACCGGGGGGGACACAAGTCAGCACAGAAAGTACACCCTCAGCGGCACGGGGGCGGCCGGGTGCAGTGTGCAAACAAGCGTCGGGTTTTCAATAGAAAGCAATGGGAGACAAAGGGGTCTCTTCAGCGATGCAGGCAGGCAAGGGGGGGGGCTCCTCGGGGTAGCAACCACCTGGGCAAGGGAGAGGGCCACCTGGGGGTCGCTCCTGCACTGGAGGTCGGATCCTTCAGGTCCTGGGGGCTGCGGGTGCAGTGTCCCTACCAGGCGTCGGGTTCTTAGAAGCAGGCAGTCGCGGTCAGGGGGAGCCTCGGGATTCCCTCTGCAGGCGTCGCTGTGAGGGCTCAGGGGGGTCAACTCTGGCTACTCACGGTCTCGCAGTCGCCGGGGAGTCCTCCCTGAAGTGTTTGTTCTCCACAAGTCGAGCCGGGGGCGTCGGGTGCAGAGTGCCAAGTCTCACGCTTCCGGCAGGAAACGCGTGTTTTAAAGTTGCTTCTTAAGGATGGGCAGGAGGGCAATATGGTGTCGGCGTAGTGAGGCCCATTAGCCACACCCACCGGAAACCAAGCGCCACGGCGACGGCAGTCAGCGCGAAGAGGAAATTGACCGCGGAGACGCCGCACGGTCACAGCACCGGCCGTTCTTGGCCGCGCTCGTATTGAGCCGCTACCGCCCTTTCCCGCACGGCCGGCAGCTACCTCACTAGGCTTGGGATTCAGAAGCGGATTTTGCGGGATCGCGGGACCGCGAGGCACGGCAGCCACCGCGGCTGGAGGACAGCGGCCCAACCACAACAAGGACCCCCTCCCCCTCGCAGCAAAAGAGTGGTAACCTTGGGGTAAAGGGGAGGAGGAGGCTTTATAATCAACTATAAATAACAGCAAAGGAAAAGAAAAACTTTGTTTGCTTGGCACAAGGACGCTATCCTGATTTAACCCTTGTGGCTGTATAGGAAGCAACGAAATAAGATTTACACTGACTTCTTATCCGGGAATTAAGAAGTTGAGGGACCTGGGGCTAAAATGCAGGCATCATATCCAGATTAAAACCCCTCGAAAGGAAAAGAGGGTCTTAATGGCTTTTTGAAAAGGCGAGATTGGCAGTAGCAGCAGAGGCGTTTAGCAGATGGTGGCCGCACTATTTGAAGTGGTTTAATCCAGATGAAGGGCGAGTATCGTTGAACTCTATAGCCGGCCAGGACCAATAATGACTAAAGTGAAGTAGCAACATGATATGACTTGCTTACTGCTAATGGGGGAAAGCACAGACCGTTTTTTGCAGTGTGTCTATACATGACTTTTGTACTGCGTCTGGATACCTTAGAAGTCCGCGTTAAGCCGCAGTAACTATAAAGCTAGCTAGCTACAGCCGCATGGATTGACGCTTTACATACTATGTTCCGCAGTAATAACTGCGCAAAACGGATGTAATCATAAAGAGGATTCCCCTTAGGATATCAATATTTCCTGATAATTCTCCGCGCATCTTACATGAGTTTGGGCTGTCATTTTTGCTAACATAAAAATAGAAGGTGCGGTAGGAAGAGAGAGGAGAAACAATTCGGAACAGGGGGTAGAAAAAGATTCTAGCTTCCTAGGAAGGAAGGTGTAGTATCCTAGGAAGCGTCAAATGCTCGTAGCCACATACAGAAATGCACTATGGCATATGCCTACTCCTGCACGGTCATTAAGGAGCGTGATTAAGCAAACAATAATAGAGGTATTTGTGGCAGCAGTGGGCATAACGAGAGCCATTAGATCATTATCTCAGGCCATTATAATAAATATGGCACCTAAAGCTAATC
Source organism: Pleurodeles waltl (assembly GCF_031143425.1). Lineage (NCBI taxonomy): Eukaryota > Metazoa > Chordata > Amphibia > Caudata > Salamandridae > Pleurodeles > Pleurodeles waltl. Next base: position 716,229,383 of record NC_090450.1, read on the forward strand.
GGCATCTGGGAGATAAAAACGAAGGTGTCAAGACTGTGCGCTCTGGCAGAGGAAAAGGAGAACCACTGGGCTCTAATAAACGTCTAGCGTCTACAACCGGAAAAGCGGCTGGGGAGAATGCCTCTATCCTAGGACAGATGATAGACGCAAAGATGAGTAGTAAGGCAAGTGATAGTACTACTCCCCTGCTGGAGGACAAAGTGAAAGGTAAAAATCAATCTACTATAACTGCCTTTCTGGCTGGAGGGATGCAAAGAACCTCTGTTGTTATGGCAACCTCTTTCGCTGAAACTGACTGTTCAGTAAAAGGATCCTCTTCATTAGACTCAAGTACTAGAAACCCAGACTACGGTGATAATCCTACAGCAAACATGTCAGAAAATCAAGATATCAGTCGGGAAGCAACTATAAAAGTGCTCAGTCTTTGCAAAAATGGGCAGTCACAAACCCAACAGGTAGAGCAATGTGAACAGGTGGACCTCCAAAATAAGGGGAAACCTGGCGGCCTATTAGGACACACAGCAGAGGAGAATGAACCTGCCAATCCTCCCGGCAGTCCTAAAATAAGGGACCAAATTATGGGGGGGGGGGAAAATCTCCAACTAAACGATTGGGGCAGAGAAAGTAGTGATAAGTTTTATTCCTTGACAGAGGAGTCCGACCTTGGTAGCGCTGATTGTAGTTTTAGTGAAACTGACGAGAGCGAGATATCTGAAACAGGCAACAAATCTGCAAGTGGGGAGTGCACAGTACGTAAGGCTCGCCAAAGGAAATCTGTTAAATCACGCTCTGGTTTACAAGAGGGCTCTGAAAGTATGGCATCTAGGAATGGTAGGTCCTTAAGGTGGGACTATACAGGGATTAACTTGGCTGATACTTCTACAGGTGGCAACCAAAGCTCCGCTAAAGATAAAAATGGAAGCGATCCGGGACCTGCAGCCGGAGAGATAGGTACCACTGGTAGAAACTATGAAATTGGCACCGATGTGGGGATCCTGCAGTCAATTTATAGCTCAATCAAAGAGCTTCAAACGGAGACGCGGATCGATAGCCATCGGGCAAGGGTTGCCACAAAGAGACTGCAAGGATCAGTCCGCAAGGTAGCTAAATCTTGCAAGGAAATCGAAGCGAAGCTATGCTCCATGGAAGATCGGATAGTGGCAGTCGAGGATGATATGGACACTCTTAAAGAACAGAATGCCACCCGAGATGGACAGCTAACGGATGTGATGTGGAAGCTAGAAGATTTGGAAAACAGACAAAGAAGGAACAATCTTCGCTTTCTGGGTATACCAGAAGGACTGGAAGGGGACAATATGCAGACATACATGGTTACTCTTCTGCGCGGGTCTTTTCCAGAATTAGGGAATCGGGACTGGGACAATGAGGTACAGAGGGCTCACAGGTTCCCGCTAAATACACGGGAGGGTAGTCAATGGGCAGACGCTAAATACCCAAGAGCGGTCCTGGTATATCTAGGGAGCTATCTGGTACGTCAAGAAATTGCTGATAAAACCCCTCCCAGAAATCCGCGTACTTATAATGGGGTTACATTTTTTACCCGCCCAGACTTCTGCCATGCTACAGTTGAGCGGAGATGGCGGCTACGGCAGCTTATCAAGCCATTTTTTGAGAAAGGAGGTGAGGCCTATCTGCTGGCCCCCGCTAGGCTAAAAACCATAATAAATGGGAAAATAAGAGTTTTTACGTCAGAAATCAAAGCAAAAGAATATCTGACGGGGGTAAGTGTATAGAGTATAAAGGGGGAGGGAAATAGGGAAGACATAGGCGCTTGGGGTACCGGTGGGCTGGGACAGGCTGACATACGCATGACATCAACATTCAGGCCACTAGGGGTCTGATTGCTCTACAGAATGGGGGGCCAGTGTCAGTGGGGGGGGGTGGCAGGGGTGGGGTAGGGGGCGACTGGCCTGGGGGGAGGGCAAAGGAGAGGGGAAAGGGAAGGGGATGGGGAAAGGGAAAGTAAGAAGGGTGGAGGGAGGATCCATAATGGTAAAACTGGGGAAAAATGTGGAAAGGGAACAGTTAATGGAGACGAGAGATATCGGGGAAAGAAATGGAAAAGGAAGGAAAGGAAACCTAAGGGATGGTGTAGCTAGATATGGAAATTTGAGTGACCCCAAAAAAAAAGAGATCCGAAAGTATAAAAAAAAAAAGAGGGGGTATGGCTAGATTCAGAATTGCATCAATTAATATATGTGGTCTGAACGATCCTCATAAAAGAAGGAGAGTTGCTGAAGAATTGAAAACCTTCAAGGCAGATATTTACTGCCTGCAAGAAACGCACATAGAATACAAAAACTCCGGGATTTTCGGCTCACTGGGCCTAAAGGCAATTGTCTGGTCCAAACAAGAAGCTAAAACTAAAGGAGTGGCGATTTTAGACCGGACCAACAAATTACAATTTACTCGGCAAAAGGCTGATGCTGGTGGAAGATGGGCAATCTTAGAATGTAGATATGGCCATAGCAGCTTCACTTTATGTTCCATATATGGGGCGGTCACGGACGATCCGATAGTAATTGATACCTTAGCCATTGAGCTCACAGGATGGGTACCTCCCTATATCATATGTGGTGATTTTAACTTTAATGGCTCGTGGGAGGGATTACAGGATGTGTTAGCACTCGCAACTAAAAAGTATCAAGGGCGCAAACCTCGGGTGTATAAGGCCATGGGTGCTCTGCAACAAGAATTAGGGCTAGTGGATGCCTGGGTGAAGCTGCGCAAACCTGATCCCGGTTATACCTATTACTCGGCTCCGCATAAGAAATTAGCACGTCTTGACTATTTTTTAATCTCCCCGGTTTTCTTAAAGCAGGCTAGGATCGAATTATATCCCCGGATGGTTTCAGATCATAACCCTATAGTGCTAGATTTGGAGTTGGAGGGGCTAGAATTAAAGAGTAGTAGATGGACCTTTGAAAGGGGTCTTTTAAAAAATCCAGAATACCGTGAACATATGACCAAATGGATAACCGAATTTTTGGGGTTCAATAGGGGATCCGCTTCAGTAGAAATGGTTTGGGATACTCTGAAAGCTGGTATACGTGGAGAAACATTAAGCTTTAGTATTAATAGGCAAAAGGAGGTTCAAGGGAGAATAATAGAGTTTCAATTAAAGTTGCAGTGTGCAGAGAGACAGCTAGCCATGGCTATAGAAGCTGGAGCAGATATAACGAAAGTACAGGAAGAGGTTGCCATAATCAAAGCAGCAGCAAATGAGACTACAGCTCAAAAAATAGCGGAGAAATATTTAGCGCAGCGGGCACAAAGGCTTGAGTTTGGGGAAAAAGCCGGGCGGCTATTAGCGGCTCGGGCAGTACAGAAAACAGCAGCTGGGGTAATCAGGGAGATCATAGATCGACAAGGACAGCTAATATCAGAGGTGGATAAAATAAGAAAGGTGTTTCATGGGTATTATCAGGAACTATATGATGATACAGTGGCTTATTCGGATGAAGAAGCCTTAGAGTTTTTGTATCCTATCACGAGAGGAAAACTAGATAAGAGCGACCAGCTATTCCTTGGAGAACAGATAGACATTACAGCAATAGAAATGGCAATCAACAATCTGCTCACAGGGAAGGCTACTGGCCCTGATGCTATCCCCTTAGAATTTTATAAAGTTTTTAAGTCACCTTTGCTTCCGGTAATGTTGGAGCTGTATGTTCAGGTACAAAAAGGAGGGAAAATCCCCCCGTCTTGGGACCTAGCTAACATAGTCATATTCCATAAGAAGGGAAAATCCCCATTAAATCCTGCCTTATATCGCCCGATCACATTAATAAATAGTGATGCCAAGATATATTCAAAGATCTTGGCCGCCCGATTGTCATTGGTGATCAAAAAGCTGGTCTCTCCATGGCAGCACGGGTTTATTCCAGGGAGAGACACGACTAATCATATTCAGAGAGTCTTAGCACTCTTTGACTCCACGGAAGCTGTTAAAGAGCCTATGGCGGCTATCTTTCTGGATGCAGAGAAAGCTTTTGATCGGGTAAAGTGGAAGTACTTGTGGTTTGTAATGGAACAGCTTGGGCTAGGGAGGCAATTCATTACAGCAATTAGGGCCTTATACAGATCCCCAGCGGCGAAAATACAACTAATGGGAGGACAATCTGAGACTATATTGATTAGGAGAGGAACCAGGCAGGGGTGCCCCTGCTCTCCTCTTCTCTTCGCTCTGTATATAGACCCTTTGCTGAGACAATTGGAAGCGAATAATAAGATACCACCAATTCACAGGCAGGGATGGGATACCAAAGTTCTAGCATACGCAGATGATATAGCCATACTAACCCCATCCCCTGATTCAGCACTAAAAGAAATAGAAGTGGTGGCGAAAAAATTTGGTCGGTTTTCTGGATATTCGTTAAATGGAGCCAAGACACAACTGTTGGCTAATCAATATACAAATATTAAAGATACACGGAGGGTGGATCATGCAGTATACCTAGGTATTAATATCACACCGAATATAGATAAAGTAGTAAATTTAAATATAGATCCTATACTTGCTAAATTTAGAGAAGATGCACGTAGATGGGATAATCTACATTTAACTATAGTAGGACGATGCAATATGATAAAGATGATTTTCCTTCCGAAGCTGTTGTATTTATTTCGCACTATCCCATTGTATTTCTCCAATCTAAAATTTAAAGAGATTGACAGAATGATCATGAGGTTTATATGGGCATATGGAAAGTGCAGGAGAGCGAGTAAATATATGTCTCTTCCACGGGAAAGGGGTGGATGGTCCTTACCGAATATAAAATTGTATCAATTGGCAGCAGCCTTTCAATACATGCGCCCACTATTCGGATTTGATATGGAAGGTACTACAATTGTTGACAGCCCCAACATATATGAGCTGCAGATAGGAGAAGCTGCCAATGGGTGTCTAGTAACATACCATGAGCCTGGATATTACAAAAAAACTAGGTATAAAGTGTTAGAAGCCGCTCACAAGTGGTGGCGATTTTGGTGTAAAAAAAAGGACTAGGTAGATATAATTATTATACTATGATCAAGAAGAATCCATTACTCCCAGAAATATTTCACAATAAATATATGGCGAAGTGGTGTACATTAGGTGTAACTCGGTTAGGAAATTTTTTTGATAACTCGGGGGTCAAGACATTTCGAGACCTACAGGAACAGTATGGGCTACAGAAAAGGGATTTTTTCAAATACTTACAGATAAGGGATTTTTTAGGGAAAAAAACAGGGGGGGCTCAGGGATTCAAAAGTATCCAATTGCTGGACGACATGTTGGCAAAACCCAGCTTAGCCATTAGGTCAACCTACCCTATCTCTTTAGTAGAACAAGCTGACGATCTAGAAAAACATAAGGAGAGGTGGAGTAAGAAAATGGCAGAGGGTAGTAGCAATTTCCTGAGTTCATTGGAGATGGGATGCACTACTTTACTATCATCTTCCCTACAAGCGCAGCATTATAAGACTATATTTGATCTGTATTATTCACCAGCCCATCTTGTCAAATGGGGATGTACGACAGGAACAAGCTGTCCGAGATGTGGGATGTACGGAACAGATATTATCCATATGATGGCTACCTGTGGGGAATTAAAAGCTTTAAGGGAAGGGATCCAATCTGTTTTGAAGGAAGTAGTGGGCTATGATATAGACCTTACACCTGAAATTATGGTCTTTGGGACAGATGGCGAAATCGCTGGACCTTGTAGGGCATTTATATTCATAGCCATGGCGGTGGCTCGAATTTGTATAGCATCGGCATGGCTGGATCCACGACCCCCGTCCTGGCAACAATGGTTGGCTAGGTTGCTTTCCTCTTACTACTTGGAAAAATCATTGTATGAACGGAAGGGGAAACAGGCCAGGAGGAAGGGGAAGACAATATGGGGTCTGTTTCAGGCCTGGGTACAGGCCCATACCGGCTGGGGTCACCCATCTTCGAATTAAGGGGTACCATTCCCAAGCTAGTATTTGTGGGGTGGTTAGGCTCTGTATTTGATATGAATGATTTAATTTGGTGATGGTTTTTCCCCCCTTTTTTGTTTTTATTTATTATTATCTATTTTTTTTTTTTTTTTCTTTACCTTATCTTTTATCCCCCTTTTTTGTTTATCTTTTCTCTTTACCCCCATAGATTATCTTACTGTAAGTTTTCAGTTTATAATGATTTAAAGATGTTTATGTAATATGTTTTCTTCCACCAATAAAAAAAAATAAAAAAAAATAAAAAAAAAAAGTTGCTTCTTTGTTAAAAAGTTGTAGTCTTTGGTGAACAGAGCTGCTGTCCTCAGGAGTTCTTGGTCCTTCTAGAGCAGGGCAGTCCTCTGAGGATTCAGAGGTCGCTGGTCCCTGGGGAGAGCATCGCTGGAGCAGTGTCTTTAGAAGGGGGGAGACAGGCCGGTAGAGCTGGGGCCAAAGCAGTTGGTGTCTCCGTCTTCTCTGCAGGGTTTTTCAGCTTAGCAGTCCTCTTCTTCTTAGGTTGCAGGAATCTCGTTTCCTAGGTTCTGGGGAGCCCTTAAATACAAAATTTAAGGGCGTGTTTAGCTCTGGGGGGGTTAGTAGCCAATGGCTACTAGCCCTGAGGGTCGGTACACCCTCTTTGTGCCTCCTCCCAAGGGGAGGGGGGCACATTCCTATCCCTATTGGGGGAATCCTCCATCTGCAAGATGGAGGATTTCTAAAAGTCAGAGTCACCTCAGCTCAGGACACCTTAGGGGGTGTCCTGACTGGCCAGTGACTCCTTGTTTTTCTCATTATCTCTCCTGGACTCGCCGCCAAAAGTGGGGGCTGTGTCCAGGGGGCGGGCATCTCCACTAGCTGGAGTGCCCTGGGGCATTGTAACACGAAGCCTGAGCCTTTGAAGCTCACTGCTAGGTGTTACAGTTCCTGCAGGGGGGAGGTGTGAAGCACCTCCACCCAGAGCAGGATTTTGTTTCTGTCCTCAGAGAGCACAAAGGCCCTCACCACATGGGGTCAGAAACTCGTCTCTCAGCAGCAGGCTGGCACAGACCAGTCAGTCCTGCACTGAACAATTGGGTAAAATACAGGGGGCATCTCTAAGATGCCCTCTGTGGGCATTTTGTAATAAATCCAACACTGGCATCAGTGTGGGTTTATTATTCTGAGAAGTTTGATACTAAACTTCCCAGTATTCAGTGTAGCCATTATGGAGCTGTGGAGTTCGTTTTTGACAGACTCCCAGACCATATACTCTTATGGCTACCCTGCACTTACAATGTCTAAGGTTTTGCTTAGACACTGTAGGGGCATAGTGCTCATGCACCTATGCCCTCACCTGTGGTATAGTGCACCCTGCCTTCTAGCTGTAAGGCCTGCTAGAGGGGTGACTTACCTATGCCACAGGCAGTGTGAGGTTGGCATGGCACCCTGAGGGGAGTGCCATGTCGACTTAGTCATTTTCTCCCAACCAGCACACACAAGCTGGCAAGCAGTGTGTCTGTGCTGAGTGAGGGGTCCCTAGGGTGGCATAAGATATGCTGCAGCCCTTAGAGACCTTCCCTGGCATCAGGGCTCTTGGTACCAGGGGTACCAGTTACAAGGGACTTACCTGGGTGCCAGGGTTGTGCCAATTGTGGAGACAACGGTCCATTTTAGGTGAAAGAACACTGGTGCTGGGGCCTGGTTAGCAGGGTCCCAGCACACTTCTCAGTCAAGTCAGCATCAGTATCAGGCAAAAAGTGGGGGGTAACTGCAACAGGGAGCCATTTCTTTACATGTATATTAACTAATGATATCTTAAACTCATTCCTCTCAAGCATCCCAGCCAGTCACACTAAATACATTCCCTGAAACTCCACAACCAAATGGTACGAAAAGCACATTGCCCCCAATCACTTTTCTCCTTTCCTATAATATTGGGTCATAGCTTGTGGACCTTACAATAGAAACATGTCAAACATTTGTAACTTGTGTGTCTAACAGTAGAGAATGAATGCAGTTGAGCTGGAGTCTTACAGCACAGACTGCCTGCAGACAACTTGTCCCTGGCCACGTCTGTCATCTGTGGCATTATCTTGCTCCTCTTACGACCTGAGTAAACTGTATTTAAGAGACTGTGGTATTTGCCAGCGCTGAAGTACGGCCATAATGCCCTACCCACCTGGTCGGCCAGGGTTGCTGTAATAAGAGTGCAGCCTAGCCACTGGATCTGCACATCCGGACCTTCTGCACTGCTCACCTGGGCAGGCTCCCTCTCAAAGAATTTCTGATATAGACTGGCAGATAGGCGAACACCTCCCCTCATATCTTTAGGGGCAATTTACTCTTTACGACTTAACCAGCTGGGCTGTATTGACATGACGTCCATGTCAAGGGCCCTGTCAGCCAAGTAGTCTTAATGTGGAGGTCCCGTAAAGCACCCAGGGAGGCTGTTCCGACTGGTACTCTCACCAGATGGATTCCCTTTTTAAATTTCAGGTTGGGTTGCTGGGGAAGAGCTTTTCCAGCAGCAGGAAGCTTTTTTTTTAAGAATGACAATCCACACACATGGCCTGCCATCATTGTTAATTTGAAAGTGAAAGTGGAATGAGCTGATTTGCTCATTTTACTTTAACTCACAAACCATACATGTGTACCTGTAGTATGTGTGTAGCACATGTGCAGTAGTTGAACTTTGTGTGTGTTTAACTTTGATTACTGAAACCAATGGGATCCATTTTAAATGCTCTTGTCCTGTCATGGCACTAGATGGAGTATGACAGTAGCAGTGTATGGCCTGCAATCCTTTGACTGGAGGCAGGAGTTATAGACACTAAAGTGAGGAGAATGAAGACAGAGGTACACTTACACAGTCCATAAAGAATCTGTTAGCAAGGGGCTGCTGATTAGTTTTTGCTGAGCACTGCTGTTTGGGAAATGGTAGGGGTGAAGGGTGTGAATTCATTTTTTGTTGTTCAGGGTGAGGAATTTTCTAGATCAGGTCAGCCCTTTTGCCTAGCCCTGACTACTACTTCAGAGAGACTGATGACAGCCAGATACAGAAACCTCTCACTTCATTGTTCCCATTTTGTTGTTACTGCAGTTCGGAGGCAGCCCCAGGGCTAACTGCTGGAAGAAACATCACTGTACATGAAGGCTGTCTGGAGGGCAGCCTCAGAAGGACATTGGAAAGAGAACCACCCAACCCCAGTTCTGGATCCACATTCCCCTGTCTACAAAATGTGTATAAAAGTGGGACCCAAACCATCCCCCTTTGTCCCAGTTCTAAGTGCTTCGTTAGGAAGGGAGGGAGTGCGCCGCAGATAACTCAAAGGACTGCTTTGTGACCAGGCTCTGTGTCTGCTAGACAGTCCATCTCCCAGAGGTTAGGGAACACATGCCTTGTGCCTAGAAGCCTGCCTGGTGAGAGAGGAAGAAGTCTGCTTCTCCCGGCAGGAGGAGAAACTTTAGAGGAGGAGAATTTCAGCATGTTCCTGGCCTGAGGTTCACCCAGAGAAAGTAGACCACCTAAGAGAGCAAAGCAAGACGCGACCATTAATGCAGAGATTTTCCTGGTGCCTCCACCATTCCCAGCCAGAATTGCAAAAGTCTACATACATCTGCACATCAGCCCAAGGCAACTTGCATCTACCATGCCTTGTGTATCAGCCGAGGTCGGGGCTTCAATAGCCTTGCTGTGTGTATCTGCCCTGGTCAGGGCTGCATCTAGCTTACTGTAGGGGCTGCATTGACCTTGCCATGTGTATCAGTCCAGGTTGGAACTGCATCTGCCGTGTATGTGTACTGGCAGAGTTCAGGCTGCAACTGACTGACTGTGTGTGTACCACCCTACGGTGGGCTGCAACTGCTTTGACATGCACATTGGACCCTGTCATTTCTTAACTACTGTGATGAGCATATGTGTCAGCTTAGAAGCTGGGTACAACTTCCAGGAGCTTCTGCACAGTGGTCCTAAGGCCCAATACACAACGCCAAACCACCCAGGGTGGTCAAGCTCAAAGAAGATGCAAGTCAAACCCAACTCTCTCAAAAGCTGCCACTGTAGCTGCATGCGATCACTGCGGGCCTCTGTCTGCAGTGGGACTGAGCCACTGAGCTCACACTGAAGGAAGTATGGCCTTGTGTGGCATGGGAATGCAGACCAGGCTCTATGAATATGGGAAGACATGATTACAGTATTTGCAGCTCCCTAGATTGATCGAAACCTGATAGTATATGACCATAGTGATAGCCCATCGGACAAGGTAACTAGTGAATGATAAGGAGGAGGAACTGAGATTTAAATAAAGGGAAGCCAACTGGGGTAGCATTGGTGATTTGTTTTGACACCATTGTCGGGAGCAGATTGTGAAAATTGTGTGTATACTTTTCTGAAATTGCGGATTGATTCTTGAGGCTCCAAACTTCAGTCTTTCAGATATATGCCCCTTCTCCCTAATATGATGTGCTGTTAAATACCTGGGTACAATAATGTGCATTGATTGACATGTAATGAGGATACCAAACTGTGCTCTACTGCAAGTTATGTTTGTGTCTATTGGTGTAGATAACTTCAAAATGATAAATGAAGATTTGTGCTGGATGAAATTGTGTAGTTTGAATACTGTTGCTTTTTCCATAAAGACAAGCAACTGTCCGGGCATTAAACGTTCACACTTTTTTTGTCTAAAACAAAACCCATAGTTCCGCATTACTCAGTGTGGACAGTATCACAACATTTCACTACATAAATCATTCAAGGAACACAACATTAAGAATACAAGAAGAGGCGGATTATCCCGGACCCCAAAATGGGTATTCTAGGATTTATGGATGAGTGGGGAGGGTGTCGTGCCACCAGATTATTCATGACACTGGGTTTATTGGTAGCAAAATGAGACACTGCACGACAGTGTTGCACGGAAAGGGTGTCTTTTGATGATGCCCAAGGTATGGGTTATTGCACCAAAGTAGAAGAATACGTTCACAGATATAGGGACCATATTCAGATGCTCAGAAATGTGACAAGGTCAAGGATATGTGGTGGAAATTCGAACAACGAGTTTTTCCTATTATGTGCTGTAATTAATTAGGTTATTGCAACTGTTTTCATGATCCGGTTTGGAGGTTCAGGTGCTGCCTGCTATATATCTAATAAAGAGAGTTGTAAAAACACTAGCAGAATTTGTCAAACAGTTCAGGTTATTTTATCTCATCTAATTTTCATGTTTACCTCTTTTCTTTCTACCTCAGTGGCCAACTTCCCTTGTTTACACCTGTAAACTAGGTCTTCTCTCTCTCCAAAATGCTTTTTTCCAAGAGTCTGGTTTCAGTTACGCTTCTCCTACATTTATTATGATAGTTATGTGCCTCTTTTACATTAGGCAGCGTTAGACATCTTTTATCATAATCACTCTCTTTTGGTATTCTGAGGTGTTGTTTTCAGATAGACAAGAAATGACAGAAGATTACACTTTGCGTCTGTCCATTTGACCCGATTCACATAATCACATTGAGATTCTGCCAGGGGCCTTATGACTCATATCTTGGAAAGTTACAGGTGTCAATGGGCAGTTATAGGCATTTTGTCAGATGCTAGCTCTTTCCTTGGAGCGACCTGAGTGCCAGAACCTACTAAGATTTAGAGATCGGGATGGTCTTTGTTGTATCCCTGATGTGTAAATGCAAGCGCCAATACCATGGCCCTCATTATGACATTGGCGGTAAGTCCCGCTTACCGCCATGCCTACTGCTGCCAACATACTGCCGCTGCTGCGTTGTATCGCTACCCATATTATGACACACACATAGCAATCTGTCACTATACTGACACACACACAAGTCCGCCAGCCCAAAGGTCAGTGATAAACTGGTGGTACCAAAACCCACACCGTTACACCAACAGAACTATGCCCACAGCATTATGACCCACGAATCACCGTGGCGGTTAAACCTTTGGCGGTGCATACCACTGCGCTCAAAATACACACACATACAAAATAACACCACATTGGACAATTAAAATAACACACATCTGACACCCATACACACACCACACTCAAGTACCCAAACCACTATAAAACACACACACACACACACACACACACACACACACACATACCCACAATCCCTTACGACCCAAAAATATTGCCAACTGAGAGAGACTGACCAAGAGCACCCACAGAACCAGAGCCACAGAACACAATCACCCATACATCATCCATGCACTTCACAGCACACACCCCAAAACATCACCCCACACACCCTCACCCACACCACCCACACTACACCCACGGCACTACAAAGACACCCTAATTTCTCAGAGGAAGAGCTAAAGGTCATGGTGGAGGAAATTATCAGGATAGAGCCACAGCTATTTGGATCACAGGTGCAGCAGACATCCATTGCCAGGAAGATGGAGCTATGGCGGAGAATCATGGAGAGGGTCAATGCCGTGGGACAGCTCCCCAGAACAAGGGATGACATCAGGAAGAGGTGGAATGACCTACTGGGGAAGGTACGTTCCGTGGTAGCAAGACACCAGATAGCAGTACAGAGGACTGGCGGTGGACCCCCCCCCACCTTCTCCCCCACAACTAACAACATGGGAGGAGCAAGTCTTGGCAATACTGCATCCTCAGGGCCTGGCAGGAGTAGCAGGAGGACTGGACTCTGGTAAGTCAAATCTCTATTACTATCACCCCCCACCTGCATGCCATCACAAACTCCCACCCCTACTCTCACCCCATCACTCCACCACCTCACATTCACCCCACCATCACAACCCACCCCTCCCACTACCAAGCCCTGCATGCAACACCAATGCATGGACACCCATCACCAAAGCATGCACACTAGAGACAATCACCTATCCAATCAAATCACCACTCACACAAGCCTAAGCTGCCAGGGAAATCACAACCATACAGGGCAACACACCTATGCACAATATGTCACACGCAGAAACTATAACACTGCATTTACATGCTCACAGGTCCCCCACACAACGTCACCAGAGAGGAGGCGCCAGCAACATCCAGTCCTCCCCCCAGAAGAGAGCCACATTGATGACAGCAGCTCTGAACGCCTGGATCAGGATGACCAACCTGGCCCCTCAGGGACAGTCGGTCACCCAGGCACAGTCCCATACCACCGCAGAGCCTCCCCCCTCAGGAAACACCACCGCAGCACCCACCCTGCGGGCCCATATCTCTGTCCCCAGGACACGTCAATCAGCAGTGTGTCCACCACTACAGGGACCTGGGGTCAGTGGCAGTGGGCACACGGTTCAGGGGACAGAGGCACAGGACAACAGGGAAGCTGGGAGGACTGCTGTGCGGCAGGGGGAGGACAGGCCCAGGGAACTGACTCTCCAGGAGGCACTCACTGAGATTCTGGGAGCATACCAACATTCCCAGGATACGCTGGGCCAGATCCTGGACCACATGCAGGAGAACAGGCAGCTGCAGGAGGGACAGTACCAGGGGATCAGGGAGGACCTGAGAGACGTCTACACCACCCTGGTCACCATTGCAGGGGTGCTGGCAGACATGGCCAACACCATGAGAGAGGCAGTGGCATACCAACGGGCCCCTGACACTAGCCACACCAATGAACAGCCTTCCACCTCCGCTGACGCTAGTGGACAGGTGGCCTTGCCACAGGATCAACAGGCCATCAGCACCCCTCTCCCTGCAGAAGGAGAACCAGCCCGCAAACGGCCCCTGCGATCCAGGCAGAAACCAGAGAACATTGCCAAGAAATAAGACTCTCCTGAATGTCACGTTTGTGTCCCACTATGTCACCCTGTCCACCTTGAACTGCCATTGCTCTACTTCCTATGCCCCCTTGGACAGTGCACCTGTGATAAAAATAGACTGGAACCTTTCCCTGGACTCTCCTCCACCACCACCCCAGCCTATAGCAATACCCCATCCACTTATTAGCACTTAAATAAACACCCTTGTAAAAAATACAAGTATTGAGTCTGTCAATTGACTATGTATTCGTTTAACAATCTATAAACATTGCAATTCAACTGTACAGTAATGTATACATAGGTATGACCTGTAGTTTGCTGCAGTCAACACACAAGGAGCCAGAGTGGGGCACAGATATCTGTAAATAGACATGCCAAAGGGTACAGTAAGTGGCTATAGTGGTGGTAATATCAGCCTGCCAGTGACAGTATCCAATACAAAACTGTCAATGGAAGGTGAGGCTACAGTGTTTTACCTGTGTGTCACTGGAAGTACTGTCGTATGATTGATATTCTATTGTCCACATCCTCATCCGCAGCCTCCTCCTGTCGCGGCACGAGCCGCAGCGCGAGCCAAACATTCGGCTCGGGACACGGCTGCGGCAGTAGGACACGCCGCGCTCCTGCAATATCTTATCTTTATCGAGGCCCAAAATTGGGCATGGGGCCTCGCTACAGAAATGGTGCGACGCGCCCCGGTAGTTTCTTGTCTCTCCCCATTCTCCATTTTCCCCCACTTACCTTCTGCTTCTTTTTCTTTCTTTCTTTTCTGTCTTTCTCGTTTCTTCCTGACTTTATGCCTTTCTTTCATGTCCATGATTCTTTTCTCTTTCCCAGCATGTCTTCCTTCTCCCTGCATGCCTTTGGACCCTTACTTAACATGGTGACTTTACTATGGAATTCTATGTTCTGTTCCCAATCCAATATGGTGTCTTTTACTTCCTGCCGATCACTTCCTGTTCTTTGAGTATATGAGGTGTGTGATTCCTGTTCTCCTTGTGCTGCAACACTTCCTTTGGGTGGTGATCTTCACTCCTGTTCTTCTGCGTCAGATATAGATTTCTGAGCCTGTTCCAGCTTTTTCTTTATCATTTTTTGCCTTTTGTTCAGATTTATTTTTACCTTTTTGTTTTTGTTCCAGGAGTTCCTATTTGAGTTTTTATTCCCCATTATGTTTTTTTCCCTCGGGGACTCCTTCTGGAGGGCACGGACTGCCTTTGGTGTTCCCTCCGTCAGCAGCACCGTGGCTACCAGAAAGGGTCGCCCCTACTTGGTCCAAGGCAAAACCTATAAGAACAAAGACCTTGCCACATTTCCAGTCGGCCACCAACACAGACAACGAGTAGGTCGTGACAGATTGCAGCACCTAACAGACTTCATCAGGCAGAATGGAAGATACTGCAACGGCTGCTGCAGACGCTAACCAGTCCCTGCTCGTAACTATTCAGCAACAAGCCCAGGAACTGCAGCAGTTAAGAAATGAAAATGTGGCTCTACGACAAACCTTGGCATCCCGAAGTACTGACGTTCCTACTGTCTCTACTACTACACCTCGGTTTTCAGGAGACCCAAATAAGCTGCGAGAATTCCTCGATGCTCTGACTGTCTACTTTGCCTTTAGATCCACACAATTTTCACAAGATAAATCGAAGGTGGTTTATCTCATCAGTGCCTTGTTAGGTCCTGCTTTGGCCTGGGCGACTCCGATAGTAGCCTCCAACGACCCTGTGTTGTCTGATTACTCAGCCTTTGTGAACAGATTCAAACAAATGTTTGAACTCCCAGGATTGGAAGTATCAGCAGAAGAAGCGCTTTGTGATATTCAACAAGGCACTCAAGATGTTCTCCAATACATCACATGCTTCAGACAACATGGGTAGAGCGTACTCTGGTAACTCTTTTTCGCAAAGGTTTGCGAGAAGACATTAAAGACGAATTAGTATACTCTACCAGAATAAAGATCTCCGAGGTTTGATGGATTTAGCTCTCTCTATAGAATACCGTCTCCAAGAATGTCGTCTAGAAAAAAGAAAGAATCGTGGACCTTCCCAGTCAAGCAACTCACGTGTCTTTGTACATCGTCCTGAAGAACCTCGACCTGTATCTAGAGAGACAGAAGGAGAACCTTTGCAGGTAGATACTGCTCGTGATCCACTCACAACTAGCGAACGTGAAGACAGACGGAGAAGAGGATTGTGCCTTTATTGTGGTGCATCTGGTCATTTGCTCCGTACTTGTCCAGTTCGTCCTATGAAGACCTTGGGAAATGCCACTTCCCGTCCTCTGTGAGAAGGGAGGGGACAGGATATTCTGCAATACCTTCCATCAGTTCTTCCAAGGAAGATGCCACTATTCTATTTATGTTACCTGTTATCCTGCAATTACCTGATGGTCATGAAGAAAGGACCCTGGCATTATTAGATGGTGGACCTAGTGGCACTCATATGGATATGACCTGGTCTAAAAATAACTACAACTTCCAATACTGCCTAAAGACGTTCCAGAACAAGTGCATACTGTAGACGGATCCTTACTATCCTCCGGTCCTGTTATTAATACCACTTCGATTTTAGGTCTACACTTTGGGAAATATCAGGAACATGTCTTTTTTGATTTAATTTCCTCCCCCAATCATTCTACCATCCTAGGAATCCCATGGTTCATAAGACACAATCGGTATATTAACTGGGAAACCAGAACAATTTCTTTGTCTTTTAAGTTTTGTCACGATCATTGCTATGCTTCTCGCACCTATTGGTCTCCCAGAAAAATAATAACCTCAGAAGCAAATGTAGGACATTCCATAAGTTCAGTTGAGGAGGTACCAAACCTATATCTGGAATTTATCGACGTATTTAAAAAACCATCAAAGCCCGTATTACCTCCACACAGAGACTATGATTGTACAATTCCCCTGGAACCTGGAACGATTGTTCCTTTTGGAAGAATGTTTTCTCTCACTCAACCAGAAAGAAAGTTTCTCAAGGACTATCTTCAAGAAAATCTACAGAGTGGTCTTATTACACCATCTTCTTCTCCTGCAGGGGCTCCCCTCTTCTTTGCACCTAAAGAGACAAAAGATCTTCGTCCCTGTGTAGGCTTCCGTGGATTAAATAAAATCACCATAAAAGACTGATATCCACTACCCCTCATCAAAGACATTTTGGAGGTTGTCAGAGGGGCACAAATGTTCACAAAATTAGATCTTCGCGGAGCCTATCATCTCTTGCATATTAAGGAGGGAGATGAGTGGAAAACTGCCTTTCAGAACCCTTTTGGACATTATGAATATAAGGTTACGCCTTTTGGCTTAACAAACGCCCCCTCAGTGTTTCGAAGATTTAAGGATTCCATATTCTCCAACTTATTAAACCACACTGTAGTGATTTATTTAGACGATATCCTCATATATTCCAGACACCCTGAACTTCATCCTACACATGTTAAGCAAGTCTTAACTAGACTCCGGCAACATCAACTTTACTGTAAACAGGAGAAATGCGAATTTGATAAGACTGAGGTGAAATATTTAGGCTATCATATCAGTCCAATTGGTATCTCTGTGGATCTGGAAAAGTTCAAGACATTCTAGACTGGCCATCTCCTTCATCAATCAAGGAAACTCAATGTTTCTTAGGGCTGGCCAACTTCTACTGTCAATTTATCCTGGACTTTGCAAAACAAACCAGTCAAATTACACAAACTCTCAAAAAAGGGAGTTTGCGAAACAGTTTTATCTGGACAGACATGGCTGAGACTGTTTTTCAGAACCTAAAACACGCATTCACTTAAACACCCATACTGAGACATCCGGACACCAACAAACAATTCATAGTAGTTACTGATGCTTCCGAAAGAGCCATCGGAGCAGTATTACTACAACAGCAAGACGACGATGGATTAGAAAATCTGATCTTTTATTTATCCCATGTGCTCTCTGATTCTGAACAAAATTATTCAGTACTGGAAAGAGAACTGTTGGCTGTAAAAACTGCCTGCCAAGAGTGGAGACAATTCCTAATGGGTTCAAAGGAACCTTTTGAAGTAAGAACGGACCATCATAATCTGCAATGCTTACGCAGTTTTCAGTGTCGAAACAGTCGACAAGCTCGTTGGGCCTTTTTCTTTAGTCAATACGATTTCTATATTACCTATATTCCAGGATCTCAAAACATTTTGGCCGATGCCCTATCTCGCCGTTATGCTGACAGTTCTAATACCCCTTCACAATATGTACTTGAACCAGACAAGATAATTGGTGTAGTTCAGTCGTTCGTAGATGAAGTACAATCTGAATACACAACCCTTTCAGAACAAGAACTAAAGAATCTACATCCCAAGATACGCAAACATAAAGAATACTACTATTACAAGGACACCTTATTTCTACCTTCTAAAAAAGTGCAAGAAAAGGCACTTCAGATGTGTCATGAATCCCCAGTAGCTGGTCATCAGGGTATTAAAGCCATGCAGGAATTACTTCTCCGCTCTTTTTGGTGGCCTATGTTGAAACAAGACACCGAAAGATACGTGGAATCTTGTCCCATTTGTGCCCAAGTAAAAGTATCCCGTACTAGGCCCGCAGGACTACTTCAACCATTACCAGTTCCACCAGCCCGTTAGCATACGATATAAACCGACTTTATGTGCTCATTACCTTCATCAGCAGCAAACAGAGTTACAATGGTGATGATAGATTATTTTACTAAAATGGCTTATTTTACTGCTTTGAAGAAATTACCCACCTCACAAGAATTGAGTCAGATCTTTATTCAACACATTTTTCGTCTCCATGGTCTCCCAGAAAGTATTGTGTCAGACAGGGGACCTCAATACATATCACGGTTATGGAAACACTTTTGTAAGATCTTAAATATCAATGTAGCGTTATCATCTGGATTTCATCCCCAAACCAATGGGCAGACCGAACGTCTCAACCAGGGACTTGAGCAATATCTTTGTTGTTTTTGTAATTCCACTCAGAGTAACTGGAGCACTTATCTTACCATTGCAGAGTTTTCTTACAATAATACCGTCCATAGTGCCTCCAAGGTCACTCCTTTTTTCTGTTCAGATGGATTCCATCCCACATCTTTTCCTACTACTCCCAAGACCTCCTCTACACTTCCTGCTATCACCTCTCTTTCCAAAAGACTACATAGAATTCAAAGACTTATTCGATCTAAACTATTAGTCACTAAAAGATACATGAAAAGAATGGCTGATAAGAAACTAAGTGAGGCTTTAGCTTATCACGTCCAAGATAAAGTTTGGCTTTCTTCAAGATTTTTGCCCCTACGTTTTTCCCAAAATAAGTTTGTCTCGTTACTACGGACCCTTTTGTATTCTTCAGAAAATTAATCCTGTAATTTTCCGTCTCCGTTTACCTCGAACCTGGAAAATCCATCCAGTCTTTCATGTCTCTGAGTTGAAACCCTATACACCTGATCCTTTTTCCCCACATTACACATGTCCTCCTCCTTTGTTGGTAGATAATGAACCTGAATAAGAAGTACAGGAAATATGTGACTCTCGTATATTCCGGATCCATCTTCAGTATCTTATTGATTGGAAAGGCTATCCTCTTAGTGAATGTTCTTGGGAAGATGCCTCTTCTGTTTCGTCAATTTATTCAGCTGTTTCCGTAGAAACCCATTGCTCTGGTGGCGGGGGGAGGCGGACCTACTGTCTTGCCACAGCACGAGCTGAACATTTGGCTCGGGACGCGGCGCGCGGCGGTATGATGCCCCACGCTCTTGCAATATCTTATCTTTATCGAGGCCCCAAATTGGGCATGGGGCCTTGCTACAGTAATGGCACAACGTGCCCGCGGTAGTTTCTTGCCTCTCCCCACTCTCCATTTTCCCCCACTTACCTTCTGCTTCTTTTTCTTTCTTCTTTTCTGCCTTCCTCGTTTCTTCCTGACTTTATGCCTTTCTTTCATGTCCATGATTCTTTTCTCTGTCCCAGCATACCTTCCTTCTCCTTGCTTGCCTTTGGAACCTTACTTAACATGGTAACTTTACTATGGAATTCTATGTTCTGTTCCCAATCCAATATGGTGTCTTTTACTTCCTGCCAGTCACTTCCTTATCTTTGAGTATATAAGGTGTGTGTGATTCCTGTTCTCCTTGCGCTGCAATACTTCCTTTGGGTGGTGATCTTCGCTCCTGTACTTCTGCGTCAAATATTACATTTCTGAGCCTGTTCCAGCTTTTTCTTTGTAATTTTTTGCCTTTTGTTCAGACTTATTTTTACCTTTTGTTTTTGTTCCAGGAGTTCCTATTTGAGGTTTTTTCCCCTTTGGGGTTTTTCCCCTCGGGGACTCCTTCTGGAGGGCACAGACTGCCTTTGGCGTTACCTCCGTCAGCAGCACCGTGACTACCAGAAAGGGTCGCCCCTACTTGGTCCAAGGCAGAACCTATAAGAACAAAGACCTCGCCACATTTCCAGTGGGCCACCGACACAGACAGCGAGTAGGTTGTGACACCTCTTCATCACTGTCCACAGGCTCCACCGCTGCTACACGCCCATCTCCAGACGAATCCTCCTGCAGAAAAGGTACCTGGTGACGTAAAGCAAGATTGTGCAACATGCCACAATGATCTGGCACACCTTCTTGGGTGAGTAGCACAGGGAACCACCTGTTAGATGGAGACACCAAAACCTGGCCTTTAGGAGGCAAAAGATTAGCTCTATAATTGTTCTTGTTCACCCATGTGCCTCATTGTAACGTTCCTCTGCCCTTGTCCTGGGACTCCTCACTGGGGTCAGTAGCCATGAGACGTTGGGGGTAACCAGAGTGACCTGCAAAAATCCAGGGAAACTGTTAGCCAAACAACAACCCTTAGGGCCAACCCCATACCCATACCCTAACATATACTGGGTGGGAACCATGGGCTCACCTATTAGCCACACCCTGTGCCTCTGGAGTTGAGCCATCACATATGGGATGCTGCTATTCCTCAGGATAAAGGCATCATGCAGAGACCCAGGATACTTTGCATAGACATAGGAGATGTACTGGGCCGCCAAGCACAGTATCTGCACATTCATCGAGTGAAAGCTCTTTCAATTTCTGAACACCTGTTCATTTCTCCGGGAGGGAGGGGGACAAAGGCAATATGTGTACCATCAATTGCCCAAGTGATGTTGGGGATATGTCCCGTTGCATAGAAGTCATCCTTCACAGTGGCTAAATCCTCCACCTGGGGGAAAACAATGTAGCTGCACAAGTGTTTAATCAGGGCAGCCAACACTCTTGTCAGCACTATTGAGAACATTGGCTGTGACATTCCTGCTGCCAAGCCCACTGTCACTTGGAAAGAACCACTTGCCAAGAAATGGAACACAGATAGCACTTGCACAAGAGGGGGGATCCCAGTGGGGTGAAAGATAGCAGAGATCAGGTCTGGCTCCAATTGGGCACACAGCTCTTGGATTGTGGCCCTGTCAAGTCTGTAGGTAAGGATAATGTGCCTGTCCTCCATTGTTGCCAAGTCCACCAGGGGCCTGTACACAGGGGGATGTCTCCATCTCCTATTCATCTGCAGCGATTGCAATCTAGGGGGCAAAACTATGAGCATCTTCTCACTGTTCAACATTTTAAAAATGTACAGTGCATTGCATGTTGTGACTGAACCAGTATCTTGTTGTATAGGCCCAAATGGTGCCTATGTGTGCTGTGACGCAGTTAGATGCCATGGCCTGCCCCCCCCTGAAATGGCGTCCGTCTGTCCTGTGTGGATGGACAGGTGGAAATGAGGTAATGCCGCTGATGATGTGCGCCGTTGCGGGAGGCGGTCGAGTTCCGCTGTGCAACTCCTGATTGGTTAACATTGGGCCCTATGGGTTACAGTGGTCAATGGTGATGTACGCCGGCGGTGACGGTACGCACCGCCGCAGACATGACCGCTATTTTGTATCTGTTCACTTACTTGCTACCTGACCTTCAACAGGAGAGGACCTACACTGCAAGTGCTGCTGTGACCTGTGTCTGGAACCGACGATGGCTCGAGTCACTGGGGAAAGGGCCCCTGCCTTCACTGCTGCGGAGTTGGAGAGACTGGTGGATGGGGTCCTACCCCAGTACCGAATGCTGTATGGGTCTCCAGACCAACTGGTGAGTACACTTTGATCACGATGCATGGGGCATGAATGCATGGAGTGCTGTATGTGAGGGCCTCGTATAAGGGGGAGTGGTTGCAGGGTACTGGGCAGCGTGCTGCATGTATGGTGGGCAATGTCTGCGTAAGGAGATGGGAGGGATATGGTGGGCCATGAGTGTAACAGGCCGGACGGTATGACTGATACCTTTTTCTATGTTTCTTTTCCTGCATGTCAGCGCCCATCAGAAAAAGGGTATATTGCGTGCCATCGCCAAGGATGTGCGGACCCTGGGGGTCTACGGCAGGCGGAGCACCCACTGTCACAAACGGTGGGAAGACCTGAGACACTGGGCAAGTAAGACAACAGAGGCCCAGCTGGGGGTGGCCTCCCAACGAGGAAGGGGTGCCCGTCGAACCCTGACCCCCTTATATTCCACATACTGGCGGTGGCCTATCCAGAGCTGGATGGGCGCTTGAAGGCATCACAGCAGCCACAAGGGGGTGAGTACAGTTTCACATTACACTACTTGTGCATGGCGGAGTGGTCTTCGGGTTGGGGCTGTGGGCCTGTTGGTGCCCCTAGGCCAGGCTGGGCATTGCATGGTAGGTTCCATGTTGGGCAGGGGCTGATGAACACCACCTCCAAACAAGCTAGTAGGCATCCACTCACTGGGGAGGGCTCTTTGGGTCTCAGGTATGCTATAATTGGCGTTAGGTATTCCTGTCCATGGCCTGGTGACTAGCTTTGTGACTGGTAGTGCATTGCCTAGTGCGTAGGGAGGGTCCCTGTGTGTGTGTGTGTGTGTGTGTGTGTGTCGTGTACGCCAACGGTGGTGTTGCTGCCATTGACCAAGTGTATCCTCTGTCTCTCCCCACCCTTTTTGTTTTGTCACCCTGTCCTTCTGTGCATTAGCATCTTCTGGCAGAGGAGCAGAGGCACCGGCGACGGAGGGAGCTGCATCCCACAGCGCCCATGAGGCCGAATCCTCTGACGGTGAAGGCACCAGTGCGACGGAGGGTGAGGGGAGCACCACGGCGGAGACAGGAGGGGACAGTTCTGAGAGTGATACCTCCTCCGATGGAAGCTCCATAATGGTGGCGGACACCTCTGTGGCCACCCCAACTACAGGTACAGCCGCCACCCCCGTAGCAGCACCGCCCTCCCAGCAGCCCTTCAGCGAGTTACCCACGCCCGCTCACCCAGGCACCTCAGGCCCTGCTGCCCTGAGTGAGGAGGCAATTGACCTCCTGAGATCCATCTCTATTGGGCAGTCAACCATAGTGGATGCCATCCAGGTGCTGGCAGCCCATTTGCAACAAACAAATGCATTCCTAGAAGGCATTCACTCTGGCATGGCGGCCCAACAGAGACCAGTCCAGGTTCTGGCCTCCTCCCTGATGGCAGCCATTGTTCCTGTCTCTAGCCTCCCCCCTCCCACTTCCTCTGCCCAGTCCCATTCCCCTGAACCCCAACCTATCCCAAGTACACATTCAGACCAGCATGCACCCAAGACAACACACAGGAGTGGCTCAGGCAAACACAAGCACCACACATCATCCCACAGGCACTCACTCAAACACCATCCAGATGCAGACACACCAACATCCACTGCCTCCACTGTGTCCCCCTCCTCCTCGTCATCCACCTCCCTCTCAGTAGCGTCTCCACTCACACCTGCATGAACTACATCCTTATCCACTAACACCATCACGCTTATCACTACACACCCCTCACTGACTGTAACAACCCCACATCCATGCACACGTCCCCTGTGTCCTCTCCCACAGTGTCTGTGCCCTCTCCTCCCAAAGTACACAAACGCAAGCACTCAGACACCCAACAGCCATCCACCTTATAACAGCATCGAGCCCATGCACCTGCACCCAAACACAGCAGACAGACACCTCCAACAACCACTCCCTCTTCCTCCACTCCCAAACATTCACCCTCCTCCCGCCCCAGTGTCCCTAAGAAGCTTTTCCTCTCCGCCGTTGACCTCTTCCCTGCACCTTCCCCCCCGTCCTTCACGTCGTGCCAGGGTGGTAAGAACCCCAGGCTAGCACCTCAGCCGCCCAGTCCACAGTCACAGTAGTGTCGCCAGCTCCTGCAGGTGTGAGAGGCTCCAAGGAACCCCAATCAGCACTGGCAGTGTGCCTGCACCAGCTGCCAAGGGGAAAGGCAAGGATGCACCAGCAACTGGCAAGGAGGAACTACCAGCTGGAAAGGGCAAGGAGGCGCTCACCAGCTGGCAAGGAGGCACCACCAGATGGCAAGGAAGCACCACCAGCTTGCAAGGGCAAAGGGCTTGCATCTGCAGGCAGGAAGGACAGGAGGTCTGGTGCTGGGACTGATTCTGAGCCCCCCACCACCAACCATGGCGGTTCAGCCATCAGAGGTTGCAGGGGAAGGGCTGGAGCCTCCCCCAACACTGGCATCCCCAACACCAGCACCTCCACCAGCACCGCTGACAGCAGCAGTAGCCCCAGTGGGCAGCTGTCTGAGGCTGTAGTGGATGGGCTGGAGGTCCTCCCCACCACTGCCAGCCCTGACACCAGCACCGCCACTGCCCCCACTGAGCAGCCGTTAACACCTGCGGGCAGTGTATAGTCCTCCCTCCACGGACTGTAATACATCCTAACCCCTGCAAATCATGTGGGTCTGACACCCAGGTGAGAGCCTGTGACCTTGCACTCCTCAAGATCTGCATCACAGGGCACAATGACCCCTCCAGAACCAGTGGAAGAAGGCATCCACTCACCCCCTTCTTGCCAGGATGAAGCATACTGGGCACAAAACCCCCTCCAGAACCAGTGGAAGAAGGCATCCACTCACCCCCTCCTTGCCAGGATGAAGCACACTGGGCACAAAGCCCCCTCCAGAACCAGTGGAGAAGCCATCTACCTACTTGAGAGACTGTGGCCTTACACTCCCCAGGACCAAGCAGTGGCCAAACCACCCACTTGAGAGACTGGGGCTGTGCACTACCCAGGGCATCGCACAGGGCATGTTGCCCCCTCCAGGACAAGTGGTGTTGTACCATCTTCAAGCGGAGGTGCCCCCCGTTCCCTGTCCCCCTGAGGTGCCTGTGTATTTTCGACCTGATGCCCCTGCAGTGTTCACTCCGAGTTGGTGCAGGTGTCAAGTGGGGCCTTGGCGTTTGTGATGTGGCCCTGTGGCCCATGGACATTGTGGACTGAGCAGTGTCCCTCCATTTGTAAATATGTAAATACTGTTTTGATTTTTGAGGACATATTTCTAGTATTTTATATAATAATATTCACTTTAATCACTTCCTTTTGTCCTTGCATTATTCTTGAGAGGTATGGGGTGGATATATAATGTTGTTGCATCTAGTTGTGTGTATGGTGTTGGGGGTGGGGGTGTTGCGTGTGTGTCACTTTCTTTTTCCTCCCCCCCTCCCTTGTGTGCTAGGCGGCAGTACTCACCGTGGTCGTCTTCGCCGGCGTTGGTATTCATGGTGTAGGAGGAGGTAGATCAGCATGGGGAACACCTGCAGTTCGGGCTCCATGGCGGCGTGGTTCTTCCCTGAGTGTCCAGAGGTGAGTAGTTTCCCTTCTGTGTTCTGTTTCCGCCGTGCTTTTGATGTCGTTGGTGCCGCCCCAGAAAAGCTGGCGGATAGGCCTGTTTCAGTACGGTGGGCGGTACATTGTCTTCCGCTTGGATGATGGCGGTAACCACCGCGGTGCTTGTTGCTACCGCCGTGGCGGTCAGTGTGTTAAAGTGGCTGTCTGTTTCGGCGGTGTCTGCCGTGGTCATAAATCCATTTTTTTTACCGCTGCCTTGTTGCCGGTGTTACTGCCGCTTTATCACCGACCGCCAGGGTTATAATGAGGGCCCATGTGTCTCCAGAAATTGTCAATTACTTGACCTTGCTCGCTTCTCAGGGAAAATCTTGTTTTGCATTCAGTAGCTATAGATCAGCACTTTCTCTTATTCATACTTAAATAAATGTTTACTTGAATTGGTAACACATAGTGGGTCATTACGACTTTGGTAGTCACAGGACTGCCATGTTGGAGGCGGCGGTAGTACCGCTAACAGGCCGGCGGAGAAGACTGCCGAATAATGAGCATGACAGTCTTCCCAACTAAATACAGCCAATCCACCACCGGCACAGACGGCAGTAGCCACCTTCAGGCCGGCAGAGACCATGTTTCTGCCAGACAGATTACGAGGTTGCACACCGTCAAGCTTTCTGCCGTGGTCGTACCACCACGGAAACCCTGGCGGAAACCAACTCTGTGGAGACACCCACCTCCAGGAAGCCATATCTGTCTGGAGCCACCATGGAATCTGAACTAAATGTCTTCCCGCTGCTCCTGCTCGTACAAAGACTCCGGAACCAGCGACGACAACATCCATTAGTACACACACTTACCTATCACTGTTGTAATTTGTGAATGTATCTAGGTACACACAACATACACATCTGGGACGGGCGGGGACACACACGTACCCTCATGCTGATACCCACATTCACACACAGCTACATACACACATACTACACACACTACCAAAACACACACGAACCCACAGATACACAGCACCGGCACAGTCAAACACCACAATACACAACTCCAGAAATTCGCACTACACCGCAGCCACAACACCCGCATCATCAAGCAACCACAATACACACCTCCATCTGACATTACATACATACAACACATAAAAACACCTGACAACCAACACACAATCAGACAACTATACAACGAAGCATACGTCATACCACGCAAACACACCACACAATGCTACTAATATACAAATGACCACACACCCGTACTAACACAGTACAGCCACGCAAGGGCACACCACAAATGACACATGTCAACACAAACAATACACACCACATCAACATACATGCATGTCACAAACATGTCCTACAAACAATACTCAGCCATTATTGCCCACACCCAGACATGCTGCCCAGACAAAACTGGTAGCACAACCAACACACAAAAGTTACTCACACACACACCAAAGCACGCAAGACCAAAACAGCCATGTTGAAAGAAAGGCAGGACAAATATGTGACCATGGGACCAACAACTGGTTGGTCCCGATACATTAGATTTAAAAAAAACAAATAAATATACAACTATGTACAAATTAAAAGGTCATAGGCCAGTCCATAGAATAATGTGCATGATGCACATATGGCACTTTAGTGTGCCCCTACATGACTCCTGACTACCACATGACCTCTACAGGGTAGGGGCATAAAGGGGGCAGTCAGGCACCTCAGGGAACGGGGGGTGGGCTTTGGTTTAGGAGGGGGCTCTTTGGGCTTTGGGGGAGCTTTGGGCGAGGTTCAGGGGAGGGCTGAGAAGACTTGGGACGGGTCGGCCTCTTGGCAGGGAGAGGTGCATGGGTACTAGCAGGGGGTGCAAGGGAGGACTTGGAGGTTGAAGGGCTGGACTTGGGGAGTGACACAGTGCGTTTGGAGGTATCACGGGTGGGAGAGGAGTAGGGAAGAGGGAAAATTCTGAGAGGAACACTTTTTTGGACACACAGGGACGGTCATGGCAAAATGGTTTGGGAGTGGAGGGAGTGGTTGTAGGAGGTGTCTTGGATGTCTTGGGTGCATGTGTGTGCGAGGAATCTTTGTGGGCGCTGGGTGTCTCTTCGGTGGGTGAGTGTGCACGTTTCTGTCTTGGGAGGAGGGTGCAGGTGGTGCTGGGAGATGCCATGGTGGATGGGTGACTCTCTGTTGGGGTGATGTCTGCAGGTATGAACGATGTGCTGCATATGGGTGTGTCGGTGGCTGTGGTGGCTGCGGATGTGGTGATTGGGGTGGATATCTGCAGGTCTGCTATTGTGCTGACTGTGGGTATGATTGGAGTGGTGGTTTTATCAGAGAATGTTAGTGTAGTGTCTGCAGATGTGTCCAGTGTAGTGTCTGTGAAGGTGGGGGAGTCTGTGCAGGTAGTGGGTGTTGGTGTGTCTGAAGGTGGGTGTTGTTTTTGTGCATGCCTGTGGTGGGTCTTGTGGTGCTTGTGTCTGTCAGCTGTTGCCTTGGATGTTGATGTAGGTGAATGCTTGTCTGTCTGTGTGCTCTGGCTTGGACGGGGAGGAGGGGTCTGGGATTGGGAAGAGGTAGGTGGAGGGGGGTATGGAAGACAAAGAGTGACTGGCTGCCATCAGTGTGGAGGCCAGAGCCTGAAAGGATCCCTGTAGGCCAGCTAGTGCACCATGAATGCCAGGAATGCATTACTCTGTTGCACTTGAGTCAACCTCAGGAGATGAGTAGCCTCCTCACTCCTAGGTGAGTGGGCATGGAGAACTGGGTGGGGAGCTACAGGGAGGGCAGAGGTAGTAAGGGGGTGGCAGACAAAGATAGTGATGGGGTGGTCCCAGAAGGATCCGCCAGGGAGTGTCCACTGCAGGAGGATTCCAAAGATGAAGTAGATCAGGTGTCCTCCGTGGCACTCCCCTCGCCCTCCAGGTCAGTGGGTCCCTCTCTGCCACTTGTTGCAGCACTCCAGGTCTCGTGCCCTACAGCATCCCCATCGCCTATGCCCTGACTCCTTCGCCTGCTGATGCACAGAAATAGAGAAAGAGAGAGAGTTAACTAAATCCTAACATACACACATTTAAAAATGCACACCTGTAGGTAAACATCTCCTGGCTAGGCTATCTCTGTTGGCATTACACATAATCTACATCATGTCATAACATGTCACTACTTGCCACCCATGTATATCAAGCTTCACTCCCACATACATTTTCAAAATAGTTGGCACGACTGGAGTAATCACATGATCACCAGCTAATTCATGTCTGCTTGCACATCGTGCCTGGATGAAGTACAAATGACTACATGGTTCCTGAACAGACCTCTTCATACTCCAACCACCTATTGGAAGAGCAGATGATGACTGAACAATACGCATCAGAGCTGTACTGAAACTACACCTGATCCGTCCTTGTCCACCTGTAAAGTCCCTGGGTAGTTATGACTAGTACACTCACAGACCACACAACACATGCCAGTCACATTACATGGCTGACCTAAAACACTGTGCATAAATGCCAAAATGGATCCATTAAGTGATGTAGCCACTACAAGTTGGACTCCCATTCAGTTCATATCTGAGGTGTAGAATACAAGTCTGGGGTGCAGCCATGTGATTAGTTTGAGCCTTTCACAGAGGAGGATCTGCAGACATCTAACACCTATACACCACAACAAATCATACATCAATGTGCATCTACAATGGCTTGCATGGCACACATGACACATCCACAGACAAAGACAATCACTGAGTGCTGTGTCACAACTAATTCACTTCTGGTAGCCACATATTACATCATAGGACACCTACCGTTCCACCAGACATGCAGTTACAGTAGTACTACTTCACAACATGAGCAGACCTACATAACTCACCATTCCTGATTTGTGATTACCTGTACCTAAGTCCAGACAACACCCGTCAGACGGAAATGACATGTACATATCATGCACACATGGCCCTACACGACTGCCATTGCACTGTCATCATATCCCATTACTACATTGGACAGCTACAGAAATTATTATACAGTGTAAAGAACATATCATCATATCATAAGTCTGAAAAAATCGTATCCTGTCAAAATTACCCACATCAGCTAGGGCAAGGGGAAAGCAGTCATAGTCCCACTTCCTCAAATGTGCCCCCCAAGTAAACATTGAGACATGATGTAGGATGCAAATTAACTATGTTGCACTGTAATTGGTAGGGCATTGGCACACATGCCATTGCCATATTATATTGTCAAAGTCAAAATCCGCCTAGCCACTTACCGCCTCTATAACAAATCCTTTGGGTTGAAGGATATATCCCCACCCGTAAAGCACATGGAAATGCATGATGAGTCCAAATATACCTAATCAGACACCCTAATCATATAAGCCTACTGTTGCTACCTTCACATAACCCATAGATTGAAGATGAACTTACAATGGGGATACCACTACAAAGCCATCAGTACAGTGTAGGAGGCTGGCCTGGCTTGTAGTGAGTACCAAGGGGTACTTACACTCTGTACCAGGTCCAGTTATCCCTTATTAGTGTAGAAGAGGTGTTTCTAGCAGCTTAGGCTGATAGAAGGTAGATATAGCAGAGCATCTTAGGCTGAACTAGGAGACATGCAAAGCTCCTTCTATACCACTGGTGTCATATGCACAATATCATAAGAAAACACAATACACAGATATACTAAAAATAAAGGTACTTTATTTTTATGACAATATGCCAAAAGTATCTCAGTGAGTACCCTCAGTATGAGGATGCCAAATATACACAAGATATATGTACACAATACCAAAAATATGCAGTAATAGCAAAAGGAAGTAATGCAAGCAATGTAAAGTTACAGTAGATTGCAATAGGAGCACATAGGTATCGGGCCAACACAAACCATATACTCCAAAAGTGGAATGCGAACCACGAATGGACCCCAAACCTATGTGAGCTTATAGAGGGTCGCTGGGACTGTAAGAAAACAGTGAGGGTTAGAAAAATAGCCCACCCCAAGACCCTGAAAAGTAGGTGTAAAGTGCACCTATATTCCCCAAAGAGCACAGAAGTCGTGATAGAGGAATTCTGCAAGGAAGACCAACACCAGCAATGCAACCAAAGTGGATTTCCGGACGAGAGTACCTGTGGAACAAGGGGACCAAGTCCAAGAGTCGCGACAAAGTCGAGAGTGGGCAGATGCCCAGGAAATGCCAGCTGAGGGTGCAAAGGAGGTGCCACCGGATGGTAGAAGCTGTGGATTCTGCAAGAACGAAGAGGGCTAGAAACTTCCCCTTTGGAGAATGGATGTCCCACGTTGTGTAGAAGCTTGCAGAGGTGTTCCCACGCAGAAAGACCGCAAACAAGCCTTGCTAGCTGCAAGGGTCGCGGTTAGGGTTTTTGGATGCTGCTGTGGCCCAGGAGGGACCAGGATGTCGCCACTTGGATGAGGAGATAGAGGGGGCGCCCAGCAAGTCAGGGAGCCCTCACAGAAGCAGGCAGCACCCGCAGAAGTACCAGAACAGGCACTTGGAAGAGGAGTGAACCGGAGCTCACCCGGAGACACAAAAGGGAGTCCCACGACGCCGGAGGACAACTCAGAAGGTTGTGCACTGCAGGTTAGAGTGTCGGGGACCCAGGCTTGGCTGTGCACGAAGGAAATCCTGGAAGAGTACACAGGAGCCAGAGCAGCTGCAAATCACGCGGTACACAGCAATGCAGTCTAGCGTGGGGAGGCAAGGACTTACCTCCACCAAACTTGGACTGAAGAGTCACTGGACTGTGGGAGTCACTTGGACAGAGTTGCTGAGTTCCAGGGACCACGATCGTTGTGCTGAGAGGGGACCCAGAGGACCGGTGATGCAGTCTTTTGTTGCCTGCGGTTGCAGGGGGAAGATTCCGTCGTCCCACGGGAGATTTCTTCAGAGCTCCTGGTGCAAGAAGGAGGCAGGCTACCCCCAGAGCATGCACCACCAGGAAACAGTCAAGAAGGCGGCAGGATCAGCGATACAAGGTTGCAGTAGTCGTCTTTGCTACTTTGTTGCGGTTTTGCAGGCGTTCTGAGCAGTCAGCGGTCGATCCTTTGGCAGAAGGTGAAGAGAAAGATGCAGAGGAACTCTGATGAGCACTTGCATTCGTTATCTAAAGAATTCCCCAAAGCAGAGACCCTAAATAGCCAGAAAAGGAGGTTTGGCTACCTAGGAAGGAGGATAGGCTAGTAACACAGGTAAGAGCCTATCAGAAGGAGTCTCTGACGTCACCTGCTGGCACTGGCCACTCAGAGCAGTCCAGTGTGCCAGCAGCACCTCTGTTTCCAAGATGGCAGAGGTCTGGAGCACACTGGAGGAGCTCTGGGCACCTCCCCTGGGAGGTGCAGGTCAGGGGAGTGGTCACTCCCCTTTCCTTTGTCCAGTTTCATGCCAGAGCAGGGCTGGGGGATCCCTGAACCGGTGTAGACTGGCTAATGCAGAGATGGGCACCATCTGTGCCCATCAAAGCATTTCCAGAGGCTGGGGGAGGCTACTCCTCCCCAGCCTTGACACCTTTTTCCAAAGGGAGAGGGTGTAACACCCTCTTTCTGAGGAAGTCCTTTGTTCTGCCTTCCTGGGCCAGGCCTGGCTGGACCCCAGGAGGGCAGAAACCTGTCCGAAGGGTTGGCAGCAGCAGCAGCTGCTGCAGTGAAACACCGGGAAAGGTAGTTTGGCAGTACCCAGGTCTGTGCTAGAGACTCGGGGGATCATGGAATTGTCTCCCCAATGCCAGAATGGCATTGGGGTGATAATTCCATGATCTTAGACATGTTACATGGCCATGTTCGGAGTTACCATTGTGACGCTATACATAGGTAGTGACCTATGTATAGTGCACGCGTGAAATGGCGTCCCCGCACTCACAAAGTCCGGGGAATTTGCCCTGAACGATGTGGGGGCACCTTGACTAGTGCCAGGGTGCCCACACACTAAGGGGGTCATTCTGACCCTGGCGGCCGGTGACCGACAGGGTCACCGACCACGGGAGCACCGCCAACAGGCTGGCGGTTCTCCCGAGGGCATTCTGACCGCGGCGGTTCAGCCGCGGCCAGAAAGGGTAAACCGGCGGTCTCCCGCCGGTTTACCACTGCCCTTGTGAATCCTCCATGGCTGCGGAGCGCGCTCCGCAGCCATGGGGATTCTGACACCCCCTACCGCCATCATGTTCCTGGCGGGTCTCCCGCCAGGAACAGGATGGCGGTAGGGGGTGCCGCGGGGCCCCCGTAAGAGGGCCCCGCAAAGTATTTCAGTGTCTGCTAAGCAGACACTGAAATACGCGACGGGTGCAACTGCACCCGTCGCACCCCTGCAACTACGCTGGCTCAATTCTGAGCCGGCGTCCTCGTTGCAGGGGCATTTCCTCTGGGCCGGCGGGCGCTCTTTTGGAGAGCGCCCGCCGGCCCAGAGGAAATGGCCGCCGCGGTCTTTTGACCGCGGTGCGGTCATTCAGCAGCGGTACCTTGGCGGACGGCCTCCGCCGTCCGGCAAGGTCAAAATGACCCCCTAAGTAACTTAGCACCCAACCTTCACCAGGTGAAGGTTAGACATATAGGTGACTTATACGTTACTTAAGTGCAGTGGTAAATGGCTGTGAAATAACGTGGACGGTATTTCACTCAGGCTGCAGTGGCAGGCCTGTGTAAGAATTATCAGAGCTCCCTATGGGTGGCAAAAGAAATGCTGCAGCCCATAGGGATCTCCTGGAACCCCAATACCCTGGGTACCTCAGTACCATATACTAGGGAATTATAAGGGTGTTCCAGTATGCCAATGTAAATTGGTGAAATTGGTCACTAGCCTGTTAGTGACAATTTAGAAAGCAGAGAGAGCATGACCACTGAGGTTCTGGTTAGCAGAGCCTCAGTGAGACAGTTAGTCATCACACAGGGAACACATACAGGGCACACTTATGAGCACTGGGGCCCTGGCTGGCAGGGTCCCAGTTACACATACACTAAAACAACATATATACAGTGAAATATGGTGGTAACATGCCAGGCAAGATGGTACTTTCCTACATACAGTACTATACAGGTTATATCTGTGGTGTAAATAAGATGGCTGCTGTAGGAAACTGGCACTTGTTGCAGTTACCCCCCCACGTTTTGCCTGATATTGATGCTGACTTGAGTGTGCTGGGATCCTTCTAACCAGGCCCAAGCACCAGTGTTCTTTCCCTAAAAATGTGCCATTGTTTCCACAATTGGCACACCGAGAAGTTCCTTGTAAAAGATACCAGTGGTACCAAGGGCCATGTGACCAGGGAGGGTCCCTAAGGGCTGCAGCATGTGTTGTGCCACCGTAAGGGACCCCTCACCTAACACATGCACACTGCCATAGCATATTGTGTGTATTGGTGGGAAGAAAAAGGCAAAGTCGACATGGCATCCCCCTCAGGGTGCCATGCCCACAAAACACTGCCTGTGGCATAGGTAAGTCACCCCTCTAGCAGGCCTTACAGCCCTAAGGCCGGGTGCACTATACCACAGGTGAGGACATAGCTGCAAGAGCAATATGCCCCTACAGTGTCTAGGTCCGTTCTTAGATATTTTAAATGCAGTGTGTCCATTTTAGATATATGGCCTGGGAGTTTGTCAAAACGAACTCCACAGCTCCAAAATCGCTACACTGAATAGTGCGAAGTTTGTTATCAAACCTCTCAGCACGATAAACCCCCACTGGTGCCAGTTTAAGAAAAACAAGGAGGAGTGATCACTTCAGCTGGGACCACCCCTAAGGTGTCCAGAGCTGAAGTGACCTCCTCCCTGCAAAATCCTCCATCTTGGTTTGGAGAACAGGGACCAATAGGGATAGGAATGTGCCCCAGTTCCCCAAAGTGTAGCTACCCTCAGGGACAGTAGCCATTGGCTATTGCCCTCTGACCCCTGTAACACCCCTACATCTTGTATTTAAGGGCTTCCCTGATACCAGCTCACCAGATTCCTGACAACCTCACAAGAAAAAGGACTGCTTAGCTGAAACCCCAGCAGAGAAGGAAAGGAGACAACCACTGACTTGGCCCCGGCCCTACCGGCCTGTCTCCTACTTCAAAGAACCTGCAGAAGAAAGGCGACACGACCTGCAGGTCGTGCGACCTCTGAAAAACCTCCAGAGGACTGCCTGCATCACAGGGGATCAAGAACTCCTGTGGACAGCAGCCCTGTCCAAAGAAGAAGAAACCTCTTCTAAAGGACTCCCACCTCACTCCAGAAGCGTGGGTACTGACTACTCTTCACCCGACCCCCAAGGCCCGTGTCCAGGTTTTCCTCCCAGCCAGGGAGGGTCCCCAGACGATTCCAAGCAAGTGCTCACCCTGGGTTGCCCCCTACACGGCGACGCCTGCCGAGCACCCCCCTGACCGCAAAGCTCCAGACGAAGATATCCTATTCCAAAGGAGCCACTGCACCCACAGCCCCAAGACCTTGGAGAAACTGACACCCGGTGCAGTAATGATCAACAGGCGGCCCTCTTCCCTATGAAAGCGGAGGTGTTCCCCAGACACCCCCCTGGACCTTGGCTGCAGCCTCTGAGTGACCACCGGGGTCCCATCATAAACCAGCATAGGGAGCCAGACGTCTTGTTTGCACCCTGCACCCGGCCACCCCTGTGATGCTGAAGGTGTGTGTTTGGTGCCTACTTGTGCCCCCTCCAGTGCTCTTCTAACCCCCCCCCCCCCCCTCCCAAGCCTGCCTTTTGAGCCATGGGTACTTGCCTGCTGGTAGACCACATTCCTAGTACCCCCTGTCTTTATAGGAGCCCACGTTAAAATTGCTCAACTTTGACCTTTGCACCCAGCCGGCCCTGTGTTGCTGGTGGTGGGTGTTTGAGGTTAATTTGAACCCCCAGTGGTGGACTACTAATAACCCGGAAACTGGAACTGTAAGTTGTGTACTTACCTCTAAAACTATGCTTTATTTTCTTCCCCCAGGAACTCTTCAGAAAATGCAATGTCCACATTTAAAATAGATATTCTCTGTTTTCTTAACAAATGTTTACTTGACTAAATTGAAACAAGGTTACATTGATGTCTATGTACTTACCTGCAACAGTATTTACTTCTGGACTGAACTGTTCTAGCAATAAAGTAACAAAAGATAGTCTTCTATATAAAATCCAATTGGTCTGGAGTTAAGTCATTGAGTGTGTGTTTCTTCTATTGTTTGTGTGTGTACAACAAATGCTTAACACTAGCCTAACTGCTAGACCGCACCACCACAAAAGAGAGCATTAGTATTATCTGTTTCAGCCTCTGTCAAGCCTCTGGGGAACCCCTGGACTCTGTGCACACTATATCTCATTTTGATATATACAGACTATATACAGAGCCAGCTTCCTACAGCTGCTCATATGGAGTCTACACCTGTACCAGTACTAGATGTTTATAGTCCCAGAACCAGAAGATGAGTCAGCCAGTTGCAAATACATGTGATCAATACATATGGGAGTGGACAGACACCTTAGAGCCCCTAATGCTCATATGCTGGTGTATGGACCAGGTGATACGCAATGGGTAGGGTGCTACACAAGCTCACATCCATAGAAAAAGGCAGGATGGAGTTACATATGTGGCATTGTCATTTGACCATCTCCAGTGCAGACATGGAGATGTCTTGATACAAGTGACTGATAGTAAACCATAAAGCCGCATCTATTACTCATGCAAGGTGGGAACTCCACATGTCCACTAGTCTACATACATGTTGCACTTACTACATTGTCACAGAAGCTACAGTGGGGCAGCAAAAATCATACAACCAGAGCCAAGTATCTGGATAAGTCAGTACTCACCCCCTTGTGACTGCTGTGCTGCCCTCAAATGCCCATCCACCTCAGGGTAGGCCACCACCAAAATGAGGGCCATTGGGGGAGGGGGGGCAGGATCCAATGGAAACCCCTCCCTCATTGGGAGGACATCCCTAGCTAGGTCTCCGCTGTCTTCCGGGCCCACCGTCTCGGGTCCGTACTTGCTTGGCGATTACACCCCAGATTCCTTTCTTCTGATGGGCGTTCACCTGCATGGATGACACAGACAAAAGGAGAAAGTTATGTACACATGCACCATACCATCGGGAGTGGACACTACACATGTGTCACAGCAAGTGCCCACACATACCCATCTTCTCTGCTTACACACCTTCATTATATGGCCTCTGCATGCATATACTCCCTCACCAGTACACATGCCCTACTCAATGTCACACACACCCCCTATCTCACATGGCTGGTCCATTGGACTCACCTGCTCCTCTGGTGCCCCATATAGCTGTCCATACAGGGGTAGGACCTCCTCCACCAACTTCTTAAGTTCTTCCGTGGTGAAAGCAGGGGCCCTATCACCTGTAGGACGTGACATGATGGCTCTCAGAGGCAGTACACAGCAGCTCACGTCATGGAGGTCTTGCTAGCAACAGTGTCAGTAGTCGAGTAAACAAGGCTGAAGAAAATGGTGGTCTCGGACGCCACATACAGGACCGGCTCTGCCGGCGGTCGTCGTCATTTGCCCAAGCCTGCCACAGGCAGCATTGTTAACCAGAGACAATTTGCACAGCGGTTGCAACCGCCTACCTCCATGATGACTTCCACCGGCAGACTTAGGTCACTTCCAAATGTCCACTACAACAGGACAGGCGACTGCCATTTTGTGCACATGTAATCCATGGATAAGCCTAATTAAGTGCGCCATACACATAATCGCCCATTTGGTGGTGTAACCCTATGTTGTGCTATCATGGTAGTGCTTCAAATTGTGGCATTATTAACACAATGAACTGTTGAGGTTGTATGAATGTTGATAGCTGTGTTTAGATACTCGGAGGCACATAGGCGAGGGCTATATAGGGGTTGATTAAAAAAATATATGTGTGATCAGTGCAGCACTGCTCAGTTAGCCACAGATATACTATTACACATGTGACGTGTCCTATACAACTTATATGTCAACGAATGTGCAGCAATGAGGGTGTAATATGCACATTTCCATGGTCGGTATTGTGTATGCCAGCAGTGCAAAGCATCCCCTACATTGTTAGGTGTGAGCTAACGTACCTCGTGGTGCTAACATGTGCCAACTGCTTTACTCATTGTACATTCTCTCTTTTCAACATAGATATCCTACCATGAGCAGATTGAGACAACCGCCAGTGTACCGTCCACAAGTTGGCCTTGCAACCATAGAGGACAGGCATGTAATCCAGATATATCTTCTGGATCATCAGACCATCTTGGATCTATGTACACAGTTGGAGCCAGATCTCTTGCCAACCATACCCAATTTCTATTGCATCCCTCCCATTGTACAGGTTTTGTCAGTGCTATACTACCTGGCCACAGGCTCCTTTCAGAATACAGTGGGCTTAACAGCAGGGATATCTCAGCCCATGTTCATTCTTGTCTTGAAGGATGTACTGTGTGCACCTGGAAAGCTACATCAGGTTCCCCCAAAGTGCGGACTTGGCCCATGTGAAGGCAGACTTTTATGATTTGGGACACATTCCTCATGTGATAGGGGGCCATTGATGGCACCTATGTAGCCCTGGCCCCTCCCAGTACCAATGAACAGGTATATAGGAACAGGAAGAACTACCACTTCATAAATGTTCAGGTGGTGTGTTTGGCAGACCAGTACATCTCTCAAGTGAAAGCCAAGTTTCCAGGATCAGTGCATGACTCCTACATTTTGCAGAACAGCAATGTCCCACACATGATGGCACATCTACACAAAGAGTGGGCATGGCTCTTTGGTATGTATGCATATGTATGTTTGACTGTTATGGCACCTGTCATCGCAGTCTGCCCAGTCGCTGTACCTATTATTTTACAAGTCCCACATTTATGCACACAGATGACTCTAGCTATCTGAAACTTCCTTGGCTGTTGACACCAGTGAGGTACCCTGCCACGGAAGGGAAACTCATTACAGTGAGGCCCACGGGAGGACAAGGCATTTCATTGAGCACGCTTTCAGCCTTCTGAAGGCCAGGTGCCTGGACCTATTTGGGGGTGCATTCCTCCTGCCCCAAAAGGTATGCCAAATCATCGTAGCATGCTGCATGATTCACAGTCTAGCCCTGGGACATCAGATACCATTGCTAGCTGATTAGGGTGAGGCAGCTGGACCAGTGTCTGGAAATGCTGAAATGGCAAGTGACGAGGAGCCAGAGGAAGAAGGTGCAGCAGACTCTAGGACTGAGCTCATTAAGCAGTACTTCCAGTGACATACAGGTATGTGGAGTGGAGTTTACTAAGTCTTGTATGTCCAAAATCAGAGGTGGATTGGTGACAATAGTCCTCCTGACGTGATTCATCAGTGGGTGTTTAATGTGCAGGGGTGTGAAATTTAATAAAATATTTAGTTGACCATGGTACAGGTTGCATTCTTAAATATACTTATCCTGTAAAAAAATCCACTTGTCCCTTTGGTACCATGTAGTGCAGCGACAGTTTATGGCAGCAATCTTATTTTGTAAGCGTTCTGATAATAACCTCTCTGATTATGCCACAGCTACTACTATAGTAGGGCTTGATTACTTGCAGTTGCCTTATTTTGCCACCTTTGTGCATATCTGCGTACTGGGGCTGGAGGAAGCAGTAAGCAGTAGTTCCAGGGCTGAAATGCCTTTGATTATGCAAACCCACTAACTTGCATGTTTTAAGGATTTTCACCAGCTCTTCTCTAATCTTTTCCCATAATGAGAAAGGTTGGAAGTTTACTCCTGACAATGGCAGAAGTAGAGGTTCTTCCAGGTTCGGGAAAAAAGTGGTTGGAGGGAAAATGAACTTGTAAATACTCAATATATTTTCACATGAGCAAATCTACACATGCATATTTGCTCGTGCTAAAATACACTTAAATATTTTCTAGGAGTACATTCTACTCTTGTGCATTCATGAACACCACTAATTCAAAGACCTATACCATGGGTGCACTTTTGTGACTTTTTTTTAAGTCTTGGGTCCCTAATTAGGCCTGGCATTAACAAAGACATATTGTTTTTATTAAACTTCTATTTCTCTCTCTATCAGCTGGCTTTACTGTGAATGTTCGCATTTGGTCTTCCGCAAGGAGCCTATTGGAACACAAAGTAGTTTTGCTCAGTGCCAGGAACTTCTGCGGCAATCAGTGGCGTAACAAAACTTGAGGGTGCCACCCCTGCAAAAAAAATGGAAGGGGCCCCCGCAAAGAATATGGAGGGGCCCCTCCTACAGACTCACTCAGGGTAGGTGCTTTGCTGAGAGGGCCTACGGTAGGGGGGCTGCAGGGCCTTTGTTATGCCACTGGTGCAATTTGTGCATTTTAAGAACAAACACTTTATTTCTTTTTGCCAGTGTTTGTTACAGTGGTGAGGTCTGACATCTCCCACAACAATAAATTGTTACAAAAGCCATGTCAAAACAAGACAGGCATAGATGAAACCAAAAGACTCACAAATATGTCAGGTCGGTTGGCTTTGCCACTGCTTGTTTATTTTCATGCTTCCTATAATCTTGTCGAAAATGGTTTTACTAATATTCCATTAGGAATAATTTTTGGAAATACTACCATGCATCAACACATTTTACTAAATGACGCTTCAGAAAAATAGCACCTAAAATTTCATAGTAGCGAAACATTTTTTTCCTACTAACAGCATTAACATATGGGCACAGATTACTTCAACTGCAAATAGTTCCCTTCTGTGTAAACTGGCAGCCAAAGGGTTTGTGGTGCAAGGGTTTGGGCCTACTTGTCCCAAGGGCAAAAAAAATATGAAAACTTGTTGCCCTTGACCCCAAACGATATGTCCCGGGTGATAGGAATTCCACATCCCTGAATGTGGTCCTATCCCTATAAGTGAGTTGTGGAAGCTGACTGATAGGTTGTAAGGTGTACTGTAACAGTGGCTGAGCTCTAACTACAGTTACCTACATTCACTTCTCAAATGAACAGAGCAATTTTGAGCTATGTTTGCTTCATTCTCCTGTACTCCTGTCATGCCACCCACTGACTGTGGTTTATAATCTATGCCTCTGCTACCTATGGCTTGAGGCATTCATAGTCATTATCCATTGCTAAATGACTCCAGACATGAGGGTTGTTCATGACAGATGGCAGGTAAATGATTTGTGTGATAAATCTGTGACTGGTGATGAGCGGTAATATCTGGGGGCCCTGGCTAGGAGGCGTTCTACACTGGGTAACGATATCTATGACTTCCGTATGTGTTTTGTGTGGCTGCGTGCCTTCCATCCTGATGGTACTCTCTGTCGGTCTTTTTGCAGGTAGGAATACTGACTTTACTCTTGTGTGACC
Organism: Pleurodeles waltl; assembly: GCF_031143425.1. Taxonomy (NCBI): domain Eukaryota; kingdom Metazoa; phylum Chordata; class Amphibia; order Caudata; family Salamandridae; genus Pleurodeles; species Pleurodeles waltl. Next base: position 716,270,054 of record NC_090450.1, read on the forward strand.
CTGGATTACTCCCTCTCTTACATCTGCCCTGGGACGTATCAGTATTTGTTTTGTCTCCTGCACAGGGTGCCTCCCTCTTCTGTCCACTACAGTGCCTTTCCGATGTAGGGGGTGCACTAAAGTACCCTCTTTTTGCCACAGTAACCCCCATTGTCTGCCTGATGTCAGTGTGTTTGACTGTGTTCACTGGGATCCTGCTAACCAGGACCCCAGTGATCATGCTCTCTCTCCTCTAAATGTTGTCACTGCATACTGGTAACCCAGTATTTCACCCAAAATTGGCATACTGGTCCCCCTTTATAAGTCCCTAGTATATGTTACCTAGGTACCCAGGGCATTGGGGTTCCAGGGGATCCCTATGGGCTGCAGCATTTGCTTTGCCACCCATAGGGAGCCCATGCAAAGGCTTCTACAGTACTGCAATTGCAGCCTCCGTGAAAAGGTGCATGCACCTTTTCACTGCCATTTACACTAGCCCAAGTCACTTATAAGTCACCCCCATAGCAGGCCCTCTAACCCTGAGGGCAGGGTGCAGAGTACCTGTGTGTGAGGGCACCCCGGCACTAGCAGAGGTGCCCCCACAACCTCCAGGACCATTGTACCGGACTTTGTGAGTGTGGGAATGCCATTTTACATATGTACTGGACATTGGTCACTACCTGTGTCCAGCTACATAATGGTAACTCCGAATATAGGCATGTTTGGTATCAAACATGTTGGAATCATACCCCAATGTTTTTGCAAGCATTGGTTGTATGATTCCATACACTCTGGGGGCTTCTTAGAGGACCCCCAGTATTGCCATTCCGTCCTTCTGAGGTTTTCCAGGCAGCCCCAGCTGCTGCCACCTCCCAGACTGGTTTTGGCCCTCCTATTTCTTGAACAGCTCAAGCCCAGGAAGGCAGAACAAAGGATTTCCTTTGGGAGAGGGGTGTTACACCCTCTCCCTTTGGAAATAGGTATTACAGGCTTGGGATGGGTAGCCTCCTCAAGCCATTGGAAATGCTTTGAAGGGCACAGATGGTGCCCTCCCTCCATAATCCAGTCTAAACCAGTTCAGGGACCCCCAGTCCCTGCTCTGGCGCGAAACTGGACAAAGGAAAGGGGAGTGACCACTCCCCTGTCCATCCCTAGCTCAGGGTGGTGCTCAGAGCTCCTCTAGAGCGTGACTGGGTTTTGCCATCTTTGATTCCAAGTTGGCAGGATACTCTGGGAGCATCTGTGTGGCCAGTGCCAGCAGGTGATGTCAGAGCCCTCCCCTGATAGATGCTTAACTGTTTAGCTGTTCTTCATATTCAGATTGCAAGACTCTTGCAGGAATCCTCTGCATCTTTTACTTCACCTTCTTACCGAAGAAACTGCATCTGGATCCTCCAGGAACTCTACAACTGCAACAAGAAGCAGACGACTTCTGCAACATTGTATCTTCAGCTCCTGCCAGCAACTGTTTCCAGGTCGTGCATCCTCAAAGGACAGCCTGTCTTCAGCCTGCACCAGAAGAACGAATAAATCTCCCTTGGAGTGAAGGAATCACTCCCCTGCTTCAGCAGGCACCCCTCTGCAGCGACGACCAGGGGCGTTGGTCCCCTCTTCTGACGAATATTGTGGATCCAGCATCACAGTGGTGGACTGAAGTGGTCCCAATGGTCCTGACATCCTACTGTCGAACGTTGGTGGAGGTAAGAGCTTGCCCCCCACGCAAGACAGTACCCTGTGCACCACATGTTTTGCAGTTGCCAAGGCTTGTTTGCATCCTTCCACAAAGTTCTTAGTGCACCCTGCAGCTCCGGCCCCCAGCACTCCTTTCTGCGATTCACAGCTTCCTGCGTGGTTCCCCTGTGGCGTGGGACCCTTGGGACCCTTTGTTGTAGTGCTGCGTGGCCCTCCTTTTCCACCTCCTTTGTCCCCGTGCTGTGGGGCTCCTGTGCATGCCAACTGGTCTTCTGAGGGCTCTTTGAATTGCTGAGAGCCCCTTCTGACGCCCCACCTGGGAAGAGTCCCCCAGGTCTCTCCTGGACCCAGGCAGCACCATTTTCTGCTAACTGCAAGCTTTGCGTGTGCCAAGGCTTGTTGATGTAATCCAGCGATGCAAACCAGACTGTAATCATCCATCTGGCGTAGGACATCATCTGCACCAACCATGAACTCGCATCCGTCTTCTTGGGTGCAGTTGTGACTGTTGTTTTGTCACCGGTGGGTCTTCTTTTGCACTTTCATCCGGGTTAGCAGGGGCTCCTGTTCTCCCTGGACTCTTCTGTGCTTCTTGGACTTGGTCCCCTTCATCTTCAGATCCAGAAATACATTGTTGGTGTCTTGCGGTTTCTTCTGGTTCTTGCATTATCTTCTTTCTCATGTTCTTGTGTGTTCTAGGAAAGTTACTGTGATTTACTCCTGCTTTCCTGGGCTCTGGGTTGGGTTCTGTTACTTATCTTTGGTATTTTCTAATAGCCCCAGCGCCCCTCTACACACTACACTTGCCTAGGTGGAAAACCAACATTCGTATTTCACTTTCTTAGTATATGGTTTGTGTTCCTCCTAGGCCCATTTCTAGCAACTTTGATTTTCACTATTTGCACTGTTTTCTAACTGTTTCTACAGCTATTTCTGCATACTAGTGTATATAATTTGTGCATTACTTACCTCCTAAGGGAGTATAGTCTTCATGGTATTTTTGGCATTTGAGTCACCAAAATAAAGTACCTTTATTTTTGTAACACTGAGTATTTTCTTTTATGTGTGTGAGTACTGTGTGACTACAGTGGTATTGCATGAGCTTTGCTTGTCTCCTAGATAAGCCGTGGCTGCTCAGCTACAGCTACCCCTAGAGAGCCTGGCTTCTAGACACTGTCTACATTTCACTAATAAGAGACAACAGGACCTGGTATAAGGTGTAAGTACCATTGGTACCCACTATAAAGCAGGCCAGCCTCCTACATTGGTGGTGCAGCGGTGGGATAAGTACTTGAATTGCCTTATCACTCTGTCACCGGTGCTTTCCACAGGAAAGAATATACCTAGAGCTATACACATAAACCCAGTACAGGGTTCTAGTCTCTTACTTTATTTTCCAAGAGACTACGAGGTTAGGTAGGTTAGGGTTTGCTACACTACACTAACACACACTCACATCATGTCTACTGTTGGGCCTAGCTCTGAGGTCATGGCTAGTCCTTATGAGGGCATTACCTTCAAAGAATTGAAGGGGCTTTGCTCAGACAGAAAACTAGATTAGGGAAGAGCCCCAATTAGAATGTTCTTTTGAGCCTTCTCCTTCAGGATGACCAGGAGCATGCTGATAGCCAGGAGGAGAAGGAAGTAGAGGGAGATTCTAGCCCCTTAGAATCAGAAACTCATCCTTCAGATTCAGGGGAGGGCTATTCCAAAGATCTTCCACCTAGCAGGCCTACTAGTGTAGCTGGTAGTGGGAGGGGTAGTCATTCAGGTAGGTCTCCCTTCACTCCCAGAGGTCAAGTCACTAGGATCACAAAAGTTATGGAAAGGTCTACGTCTGCCCATTCCCATATCACCTCAGTGTCTGAGGGATCCAATGGTTCAACTCCAGGTGATGACTCCATAGATAGGGAGATCAGGAAACTGAGACTGGAGGAGCTCAGACTGAGGCTGCAGCAGCAACAGCTAGCCCTAGTCAGGGAGGCCTTGGCTCTGGAAGGGGAAAGGCAGGGGCTGAGGTTAGTACCTAGTGGCAGCAGCACCAGTTTCATGAGTTATGGTGTCAGGGAGAAGACCATTGATTCTAGAAACCTGCATAAAATTGTTCCCCCATACAAAGTGGGGGATGCTATCTACAAGTGGTTTGCTGCACTTGAGAGGGCCTGCAAAGTTCAGAGGGGCCCTCAAAGGCAGTGGGTTGCTATTCTGTGGTTGTCCTTTTCTGACAAGGGTGAGGGATAGACCTCTCACTGTCAGAGAAGAAGACTCAGACAACTATGGTATTCTTAAAACTGCACTCTGGATGGATTTGGCTTAGCCACTGAACAATACAGGATTAAGTTCAGAGAAACCAGAAAAGAGTCCTCACAGGATTGGGTTGACTTTGCAGTCTGTTCTATTAAGGCGTTAGGAGGCTGGTTACATGGTAGCAAGTAATGAGGACTTATACAATCTGATTCTGAGAGAGCATATTTTGAATAACTGTGTGTCTGACCTGTTGCACCAGTACTTGGTAGACTCAGATCTGACTTCTCCCCAAGAATTGGGAAAGAAGGCAGACAAATGGGTCAGAACAAGGGTGAGCAGAAATGCTCATACCAGGGGTGACAAGGACAAGAAGACGGATGGTAAGTCTCATGACAAAGGTGGGGACAAAGATAAAAACAAGGAGTCTTCATCAGGCCCACAAAAGTCCTCTGGGCTGGGTCTAAATCCTCTTTCAACCATCAGAATTAAAAGCCTTGGTGTTATATGTGTAAGAACAAAGGCCATTGGGCAAGTGACAGTACTTGTCCAAAGAAAAACTCCAAGGCTCCCACCACCACAACCCCCACTGCTTCAACTAGTGCACCTAGCAATTGCAGTGGTGGTGTGGAAAATAACTCTACCAAAAGCGAATCCAAGGGTGTAGCAGGGCTCACTCTGGGAAGTGTAGAGGGGGTTGGTTTAGTTAGGGAAACCTCTGAGGCTCTTTAAGTCTTTGATGGTGGCATTGACCTTGCCACCCTTGTTGCTTGTCCACTTAATATGGATAAGTACAAGCAGCAACCCCTAATAAATGGTGTTCAGGTTGATTCCTACAGGGACACAGGTGCCAGTGTCACAATGGTGACTGAAAAACTGGTGGCCCGTGAGCAACATCTGCTTGGTCATCAGTACCAAGTGACAGATGCCCATAACACTGTAAGCCCACCCCATGGCTGTTGTTGAGCTCAACTGGGCAGGGGGGTTACTGGTCCAAAGAAAGTTGTGGTATCCACAGACCTACCTGTAGAATGTCTACTAGGAAATGACTTGGAGACTTCAGCTTGGGCTGAAGTGGAGTTGGTCCGTGCTGCCGTGCTAGGCATTCTTGGGCATACCTTTGCTTTGACAAGGGCTCAGGCCAAGAAGCAAAGAGGACAGGAAAATGTGGATCCTGGGACAATGGACCAAGAGCTTCCTAAAAGTAGGTGTATAAAGGGCAAGAAATAATTTCCACTATCCCTCCCTCAACTGATGATTCCTCCTTTGAGGAGGAGTCAACTCCCTGGGCAGAACCTACACCTGAGGAGCTGCAAGCTGACACCGCTTTTAGGTGCAGGGGGGCCTGCCCGGGAGGAGTTAAGTGCGGCTCAGCAGACCTGTCCCACATTTGAGGGTTTAAGACAGCAAGCTGTCAAACAAGAGGCAGGGGATGTCAGTGACACCCAGAGGGTGTATTTGGAAAACAATCTCTTATACACTGAGGCAAGGGATCCAAAACTGGTGCCACCAGGAGAATGATCATTCCCTTGCAGTATAGAGAATTTCTGTTGACCGTAGTTCATGACACTCCCCTTGCTGGTCATCTGGGGCAAAGTAAAACCTGAGACAGACTGGTCCGTCACTTTCACTGGCCTCACATGTCAGAAGACACAAAGGAGTTTTGTCGTTCCTGTGTCACTTGCCAAGCCAGTGGGAAGACTGGTAGCACCCCAAAGGCCCCCTTGATCCCACTGCCAGTGGTTGGGGTGCCCTTCGAAAGGGTAGGGGTTGACATTGTTGGTCCCCTTGGCCCGTGTACTGCTTCTGGCAATAGGTTCATTTCAGTGGTAGTGGACCAGGCCACTAGATACCCAGAAGCAATACCTCTGAGGACCGCTACAGCTCCTGCAGTGGCGAAGACCCTCCTAGGAATCTTTTCCAGGGTGGGTTTTCCCAAAGAGGTGGTGTCAGACAAAGGTAGCAACTACATGTCTGCATACCTGAAAGCAATATGGAAAGAGTGTGGTGTAACCTACAAGTTCACTACACCTTACCATCCCCAGACAAATGTGTTGGTTGAGAAGTTTAACAAAACCCTCAAAGGCATGATTATGGGACTCTGAAAAACTCAGAAGGAGATGGGATGTCCTATTACCATGCCTCCTTTTTGCCTACAGGGAAGTACCCCAGAAAGGAGTGACAACTGTGACAGGTTGGCGCAATGAGGACAAGTAGGCAACGGCAGGTATGATGGTGAATTTTATTGTTGTTGTTGTTTTGTTTTGTACAAGTCACGGTTTTCCAGATGGTGGGCAATGTTTCATTTACTTCTCTTCTTCTCTTCTTAGGGCTCCCAGGAGGCGAATGCGGAATAAGAAGGAAACAAAATATAGGTAAGTGTGGGTCTCTTCACTACGTCTAGGCTTTCCTACAGTCCCTCTTTCTCCTTTCTCTTTCTGTATGTCTGTCTGTCCTTTCTTCTTCTTTTCCTGCGACCTGTTCTGTGTATCTCTTCTTTTCTTCCCCTTTCTGTACGTTTTCTTCTTTGTGAGGGTATTTTGGGCTTTCCTTTCTCACACTTGCCCTTTTCCTTACTCCACGCTCTTCTTTTCCTTTTTGTAGCTGCTTTCTGGGCTGGTCTGTTGTTCTGTGTTCCTCACTGTCTGCTCCACTGGTCCCTTTTATTCTCCTCCTGGACCTAAGGCGACTAAAGAGCCCACCAGTATTCTGTGCTCTTATGTTATTATATAGTGCTCTTTCCTTCCCTCCCTTTTTGTACTGATTTTTTTGTTTCTTCTATCCTTCCTCTCCCTCTCTAGTAGCACACGAGAGAACATACAAAAAAAACAATTAAACAAACAGAGTATAACAAAACCCAAAATAAATACTCAATCAGGCTCTTCCCGAGGCCTGTATACCTTCTAATGCCTTCCCCACTCCCCCTCCTTTTCTCTGTATTGTGCACGCACCTGGGGTGGCCACCCTTTCCCTTAGTCATGGCTGGAGTTTTCGCTTGGCCCCTCAGATTCCTCGAGCAGGGCTTCGGAAGAGCGGCTGGTCTCCGTGCTGTCGTCGATGCAGAGTATGTCGCCAGGACTTGCTCTCATCTCTTCTTTCTTTCTTGACACTCCGACGACACCAGCTCTCCTCGGGTCTTCCTTTAAACGCACCCAAAAGGTGCGCATTTCCTGCCCCTGCCTTCCGTTCCCCGGAAGTGTCAAGGGATTGGACGATGTCGCAACCGCTTCCGGGTCGGGAGCGGCAGTGGTAGTCTCAGTCTGGCGCGACGGGTCCGCTTGGTGCAACCATGGTCCATCACAGGCACCCTATCAGGGGTCCATTAGCTCTTGTGAAAGAGGGGTTGAGCAACCCTTGAAGCCCCTAAACAAGAGATAGTGGATTATGTGCTTGGCCTAAAATCAAGAATGGCTGAGTACATGAAAAAGGCCACTATAAACCTTCAGACAAGCCAAGCGTTACAGAAACAATGGCATGACCCAGAAGACTGTTTAGACAGTGTACCAACCAGGACAGAAGCTGTGGGTACTGGAGACTGTGGCATCCAGAGCACTCTAGTACAAATGGAGGGGACCACACATCATAGTGGAAAAAAGGGTGAGGTCACTTATTTAGTTGACCTAGGCACTTCTAGAAGTCCTCTTAGAGTACTTCATGTGAACTGCCTGAAGCCCTACTATGACAGGGCTGATTTCACCCTGCTCATGGCCACTGACGAGCGGCAGGAAGATGAGTGACCCTCTCCCTGATCTCTTCTCCAACACTGCAGCTGATGGCTCAGTGGAAGGAGTTATTCTTGCAGACTGCCTTACTGAGTCTCAGAAGGAGGACTGCAGAAACCTCTTCGGTGAGTTTTCTGAACTCTTTTCTCTGACACCTGGTCAGATTACTTGAACACACCATTGATACTGGATACAGTTTACCTGTCAAAGGTAAGATTTATAGGCTGCATGACCATGTCAGAAATTGGTTTAATTAAATCTGAGGTTCAGACAATGCTTGACCTCGGAGTGATTGAGCACACTGATAGCCCCTGGGCCAAACCAGTGGTGCTTGTACCCAAACCTCACTCTCAAAATGGAAAAAAAGAGACTAGGTTCTGTATAGATTACAGAGTGCTCAACACAGTCACAAAGACTTATGCTCACCCTATACCCAGGACAGATGAGCTTATTGATACACTCTGCTAAGTATCTCAGCACTTTTGATTTGACTGCAGGGTATTGGCAAATCAAACTATCAGAAGAAGCTAAACCTAAGACAGCTTTCTCTACCATTGGAGGGCCTTATCCGTTTACTGTTAAGCCATTTGGTTTGAAGAATGCACCTGCCACTTTTCAGAGGTTGGTGAACACAGCTCTCCAAGGTCTGGAAGCTTTTAGTGCAGCATATCTAGATGATATTGCTGTCTTCAGCTCTACCTGGGATGACCACCTGGTCCACCTATGGAAAGTTTTGGTGGCCCTGCAAAAGGCAGGCCTCACTATCAAGGCCTCATAGTCCCAGATAGAGCAGGGGAGGGTGGTTTATCTAGGACACCTGGTAGGTAGAGAACAGATTGAACCACTACAGGGGAAGATCCAGACTATTTTAGACTGAGATCCCCCTACAACACAAACCCAGATCAGAGCCCTTCTTGGTCTCACTGGGTAGTACAGGAGGTTCATTAAGAATTATGGCTCCATTGTTGCCCCTCTTATTGACCTCACCTCTAATAAAATGCCTAAGAAGGTATTATGGACAGCCAGCTTTTGATGAGCTAAAGCAGGTTATGTGCTACATAATGGTAACTCCAAACATAGGCATGTTTGGTATCAAACATGTTGGAATCATACCCCAATGCTCTTCCATGCACTCTGGGGGCTCCTTAAAGGACCTCCAGTATTGCCATTCCAGCCTTCTGAGGTTTTCCAGGCAGCCCCAGCTGCTGCCGCCTCTCAGACCGGTTTCTGCCCTCCTGTTGCTTGAACAGCTCAAGCCCAGGAATGCAGAACAAAGGATTTCCTTTGGGGGAGGGGTGTTACACCCTCTCCCTTTGGAAATAGGTGTTACAGGCTTGGGAGGGGTAGCATCCCCAAGTCACTGGAAATGCTTTGAAGGGCACAGATGGTGCCCTCCTTGCATAATCCAGTCTACACCAGTTCACGGACTCCCAGTCCCTGCTCTGGTGCGAAACTGGACGAAAGAAAGGGGACTGACCACTCCCCTGTCCATCACCACCCCAGGGGTGGTGCTCAGAGCTCCTCCAGGTCCATGGGTTTTGCCATCTTGGATTCCAAGTTGCTAGGGAACTCTGGGAGCATCTGAGTGGCTAGTGCCTGCAGGTGACATCAGAGCCCTCCCCTGATAGGCGCTCACCTATTTAGCTGACCAATCCCCCTTTCAGGGCTATTTAGGGTCTCTTGGCTGGTTCTTCAGATGCAGATTGCAAGACTCCATCAGGAATCCTTTGCATCCTTTACTTCACCTTCTTACCTAAAAACTGCATCTGGACCCTCCAAAAACTCTACAAACTGCAACAAAGAAGCAAAGATGACTTCTACAACATTGTATTTTCAGCTCCTACCAGCAACTGCAACTGTTTCCAGGTTGTGCATCCTCCAAGGACAGCCTGTCTTCAGCCTGCACCAGAAGAATGAAAGCATCTCCCTTGGAGTGAAGGAGTCACTCCCCTGCTTCAGCAGGCACCCCTCTACAGTGACGACCGGTGGCATGGGTCCCCTCTCCTGACGGAGTGCGTGATCCATCATCATGGGTGGTGGACTAAAGTGGTCCTGATTACCTCCTCCTGTCCAACTTTGGTGGAGGTAAGAGCTTGCCTCCCCATGCAAGACAGTACCCCTGTGCACCACGGGTTTTGCAGTTGCCAAGACTTGTTGGCATCCTTCCACGAAGTTCTTCGTGCACCGTCCAGGTCCGGCTCCCAGCACTCCTTCCTGTGATGCACAGCTTCCGGCATGGTTCCCTGGTGGCATGGGACCCTTTGTTGTAGGTCTGCATGGCCCTCCTTTTGCACCTCGTTTGTCCCAATGCTGTGGAACTCCTGTGCATGCTGCCTGGTCTTCTGAGGGCTCTCTGAGTTGCTGAGAGCCCCTTCTGACTCCCACACCTGGGTAGGGGCCACCAGATCCCTCCTGTTCCGGGGCAGCGCCATTTTCTGCTAACCGCGAGCTTTGCGTGTGCCAAGGCTTGTTGGCGGAATCCAGCGACGCAAACCAGACTGTAGTCCACCATCTGGCGTGGGACATCATCTACACCAACCAGGAACCCGATCCATCTTCTTGGGTGCAGTACTGACGGTTCTTCTTTTGCACCTTCATTCGGGTTAGCAGGGGCTCCTGTTCTCCCTGGACTCTTCTGTGCTTTTTGGACTTGTTCCCTTTCTTCCACAGGTCTTCAGGTCCAGAAATTAATTGTTGGTGTCTTGCAGTCTCTTCTGGTTCTTGCATTATCTTCTTTCCTGTGTTCTTGTGTGTTCTAGGAAAGTTACTGTGATTTACTCCTGCATTCCTGGGCTCTGGGGTGGGTTCTATTACTTACCTTTGGTGCTTTTTTAATACTCCCAGCGCCCCTCTACACACTACACTTGCCTAGGTGGAAAACCGACATTTGCATGCCGCTTTCTTAGTATATGGTTTGTGTTCCCCGTAGGCCCATTTCTAACTATTGTGATTTTCACGATTTGCACTGTTTTCTAACTGTTTTTACAACTATTTCTGCATACTAGTGTATATAATTTGTGTATTACTTACCTCCTAAGGGAGTATAGAATTTATGGTATTTTGGGCATTTATGTCACCAAAATAAAGTTCCTTTATTTTTGTCACACTGAGTATTTTTTCCCATGTGCGTGAATACTGTGTGACTACAGTAGTATTGCATGAGCTTTGCATGTCTCCTAGATAAGCCTTGCCTGCTCAACTACAGCTACCCCTAGTGAGCCTGGCTTCTAGACACTGTCTACCTTTCAATAATAAGGGATAACTGGACCTGGTATAAGGTGTAAGTCCCTTAGGTACCCACTACAAACCAGGCCAGCCTCCTACAGGGGGGCATAACCAGACCACAGTTGGCAAGCATGACAATTGTAGATGTTTTATTAAAGACACATATATAGTAGCTGTGTTCAATGGGTATTTATTGTGCATATCTTGAATATGAAAGTAAAAATTAGGTGCATAAATAGAAATGAAGGTGACGTGTGAGTTCATGGTAGATGGAATCATCAGAGTAGCTTTTACAGCAGTTGGTTGCACAGGTCCAGTATCCAAGTGCCTTGGGAAAATGGTGTAATGTCTCCGAACAGTCAACAGGGTGTCTCAGCGGCACACAAGGGAGACAAATCAGGTGGGATTCACTTTCTGGCAGTGGGTTTGGTCTTGCCATCTGCTCCAGCCAGATGTCTGGGTGGACGTCCACAGTTGTGGGGTGATTCTTCTGCTACAGAGGGAGAAGAGTCTGAGACCTGTTTTCCCTGGTAGGGCCTCCATCCCCCTAGCTGCCGCTGATGTAAATGGGGCAGATGTAAGGTTGCTAGTGGAAGGGGCCTACTGGTGGGTCGAGGAAGCACGCAGGGTGGTGTTGATGTCCCTCAGCACCCCTGCAATGGAGGCGATGGTGGTGTTGTGGGCCTGTCATTGCTGCATGACCTCCTTGGTGGTATTCCCTTTGCAGCCTTTGTTTTTTGCCCAACATTGTGATAATCTGGCCCATCCTGTCCTGGGAATTTGGTATGCTCCCAGGACTTTGGAGATGGTTTCCTGGTCAGTCGAGTCCCTTGGGGGCCCCCTCCTCTGGCCCACAGCTTCCTTCCCACGCCCACTGCCCCCAGGTGCCTGTGCCTCTGGCATGGTGTGACCACTCACAGTGTTAGTAGGACCTTCATTGTCAGAGGTGTCATGGATCAACTAAGGTCCCTGAACTGTGGGGCACACAATAGTTTGAACAGTCCTTGGGACACAGGCTTGGAGACGAAGGGTTAGCTGTGATATTGTAGCAACAGTGGGGGTGGAGGGATTGATGTGGGCAAGGAGAAACTTGGTGTCGTACACTGACCAGGTGTCCCAGATGGGCCAGGTAGGTCTTCACTGTCCAGACATCCAGGCGCATTGTCCTCTCTGGGGCCTTCCTCCTTAGGAGAGCTGGCAGTCTCTGGTATCCTCTCCATGGTGGAAGTGGCAGTGGTACCTGTGGATGGAGTGATAGACTGAGTTAAATAAGTGTGTTTGGTTATGTCAGATGCATACAGTGATTCCAAGCTATGACAATGACAGATACTGCACAGCATAACTTTAGTGGTACATTCTAGTCTGTGACGTGTGTTCCATACTCCATATAGGCTGCTGTTATTCAGGTTTTGTACACTTAGCAATGTGATTGGTTCAGGTACTGTCTGAGATTTCACATGACTGTACAGCACTGTTACCTAGTGTATAGTCAGGCTTGCTAGATGTGACACTTAATGGCTGTACATTGCACCATGGTGTCCCAGTGGAAGGACAGTTTGCAAGGTTAAATGTCATGTCTGTGCATGTTGTGCATGTGCACAGAGTCTGCCATCTTACTTTTCATACCATGCTCAGTCCATTTCAGGGTTGGAGATCTAAATGAGTGGCTATTTGGATTGTCACAGTGCTGTAGCAGTGTTTAGGCTTGGTTTTCACTGTGGTGTACCATTGCATTGCAGTCATTGCCATGTAGAGGTCCTCAGTCGTACCTTCTAGTTGATGTAGCTCATACAATAGTCATACATGCAAGAGTTGTGATGTGCACATTCCTGGTTTTCACGTAGATGGGCTAGTCCATTGTGGGAGTCGTAGTGATAATATTAGCTATTGCTATCCGTGCTTTTGGCAAGGGGTGTGTGAGCAGTTTTGCCTGGGTGGAGGTGTGGCATGCAGGAGAGGGGCATTAGGTGATTAGGTGGGAGGCGTACTGAGGCATACAGTGAAGTGGGGAGTATTTGGGTGGTGAGGAATCATGCAGGACACAACAAATTTGTGACATAGAAGTTGTGGGTAATTACCAGAGTCCAGTTCTCCAGGCATTCCAGTCGGGCCCTCGGAATCCAGGATGTCCAAGACCACCTCCTCCCAAGATGTGAACTGTGGGGAAGGAGGTGGGGGCACACCGCCAGTCTTGTGCACGCGATCTGGTGTTGTGATGCCATGGATCGTACCTTCCCCCGTAGGTCGTTCCACCTCTTCCTGATGTACTCTCTTGTGCATCAGTGGTTGCCTACTGAGTTGACCCTGCCGACGATTCTTTGCCACAGCTCCATTTTCGTGACAGTCAATGTTTGTTGGACCTGTGCTCTGAACAGTTGTGGCTCCACCCTGACAATTTTATCCACCATGACCTTCAGCTCGTCCTCTGTGAACCGTGGGTGCTTTTGTGGGGACATGGTTGTGGTTGTGTTAGTGGGGTGTAGTGTGTGTGTGTAAGGGTGCAGTGTTGGGTGATTGATGGGATGTCAGTGGTGTGTTGTGTGTGATGGCCGATTGTCGTGGTTTTTGTGATTGTTATGTGTGTTTGTTGTTCTGGAGTGTGGTGTGTAATATGTGTGGTGTGTGCCTATGGTGTGAGGGTGCCCTCTCTCTGTGGTTGCCTGCTCTTGGGGTATGTATAAGTCGTTTGTTGCAAAGGAATGTGGGTTGTATTGGGGTGTGTTACATAGTGCTGTGAGTATGTGTGTTTCGGGTGTGTGGATGTGTGTCAGGTGTGGGGTATTCAAACTGTCCAATGTGGTGTTGTGTTCTGGCAGTGGTGGGTTCTGACCGCGGCGGTTCGCACCACCAATGGTTTTCTGCCATGGTAGAACCGCTGTGGTGATTTGTGGCTCATAATCTGGTGGGTGGAGTTTAGCCGCGCTGCTGGTGCTGGTGGTGGGACTGCTCCTTTCCCACCTTCCGGTGTCCTGGCGGTCTCGATTTTTTTTTTTTGGGCTGTTTTTTGATGGTCTTCGGTGTGTGTGGCTCTTAGCACGGCGACCGTATGACCACCAATATGGCAGTCAGTCTTTTAGCGGCCACCACTGTGGCGGTCTTGCCAAAATAACAACAAAGTCGTAGTGAGGCACATAATCTGTTTTATTTTGGAAGAAATCACTCTACTTTAGCGGATGTCAATTTAGTCTTACAACTGTTCAATAATTGAGGTGACAAAGACGGCCCATTCATGAAGTTGCTGACTATCTTACCTATTCACTTCTAAGAGAGTTTCAGAGTTTCAAGCTCCCATCGAAACAGTTAGATATTTTCCTCCTTCCGGTCTGTGTTTTCAAATACACCCGCAACTCAATTTGCATATCTTTGTGATGGATTTATTTTCAAAAGAATCAGTGTTAGGTTGTTTAAACACATGTACCTCTTGTGTTTCATTGTGCACCTGTACAAACTATATATTTATTTTAAACATTCAGGGCTATGTATTGATATAAACCCATCACCAATATCTCTTTGCAACCTCAGGATAAGGCGACAAATGTGGAAACATTTCCGTATTTTAGCATTTGTGCTCCATATTTTGTTGCGTTTCTCAAATATGCAAATATAAATCCCAGAACACTAATCAAGGAAATGTTGCCCTGATTACCTGGAGCCTAGTAATACTAAGTATGTGTGCGTTTTCCTAGCAAATGAAGTCTATGAAATTAATTATGTAAGATTATTATAGATCACTAAATTGTGAAGAAATCACTAAATATGGTGCACAGATCATTTGATATAAAACTCAGGATTCTGAGGAAAGTATAAGAAGTGCCTACTTTCTATATCTGTAGGACCTAAAAATCTACTGTTAGCCAGACCATCTTTGCCCTGACTGGCTAGCTTGTAGAACACACTCAACATGACTTTTGTCAGAATCTTAGCCTTTCTCTCCTCCTAAAATGGTACTTTCCCTCAGTCTCCTTCCCACAGGAACATATCCCTCCCACAGCTTGACCATCCCCATCTGTATTTTCTGGGTCTTCTGAGTGTCGAGGTAATAGACATATTTGTTTTCTATGGGTTTGGGGTAGCCACAGGTGATAAACTGCTTGCAGTGCATTTGGGAAATCTGAAAAGCAACTGAAAGTGAAAGACCAATTTAGGTTACATGTCTTTTGGTTGGAAGTATCACCCCTGGGCTGTTTGAAAACACATCCCAATCCTATATTAACATTTACACATATGTGCCAGATCTCTCTTGACCTGATTGGCCACCTGGACTGAACAAGATTTGTCAGATCTTTAGCATTTTTTTCTCAAAACATGGTAATTCTTCCAATCTCCTGTGTGCAGCAGCATATCCTTGCCCGAGTTTGACCCAGTCTGTTCCTCTTGCCCTCTTGAGTTTGGAGGTACCAGACATGTATGGGTTTTCTGTGGACATGGAGCTCCCATAGGTGATAAACTGGGTGCAGTGTATTTGGGAATTTTGAAAACAGCTGGAAGCAAAATTCTGGTTCGGGGTATCTGACATTTGGTCGCAAATATGACAGTTGGGCTGTACAGAAACATAGCACAGCAAAATATTTTCAACATTAAGACATTTTATGGTTTCTAGTGTTGTATGCGAGATCTCCCTCACCTTGATTGGTTGCCCAGGAAATCACGCTGAATATGACATTTGTTAGGTTTGTAGCATTTTTTTCCCCAAAATTACACAAGTTTGATCAGGGATCCACACATTCAACACCCGGGAATATTTTTGAAAGGGGAGCTCCTATAGGGGATGTCTGCAGTACTGGGCCCGAAGGTCAGCTGGCACCCAGGGAAACCTGGGCATTTCTAAGATGAACAATGTGGCTTGTGTGAATACCAGAACATCTGATTACTCAGAATGCCGTACTATTGTGAACATTTAGCATCCTCCATCCATATTCACCCCACTTCTGATAGAAACTGTACCCAACATGTGTTGCTGGGCTGTTTGCATGGGACAGGGAAAGGCGAAAACTTTAAAAGTGTGAAAACTACATTGACAGTACATTGACTTGGAGGGTGTGGCCACGCCAGCAACCAACATGGCCGCACTGCGCTGAAGAGCATAGAGCCAATAGGAATTAATATGCTTTTTCAGCTCCAGTGCTCAGCTAAATTGATGTATTCTCTTTCACTGCACTGACCGACTGGGCGATTGGCCTTGTGCGAGCCTCCAGGTGGGCCTACATCAGGGCTCGAAAAATACACTCGGCCACTCGCGTTGGCGAGTGTTATTTGATCAGGTCCAGCTATTTTTAATACTTACTGGACCCTTCTGGCGAGTTGACACTGAACAGGTGTTCTGTTCAGTTGAAAAGTGGAGGGGCAATAAAAGATGCCTTTAAATCTTGTTCTGATATCACATTTGCTTTGTGTTCCCAGACAGGGGTCAAAAGTCAATTTTTCATATAATTAATTTTCATTCTGACTGCAGAGTTCCAGGACTTTGCAAGGTGAATTGTGTGACCTGCTGCTTAGAATGTAAAATAAAAGGATATAGGGTGTCAGGCTTTTCCTAACACACACACAATTTAAATGACTAAGTCTACTGTGCAAACATTTCAAAATATATTTCAAGTAGTTGTGAAAGCCATTTTTCATATTTCTGTGTGATGAAAAAATAATTTGATAGGATGAAAATAAATCAGAATACTTTACATGTTGATGTGCAAAGGATATGTTTTCTGAAACCTAATTTTCACAGATTGTTAATACACTATATAGTTTTATCAGTAAAGCTGCAAGTTAGTGGAGAGGTTTTTGGACATTTCTTGGAAAGTTACTGTGTGTAGATGACAATATGTTACCACATCATGGTTTAGTGATACATTTAAAATTAAGGGGCATATTTATACTTTTTGATGCAAAACTGCACTGACGCAGTTTTGCATCAAAAGGTTTAGGACCGGCTTGCTGCATTCCTGAGCGCTAGCCGGGTGCCATATTTATGGAATGGCACAAGCTGGTGCAAAGGGTGGGATAGCGTAAAAAAATGACATTAGCCGGATGGGGGTGACGGTATGGGAGAAGGGGGTTTTGCCCAAGAAAATGGTTTTAGGCTGGTTACAGGCAAAACAAAATGCCTCTAACCAGTTTAGCATAATTTTTTGATGCAAACCATCCATACCACATGACACTTGTCTTATAAAAGACAGGAGTCATGCCCATCACCCTAATGCCCAGCACAGGGGACCAGTGTCCCCTGGGCATGGCCACTGCACCCTGTGCCATATAGGGGGGCCCCAGTTGGGCCCCCGATGGCACTTCAATTAAAAAAGAGATACTTACCTATACTTATCTCACTTACCTGGAATGGAGTCCCCCATTCTCCGGTGTCTCTCTGGTTTGGGTGGGGGTGTCCCTGGGGCTTGAGGGGGGCACCTGTGGACCCATTCCATGATGTTTAAGAATGGAAATGGGTCCACAGGTCCCCTAACGCTTCGTCTGACCCAGGTATTAAATAATGGTGCAAAGCAAGCTTTGCACCATTATTTAGCCCCTCCTCCCACCCATGCTTCATTTTATCACAGGGGGATAAATATGGGGCTATGGGGTTAGCACAATTATTTAGATGGGAACGCCTACCTTGCACCTCATTGACGCAAGATAGGTTCATGCATCTAAAAAATGGTGCAAACCCCAATATTTTTATGTTATATGGGTCTAATGTCAAACCCATATGGGCCGAATTTGCATAAAAAATGACGCAAATTTGGTGCAAATGGAGTATAAATATGGCCCTGAGTGTTTTAAACAAACTGAGAAACATTCCTGCCCTGTTGACAATGTTGTTAGTAAACTAAAAGAAGTCCTAGGTTGTGTGGGCTAGACCTCATGGGTATGTGGGCTAGATTCTTGTAATGCATGCAGCAAACTTTATTCTACTTATTAAAACCAAAGAGGTAGTTTTGTACTACAGAAATGCTTATCTCACATATTTGAAGGTGCAATCATATGTGAGAATTAAGAAAATGGCGACTCTGTAAACTATTTGCCTAGGATCACACAGTTTGTGACCCGTTTATGGGTCAAGTATTACATTTAGGATGAGTAGATTACTTAAGTTACTCAACCTACAGGTCTAGTACCATTTTTATGATTTTTCGAGCCCTGTACATAGTCGAGCACTGCTTCCGCAGCCCCAAGAGACTGTATTTTTCAATCATATCATCTGAAGGAACTGAGCTGTCACATTGCGGCCTACAACAGTAGTGTGCAACTAGACGCTTCATACACACCATTATCTTGCAGACAGCGCTAAGTGCCTCCTGCCCAGACTCAGAGCACCGCCTCGCCTGTGAGCCTTGCTATGCCATAGATGCCACTAGTGCAATATGGGTGCCACCACCCAGCAGGGCTCGAGCTATTGCGGAACTCAAGTACACTAAACTGTCAGTTGGCTCACACAGCTTTGCCCTACTCTACACCCTTTTGCAGTAGTGCACGGAGACGCTAAACAACGTAAGCTCCCAACCAAACCAAAGCCGCAGACAGCCCTGTGAAGGCCACCAACATAGAGGAGGAAGCAGTGGGGGGCATCTCACCTGTGCCACCAACGGGAACAGAGGCAATAAAGACTAAAATGTGCTCAGGTTCTCAAGCCATAGACGCCCATTTTGATACCCTCAAAAGTCAATTGGACATGAAGGGAGAACATCTTAAATGGCACCATACACGTTTGGAGGGCACAGAGGTGCATATCTTGGGGCTGGAGGACAGTGGCGCTAGGACCAAAAAACTTCTGAAGAAGTTAGAATCTAGACTTAAGATGATCACAATTAAAAATAAAGACCTAGAAGCCTGGGGACGCCGTAATAACTTGCACATCTTTGGGATAGCGGAAACCATTAACACTGGGAGGCCCTGACCTGTTTGTCAAAAACCTTCTTGCAGAGCTGCTGGTTCAGAACGTTACCCCTACACTTGTAGTGGAGCAGGTGCACAGATCTCTTGGCCCTCGCACTGCGCTGACTGCTCAGGCTCGCCCAATCATCTCTCGGATCCTCAGTTATAGTGATTGTTATACAGCACTGCGACTCATACGTGAACAGGGACCATTTCCCCACCAAGTAACAGTGGTCTCTCTTTTCTCAGACTTCACCATGGCAGTTCAGGAGGATGGTAGGAAATTTGCGGACGTCGAGAATGCACTTCAACAACTCTGCTGACGATCTTGCATTCTGTAAACAACGCACCAAGGACTGTCCATCGCCTCGGCGGGCAACTCCAGAAAATTCTCCTCCAGACGCTGCTGCCACTTCCAGCATGGACCTGTTTCCTCTGGATTGAGTGTGATACTTGTTTCCTACCGGCCTACATCACAGATAGACTTCCTCTTAGTATGGCTTCTCTCCTTCATACTCTACATTGATGGCCTTAGTGGCCCGCTAATGATAATTGCATATATTCTGTCCGTACACTATCCCCATCTTTATCTTATTTGTCGTTCACAGCTCCAGTACTGGGGGCTACCTGCCATAGTGTTGCCACACTCCCATAGTTGATACCACAATGATGTTGGGACTTTGTATTTGTTTAACTGGTATACTTTGGATTCACCAGGCTTGTTCTCGTCAGGTGTGGGTAGAGGGTATGGGAGTAATTTTGGGTTAGGGGGTTTGTTTCTATTATTTCACCTCATTTAACTGCACAGTGCTTTTATCAAGTTTGAGATTAGCTCTGCTGACACATGTTTATTGATGACAAATGCTAGTTTAAGCAGGAAGTCGACTGCTGACATTTGTATTCTTATCCTGGAGCATTCGTGGACTGAGTAATCCCCACAAGGGCAAGCAGGTTTTGCAATATCTGAATAGACATGGGAGACAAGTAGCTTTTTCACAGGGAATGCACCTATCCCCATTACAGTCATGGTAACCCTCATGGCTGACTTCAGTTCACCATCACCTTCTCACCCTCTCAGACCTCTCCCTGGTAAAGATAATTCTCCAGTTACCAGCGAAGGGTGACCGGGAGACACCGGGGCACTTTCACACAATGGCGCTACATGCTAAACTTTTTCGCAATGAGCTGCACTCAGCGATGATAGAGTATTATGATCTTAATAGCTGCTCTTTCTGCTCACAGGTGACACTGTGGGAGGTCTTTAGGGCATACTTTAGGGGTGTATACATAGATGAGCACTCTGGAGTACTCTGGGACATTCACCAGAGCTCAGCCCGAGTCGGGATCCAACTGAGACCTCGAGAACGCAACAATACAATAGACGACAGGCACACTATTACACAAACGCACCACATTCTTAAATGAATTTTGTGAATTGGCATAATGGGAGGCAAACTGTTTAGGGATATATGCAACAGCTCGTAAATACAGAGAGGGCGAAAGAATTGGGCAGTACATTGGCTAGATGATTGCTCCCTCCCAGGACTGCATCCTACACACCTGAAATACTGAGGGCGGATGGCACACGTGTTAGGTACAGAGGACGTGCACACAGAACATCTGCATTACCATACCCAATGGTATGCTGCACGACCCAGAAGGGACTCTGTTGAGATTGCACAATACCTTGCCGAAATAGAAATGGTATGGCTGACCACTGCTCAACAACAATTCCTAAGCAAGCCATTCACCACTGAAGAGAAAATACTAGCCTTAGCTCCAAGACATTTGGCCTTGATGGATTCAGAGGGGTTTTCTATAAAGCATATAAACACATATTGGTGCCTCATCTCCTAGCTTTGTATTCAAAGGTATTCAAAGTTGATACACTCCTGACAACGTTAGTGTTAGAAATGGGGTTTTTGGTTGGCAGTCAGGATAAACTCTGTCCAAGCAAGAACCCTCACTCTAGTCAGGGTAAGTCACACACAATCCAAATTATCCTGTGCCCACCCTCTGGTAGCTTGGCACGAGCAGTCAGGCTTAACTTAGAAGGCAATGTGTAAAGCGTTTGTGCAGTAAATCATACAATAACACAATATAGCACCACAAAAATACACCACACAGTGTTTAGAAAAATATATAATATTTTTCTGGGTATTTGCAGGTCAAAACGATCAAAGATGCAATATGAATTTGTAAAGATGTCACTAAAAAGTGATATGAAGTGTTTTAAGTCTTTAAAAAGCAAACAAAGTCTCTTTCAAGCACAAAGTACCTGGTTTAAAGTGGAAAATCTCCGCAAAGGGCCGCAGAGGAAGAGATACGTGAAAAAATGGTGTGTGCGTCGGTTTCTCCCCTGCACACACGGACTTGCGTCATTATTTTTCACGCGGGGAAGTTGTGCGTCATTTTCCGGCACGCAGACAGTCTCCTTCTGTGGTTCGCGGGATTACCAGATGTCCCGGGGTCTGTGCGTGGAATCCTAGGCTTGTTTTCCGGCTGTGCGTCGTTCCGGTGGGCTGTGCGTGGAATCTTCTCCCTCACGGCAGGCGTTGCGTCGATTTCCTTTCTGAAGTCGGGCGGCGTTGTCCAGGCGAGGCCGTGCGTCGAAGTTCCGGTCGCACCGCAGGCGTCGCGTCGAGCGGCGTCTTTCCGAATCGGCGTGCAGTGAATTTTTCACCGCGGAGCAAGTTGTGTGTCGAATTTTTCAGCGCACAAGGCGTCCAAATGAAAAAGAGAAGTCTTTTTGGTCCTGAGACTTCAGGGAACAGGAGACAAGCTCTATCCAAGCCCTTGGAGAGCACTTCAGCAGCAAGGCAAGAGTTCAGCAAGGCAGCAGGGCAACAGCAAGGCAGCAGTCCTTTGTAGAAAGCAGTCAGGTGAGTCCTTTAGGCAGCCAGGCAGTTCTTCTTGGCAGGATGCAGGTTCAGGTTTCTTCTCCAGCAAGTGTCTGATGAGGTAGGGCAGAGGCCCTGTTTTATACCCAAATGTGCCTTTGAAGTGGGGGAGACTTCAAAGAGTGGCTAAGAAGTGCACCAGGTCCCCTTTCAGTTCAATCCTGTCTGCCAGGGTCCCAGTAGGGGGTGTGGCAGTCCTTTGTGTGAGAGTAGGCCCTCCACTCTCCCAGCCCAGGAAGACCCATTCAAAATGCAGATGTGTGCAAGTGAGGCTGAGTACCCTGTGTTTGGGGTGTGTCTGAGTGAATGCACAAGGAGCTGTCAACTAAACCCAGCCTGACGTGGATTGTAAGCAATGTTCCCTCTAATTTTTTCCACTGTGTGCGGCAGTGTGCCGTCTCTGTGCGCTGCAGCCAAGGATACGTGCGCCAAGAAATTGACCATTCACGCGCCCGCAGCGCATAACTAGCCAAGATCTTTGGCATTAGCCTCTCCATACCACTAAAGCAAAAAAGGGATATCATTGCTCCATGCAATAGGGCATCAAGGCAGTTTTGTGACCTGGTTGCACACCCCAAGGACATGACCTGTTAGGGGAGCACGTATATTGCTCTAAAAGGCTTATTTAGGCTTAGAAAGTGATAACGCATATAAACTACCACAAAGTATAGGAATGGTGGAACATTTGATAACAGCACATTTTCTACTGTTCTGAAGCATTTCCTAGCTCATTAACCATTAATTTCCAAGACAAATATCACTTGCTCGCTTGTATGCTAAAGTATGCCAAATGATGTTTAAAACACTCCCCGCGGCATTTAAACACTGTTTTCATTGACTTAAATCCAGATTCAAATATGAGCATTATCTGCCTTAGGGGAGCACGTATATCGCTCTAAAAGGCTTATTTAGGCTTAGAAAGTGACAACGCATATAAACTACCACAAAGTATAGGAATGGTGGAACATTTGATAACAGCACAACGTGCGCGCTTGCCAAAGGGGCCTGCGCGATGGGGGAAGGAAAGGTGCGCGCGCGCCTTACAGGGAACATTGCTTGTAAGGCACAGAAAGATTTAAGGGCAAATAAATGCTCACTTACTAAAAGTGGCATTTCTAGAATAGTAATATTAAATCCAACTTCACCAGTCAGCAGGATTTTGTATTACCATTCTGGCCATACTAAATATGACCTTCCTACTCCTTTCAGATCAGCAGCTACCACTCCAATACTGTATGAGGGCAGCCCCAATGTTAGCCTATGAAGGGAGCAGGCCTCACAGTAGTGTAACAACAAATTTAGGAGTTTTACACTACCAGGACATGTAAACTACACAGGTACATGTCCTGCCTTTCACCCACACCGCACCTTGCTCTAGGGGTTACCTAGGGCACACATTAGAGGTGACTTATATGTAGAGAAAGGGGAGGTTTAGGCTTGGCAAGTACTTTTAAATGCCAAGTCGAGGTGACAGTGAAACTGCACACACAGGCCTTGCAATGGCAGGCCTGAGACAAGGTAAAGGGGCTACTTAAGTGGGTGGCACAACCAGTGCTGCAGGCCCACTAGTAGCATTTAATCTACAGGCCCTAGGCACATACTGTGCACATTACTAGGGACTTATAGGTAAATTAAATAGTCCAATTGGGTATGATCCAATGTTACCATGTTTAAAGGGAGAGAGCATATGCACTTTAGCACTGGTTAGCAGTGGTAAAGTGCGCAGAGTCTAGAAACCAGCAAAAATGAGGTCAGAAAAAGAGAAGGAGGAAGGCAAAAAGTCTGAGGATAACCCTGCAGAAGGGCCATTTCCAACAGTTATGTTAAGCTGTAATCGCTCTCCTCAAACCTGGGAAGGACCCACATGTATGCGGCTCTTATCGCTCTCTAGCCCTCCTTAACTTTGACAATAAGATTGTAGTCAAATTATTAGCTAGCCGTTTGTCCATTCTGAGGGAATAAATCATTTCCCCTCCCCAGTCGGGTTTTGTCCCTCACCATGCTATGTCCCTGAATCTCCGCACAGTTTTCATGGTAATTAATAGGATAGCACATACTAGCCCTCCTGTAGTGGCCCTTTTGGATGCAGAGAAAGCATTTGATTAATTGGATTGGCCCTTTTTGCATGCTATGCTTCATAAACTGGGACTCCCACTCAGCTTCATCTAAATCATCATGCTTTTGTATTCCCAAGCCACAGCTCGAATACAAACAAATGGTACATTTTCTCCTTCCTTTGCAATAGCCAGAGGGACAAGATGGGGTGCTCATTGTTGCCACTACTCTTTATTATAGCAATGGACCCCCTGGTACGCCATCAGCGAGAGAGGCATGCACATAGGGGATTCCAATTCATCACTGGTCCATTGCTAATTTCACTATATGCCGATGATATCCTGCTGTTCGTGTGACACCATCTTGACAATTTGGTGCCGGTGCTCAGTGAAATATACAGCAAATTCTCTGTGCTCCATATTAACTGTGAAAAGTCTGAGCTCTTTCCCCTAACAGATGCAACCACCCCTGTGCTGAGCGACTTCCCTCTCAACTGGTGCAAAGACTCCATCTGGTACCTTGGCATACATACACATACACCATGATAAAAAAAGTGATATGTATGAACTGCGGCCCTGCAGTAGAGAGACTCATGAATCAGGTAAACGGTTGGAATCGCCTCCCGTTCTCCATGGCAGGACGCATTGCTTAGTTAAAATGGTGGTACAGTCCCAATTATTATATTTATTCCTCAAAATACCCATACCACTTACAAACAGTTTCTTTGCCGCACTACGCAGCTTACTGTTGCATCCGTACTGACCCTCCCGTACAAAGGTGGTGGATTCAGGGTTCCTCATTTTCAATTATACTAGCTCGCAGCGCAATGCCAATTTGCCCACCACTAGTACCACGCTTACACTCGTCTCCCCTACGCTTTCCCTGAAAAAGAGGTCACCACCCCGACACCTTTGAGGGCATTGGAGCATTGCTCCTATTAGGCATTCCGCTGGACATTAGGGATATACAGACTCTTTCCACTTCATGCAAGGTGTAAACGTATTAGACTTCTTGACAGTGTGATACTCTATTCCCCTGATATTCCACTGACTCAGAACCTGTGGTTTCCCATCACACAGGAGAAACTAGTCCAACTGGCACTTCAAACATTTGGCCTTTGCACATTTGGGGATGTGTTCCCGAACAATCATGTATTCTACCATACAGAAGACAAATGGTTCACCAAAGCAATTTATCTTAAACATTAGGTACTTAGATGCCTTCAAAGAGCCTTACCTGCACTATTCTTGTCATATCCGTTGGCTCCAGCAGACTTTCCGCCACTTACACTGGTTATCCCTGATGACTTGGGTACCACACTCATTTCCAAGCTTTATCATATCTGTGTGAGCCTCCTCCCAACATTTGACTCAAACCTTAGGAACACATGGGAGAATGATCTAGGCCCCCTCATTGACAAAATCTGATATGCATCCTGTGCACAAATCCATCCATGTCCTTTAATCATTAACACAATCTCCTACATTTCAAGTTCCTATGTAGAGCCTAAGTCACACCTGAAGCACTGGTGTATATTGACCACTCCCGCCCCTCTGCTTGCCCCAAATTCCACGCCCCATTAGCTGATGTCCCACATATGGACATGCAGCAATGTAGCATCCTGTTGGAATGAAATATTAGTCCGTCTGTCCCCAATGCTAGGCACCACACTCCAAACAAGCACTACCCTGGCACTACTGGCATACATAGATGACATCCCTTAAACAACAAGACTTTTTACAGCGACAGCCCTACTCCTAGACAAGAGAGAAATAGCCCTCCACTGGGGAAATATACACTCACCATTAACAAATAAGTGGCTGAAAAGTCTTATCTATAGAGACACCACCAGCAAATTGTATGATACCCTCCAACCCCCGGCATCTCGACCCAAGGATATTTGGCAACCACTAAGGGATTATTTGCTAACACTAGAAGCTTCGCAATTGGGAGTCTGAATAACATATCTTTCCTTACAGCCTACCATGCCCCAATTGACCCGTTTTGATATAACTGACCTCTACATCTGATGTCATGCATGAGCTTCCTTCCTTTATTCAGAAACTTTCAACGCTGTTTGTATTTGGCTCATTATCATTGAGCTAGTGGCATTGTGCTAATCCTATGCAATTTCCACTGTCTGGTATATTGAAAATTATTTAATAAAGTTTTTTTTAAAACAATACATTGACTTCACATAATTTTGGCCTACTAATGGCCAGCCCACACATTAAATACTACTGGTATTGACAGAAGTTTGAAAACACTTAGGTCCTCATTATGACATTGGTGGTAAATTCCACATACCGCCATGCTGACTGCTGCCAACATACCACCGCCGCAGATATCCGTTCACTATATTATGACACACATGCACCAATCCGTCACTATTCAGCCACACACACAAGTCTGTCACACCAAAGGTCAGTGTTAAACTGGCGGTATCCAAACCCACACCGTTACGCCAACAGAACAACGCCCACCACATTATGACCCATGAATCACTGTGGCAGACATTCAGCAGCGGTAAGCCATTGGTGGTACATACCGCCGCGCTCAAAATACACTCAAACAAAACACCACATTGGACAATTCAAACTACACACACCTGACACCCAAACACACACCACACCCACACCACTATAAAACATCCACCCACATTACCCAAAACCCCTTACAAATACAAACCATTAGCACTAGACAGACACCACAACCATAGACAAGACCAGAGACACACACCACCATCACCTATACACCAACCACGCACCTCACAACACACACCCCAACACATCACCCTACACACCCTCACACACAATATTCACACAACACCCATTGCACCACAACAACACCCCCGATTCTCTGAGGAGGAGCTAAGGGTCATGGTGGAGGAAATCATCCGGGTAGAGCCACAGCTATTTGAATCACAGGTGCAGTAAATATCCATTGCTAGGAAGATGGAGCAATGGCAGAGGATCGTGGACAGGGTCAACGCCGTGGGGCAGTACCCAAGAACCAGGGATGACATCAGGAAGAGGTGGAACAACCTACAGGGAAGGTACATTCCATAGCAGCAAGGCACCAGCTCGCTATCCAGAGGACTGGCGGTGGTCCCCCACCTCCTCCCCCACAACTAACAACATGGGAGGAGCAAGTCTTGGCAGTCATGCATCCTGAGGGCCTGGCAGGAGTAGCAAGAGGACTGGACTCTGGTAAGTCACCTCTATACTACTACTACTACCCCCCCCTACCTGCATGCCATCACATACCCCCACCCCCACCCTCACCCTCACCCTCACTCCCATTACTCCACCACCTCCCACACACGCCACCACCTCCCACACACCCCACCATCACATCTCACTCATCCCAATGCCAAGCCCTGTATGCCATACCAGTGCATGGACACCACTCACAGACCTGCATGAACAACTATCACTAAAGCAGGCACACTAGAGAGAATCAGCTAGCCCACCACATAACTCACACAAGGTAAAGCTGCCAGGGCAATAACACCCATAGAGGGCAACCCACCCATGCACAATATGTCGCACACAGAAACAATAACACTGCATTTACATCCCCACAGGTATCCTAGCCAATGTCACCGGAGAAGAGGTGCCAGCTCTATCCAGTCCCCCCACAGAAGTGGCCCACAGTGATGACAGCAACTCTGCTCGCCTGGATCTGGATGACCAAACTGGCCCATCAGGGACCTCCGGACAGTTGGTTACCCAGCCACAGTCACACACCACCACAGAGCATCCCCCCTCAGGAACCACCACCACAGCACCCACCCAGCGGACCCATACCTCTGTCCCCAGGACACGTCAATCAGCAGTGTGTCCACCACTACAGGGACCCCATGGCACACCTCAAACCCAAGACAATCAGGGACCTGGAGTCAGTGGCAGTGGGCACACGGTTCAGGGGACAGAGGAACAGGACAACAGGGAAGCTGGGAGGACTGCTGTGCACCAGGGGGAGGACAGGCCCAGGAAACTGGCTCTGCAGGAGGCACTCACTGAGATCCTGGGAGCATACCAACATTCCCAGGATACTCTGGGCCAGATCCTAGACAACATGCAGGAGAACAGGCGGCTGTAGGAGGGAGAGTACCAGGGGATCAGGGTGGATTTGAAGGCCATTAACACCACCCTGGTCTCCATTGCTGGCAGACATGGCCAACATTATAAGGGAGGCAGTCGTACAACAGCGGGCCCCTGCCACTAGCCAGACTACTGAACAGCCCTCCACCTCTGCTGCCGCTAGTGGACAGGAGGCCTGCCCACAGGACCAACAGGCCACCAGCACCCCTCCCCCTGCAGAAGGAGAACCACTCCACAAACGTTCCCTGCGATCCAGGCAGAAGCCAGAGACTATTGCCAAGACCCCCGCCAGGAAATGAGACTCTCCTGATTGTCACCCTTGTGTACCGCACAGTCACCCTGTCCACCTTGAAGTGACATTGCTCCCCTTCCTATGCCCCATTGGACAATGCACCTGTGCTACAAATAGCCTGGATCTATACCCTGGACTTTCCTCCATCATCACCCCAGCTCAATGCACTTGCCCCCCTACTCTTTAGCACTTAAATAAACACCCTTTGAAAAAAATACAAGTATGGAGTATGTCAAATGATTTCAGTATATATTCATTTAACAAGGTTTAAACATTGCAATTCAACTGTACAGTAATGGTTACATAGGAAAGACCTGTAGTTGGCTGCAGTGAACACACCAGGTGCGACAGTGGGGCACCAACATCTGCAAAAAGAGTTGCCAAAGGGTACAGTGAGTGGGCATAGAAGTGGGGAATAACAGCCTGCCAGTGACAATGTGAAACAAACAAATGACAATGAAATGTGAAGTTACACTGTCTTACCTGTGTGTGTGAGAAAGTAGCCTCTTTCTAGCCTTGCTACCCCCACTTTTGGCCTGTTTGTGAGTATATGTCAGGGTATTTTCACTGTCTCACTGGGATCCTGCTAGCCAGGGCCCAGGGCTCATAGTGAAAACCCTATGGTGTCAGTATGTTTGTTATGTGTCACTGGGACCCTGCTAGCCAGGACCCCAGTGCGCATAAGCTTGTGGCCTATATGTATGTGTTCCCTGTGTGATGCCTAACTGTCTCACTGAGGCTCTGCTAACCAGAACCTCAGTGGTTATGCTTTCTCTGCTTTCCAAATTGTCACTAACAGGCTAGTGACCAATTTCACCAATTCACATTGGCATACTGGAACACCCTTATAATTCCCTAGTATATGGTACTGAGGTACCCAGGGTATTGGGGTTCCAGGAGATCCCTATGGGCTGCAGCATTTCTTTTGCCACCCATAGGGAGATCTGACAATTCTTACACAGGCCTGCCAGTGCAGCCTGAGTGAAATAACGTCCACGTTATTTCACAGCCATTTACCACTGCACTTAAGTAACTTATAAGTCACCTATATGTCTAACCTTCACCTGGTGAAGGTTGGGTGCAAAGTTACTTAGTGTGTGGGCACCCTGGCACTAGCCAAGGTGCCCCCACATCGTTCAGGGCAAATTCCCCGGACTTTGTGAGTGCGGGGACACCATTACACGCGTGCACTGTACATAGGTCACTACCTATGTATAGCGTCACAGTGGTAACTCCGAACATGGCCATGTAACATGTCTAAGATCATTCTGGCATTGGGGAGACAATTCCATGACCCCCCGGGTCTCTAGCACAGAACCCGGGTACTGCCAAACTGCCTTTCCGGGGTCTCCACTGCAACTGCTGCTGCTGCCAACCCCTCAGACAGGTTTCTGCCCTCCTGGGGTCCAGGCAGCCCTGGCCCAGGAAGGCAGAACAAAGGATTTCCTCTGAGAGAGGGTGTGACACCCTCTCCCTTTGGAAATAGGTGTGAAGGCTGGGGAGGAGTAGCGTCCCCCAGCCTCTGGAAATGCTTTGATGGGCACAGATACTGCCCATCTCTGCATAAGCCAGTCTACACCGGTTTAGGGATCCCCCAGCCCTGCTCTGGCGCGAAACTGGACAAAGGAAAGGGGAGTGACCACTCCCCTGACCTGCACCTCCCAGGGGAGGTCCCCAGAGCTCCTCCAGTGTGCCCCAGACCTCTGCCATCTTGGAAACAGAGGTGTTGCTGGCACACTGGACTGCTCTGAGTGGCCAGTGCCAGCAGGTGACGTCAGAGACTCCTTCTGATAGGCTCTTACCTCTCTTAGTAGCCAATCCTCCTTCCTAGTGTCGCGTGGGCTCTCATTATCCTAAATGAGACTACTGGATTTCTAGGCAGCAGGATCGATAACGGTGTGGGGGACTGAGTCTGACCCACGTGTAAGGAACTCTTCACCCTAAATCCGGTTTTTGCTCCGGCTAACTAGCAGTGCCTCATTTTTCCCACAGGGAAGAAATGATTGGGCAGCCGAGCGCATGACATCTTTGGAACTTCTCAGGGAAGTCGTGGTTACTCAGATCCAAACCAACTCTCTCATTTACAATATGATCTCATATACAAATGACAAAGACAGTATAAGTTTTATATAATGTTTTAATAAAACGACTGTATTTTAGTTAATAAGGTGTGTGCCGCAATAACCAGAACAATACAACACAGTAGGATTGAAATAGTCACTAGGAGAGTAAAACATAAGAACAAAGCTATCATAGTGCCTAACAGTTTCTACTCTCCCTCTGCTTGTTCTATTTAGAGCACAGCATGTTAAGCTTCTAGCTTGCCTTTACGAATCACCGGGGAGACATAAGCCCTCATACCTGAGCATAGGCCTGTGATCTGATTCAGCATCTGCAAAGAGGCAGTCGGCGTCTAGTTGTGGTTCCCTGGTCGGAATCTCCCTGTCTCATGTATTGGGACAAGGAAGTGATTTTATAACTAACATGTCATCGTGATCACAAAATGTCCCTACGCAGGAATGCCAAATCTAAACTCCTACCACGTCTATCGGCAATGTACCAGACTGTATCCTTGACTGAAGCACAGAGTGAATATGTTATGAAGAACTCCAGTGCTGAAGTAGGCAAAACAGTGTGATATGAATAAAAAACAACACCGTAGAACTGGCTATTTTGTAAAATAACAGTACGAAGCCTAATAAAAAGTATTTAGAGCAAAGTGCACAGAGGCTCTAAGCTGTCAGCAAATGAATAAAATACATTCAGGGCAAAGTGCACAAAGGCCTAAAGCCTGAAGCTAATGCGCAAAATATCCGTAAAACTAACCACACCACACTACACTAGGTAGCCAAACCTCCTTTTCTGGCTATTTAGGGTCTCTGCTTTGGGGAATTCTTCTCTGCCAAAGGATCGACCGCTGACTGCTCAGGACGCCTGCAAAACCGCAACAAAGTAGCAAAGACGACTACTGCAACCTTGTATCGCTTCATCCTGCCGGCTTTCTCGACTGTTTCCTGGTGGTGCATGCTCTGGGGGTAGCCTGCCTCCTTTCTGCACCAGGAGCTCTGAAGAAATCTCCCGTGGGTCGACGGAATCTTCCCCCTGCAACCGCAGGCAACAAAAGAATGCATCACTGGTCCTCTGGGTCCCCTCTCAGCACAACAAGCGTGGTCCCTGGAACTCAGCAACTCTGTCTAAGTGACTCGCACATTCCAGTGACTCTTCAGTCCAAGTTTGGTGGAGGTAAGTCATTGCCTCCCCACGCTAAACTGCATTGCTGGGTACCGTGTGATTTGCTGCTGCTCCGGCTCCTGTGCACTCTTCCAGGATTTCCTTCGTGCACAGCCAAGCCTGGGTCCCCGACACTTTAACCTGCAGTGCACAACCTTCTGAGTTGTCCTCTGGCGTCGTGGGACTCCCTTTTGTGACTTCGGGTGGACTCTGGTTCACTCCTCTTCTAAGTGCCTGATCCGGTACTTCTGCAGGTGCTGCCTGCTTCTGTGAGGGCTCCCTGACTTGCTGGGCGCCCCCTCTGTCTCCTCATTCAAGTGGCGACATCCTGGTCCCTCCTGGGCCACAGCAGCATCCAAAAACCCTAACCGCGACCCTTGCAGCTAGCAAGGCTTGTTTGCGGTCTTTCTGCGTGGGAACACCTCTGCAAGCTTCTTCACAACGTGGGACATCCATCCTCCAAAGAGGAAGTTCCTAGTCCTCTTCGTTCTTGCAAAACACAAATCTTCTGCCATCCGGTGGCAGCTTCCTTGCACCCTCAGCTGGCATTGCCTGGGCTCCTGCCCACTCTCGACACTGTCGCGACTCTTGGACTTGGTCCCCTTGTCTTACAGGTCCAGAAATCCACTGTTGTTGCATTGCTGGTGTTTGTTTTCCTTGCAGAATCCCCCTATCACGACTTCTGTGCTCTCTGGGGGTTGTAGGTGCACTTCACACCTACCTTACAGGGTCTTGGGGTGGGCTATGTTTCTAACCCTCACTGTTTTCTTACAGTCCCAGCGACCCTCTACAAGCTCACATAGGTTTGGGGTCCATTCGTGGTTCGCATTCCACTTTTGGAGTATATGGTTTGTGTTGCCCCTATACCTATGTGCTCCTATTGCAATCTATTGTAACTTTACACTGCTTGCATTACTTCCTTTTGCTATTACTGCATAATTTTGGTATTGTGTACATATATCTTGTGTATATTTGGCATCCTCATATTGAGGGTACTCACTGAGATACTTTTGGCATATTGTCATAAAAATAAAGTACCTTTATTTTTAGTATATCTGTGTATTGTGTTTTCCTATGATATTGTGCATATGACACCAGTGGTATAGTAGGAGCTTTGCATGTCTCCTAGTTCAGCCTAAGCTGCTCTGCTATAGTTACCTTCTATCCGTCTAAGCTGCTAGAAACACATCCTTTACACTAATAAGGGATAACTTGACCTGGCACAAGGTGTAAGTACCTCTGGTACCCACTACAAGCCAGGCCAGCCTCCTACAGTTGCGCACTGCCATTTACAGACAGTAAATTTCCAAGAAATGTCCAAAAACATTCCCACTAACTTGCAGCTTTACTGATAAAACTATATAGACTATTAACAATAATCCGTGAAAAGGGGGTTTCAGAAAATGTTTATCATTTGCACATTACCAAGTAAAGTGTTCTGACTTTTTTCATCCTATTAAAAAAAAAGTTAATCGCACAGAAGTACAAAAAATGGTCTTTCACAGCTAGTGCAATATATTTTGAAATGTTTGTAAAGTTAACTTAGTTATATAAATGTTGTTTGTTATGAAAAACCTGATACCAAAAGCCTTTCATTTCACATAGGTCAGACAGTTCACCTTACAAAATCCTGGAACTCTGCAGTCACAAGGAAAAGTATTTTCTTTGCAAGAAGACAAACTGACTTTTGACCTGTGTCTCTGAACACAGAGTAAATGTGACAAGAATAAGATTTAAAGGCATCTTAATTGCTAATTCAGTTTCTGACCCAACAGAACACCTGTTTTATGTCCACTCACCAGAAAGGAGAGGTTGAGTCGATTTTTCGAGCCCTGACATGTTTTGGAATTGGCAGTAACATTGGCTGGTTATGTTTTTTTATTCCAGTTCATGAGAATGGTTGAGTGTGGAAAGCTTTGAATCCAGTCAAAAGCCGGTGGGAAATTGGCTATGTATTAGGTTCTATGTTGAAGCTTGCTGCAAGTTGAATGTGTTTGAGTAAAGTATTGAAATCTAGAAAATTCACACCACTTGGTATTTTAATTTTTCAAACTTTTTTTGTGAAAAACGATTTAATTGGGTTTTAAAAAAGACATTTGGCCACATGAGCTGCAAGGTACATACAGGATGCTGAAATGGGTACTCCAAAAAGAAACAACAACATAACGAGAACAGTGACATCCACTGCACCCAAATACCATATGATATCATGCATATCTTGTAACATAGTAAACATTAGTTGCATACATAATTCCCTTGTTTAGCTGCTCTGTATTTCTGAACTTCCTTTTCGAGGAGGGAATCAGCAAAGTGGACATGATTTAATAAAATTCCCCTGTAATCGATCCACCTCTGCCAGATTTTAGGGTGTATTTGGGGGCACCCCGTCACCTGATGCACTGCAATTTCCAGCCCAATACAGTGATACATCCCCTTTTTCCATACCCCGAGAGATGGAGGCACATCAGCTTTCCATGTCCTTGCTATATCCCTTTTTGCCAGGGTGTCTATTGCCTTCTATGCCATCTGTGCTATGGAGAGGAACCAATTTTGGGACTAGTGGAATTTTCCAAGAGAGGACCTCCCCCAGGCACGATGTCACCCCTCGCCAAAAACCATCCTTGCCACACAACTCTACACTATGTGTATAAAAGATTTCTCATCCGCCCTGCAGTGGAGGTACATCAGGGAATCTATCACCCCCATGTGCCACAAGTGATGCCTCAGGTAGTAAGCTCTATGAAGGTATTTTAATTGGATCAACCAGAGGCGAGTTGAAATCTGCGCCTCTTGAAGTGCTCCCAAGGCCTCAGTCCAGTCATCATTATCGAGTGTTAGTGCAGGCAGTGTGTTTAAACTGTTTGTGACCAGGGACTGCTAAATCTTCACTATTTTGTGATCGCCCAAGTCCCCGATGAGGAGCTTAACTTCTAGTGGATTAAATTCTGAAAGAGCCAAGAGGTCCTTAATGTATGGAATGAGAGTGTGACGGAGCTACAAATACCAAGGGAATTGGCTGTGGTGCAGTTGGTATTCAGTCTGTAGCTCCTGGAATGATTTCAAGACTGTGTAACGCATCATATCTCCAAGGGCGGAGATTCCAATATTATCCCACATCCGAAAGCCCTCGAGCTGGGGGAACTGTTTAAGCATGTTGTCCTTCCACAGCATCTCCCCAGTCAGTTTCCCCCACCATCCCATTCATCACAGGGGTTTTTGAAAGTTTTAAGGTAAATTAGATAGTGTTTGCCTGGCCACAATATTTTTTTAGAATCGTCCTAATTTCTTTGAAGAATGTGAGATGGAATAGAAAGGGGAGTTCATGTTGTGTGTGACACAAAGGAGCGTATCGCAATTGTGCACCTGACCAAACCAGGAAGTATGTGTTCAGAGTATGCCTGGTAGTATCCAAGCCACCAATACAGTTGATAGTTAATGTCCTACCTAAGTTTTTATTAAAGTTGATTTTTGGTATTTTATTGAGAATGATTTTGAAATAAATGTAGTCTAATGCATATGATGAGGTGTGAAATGTTTTAAAAAAGGCATAAGTTCAGACTCAGATTTAGGTGGTAGACAGATATTACTGAGTACTCACTGATATCGTAAAGTACTTCAGGGATGGAATTTGAGATATTTGAGCCTTTAATCAATATAAGCAATTAGCTTCATCATCTATTTGAGGGCACTAATTATATTTCCTAGAAAACTCTCAAAAGTTCTATACTTATATAATATTTGCTATCCATTCATGAAAATTGTCTCCCTGATGATCTGCAGCCAGACATGAGATCAAGCTCTAGTGCTAGTTGATGAGGCTGTGCACATATGATATTGGTAACTTCTGCCTATTATTCTCCTAGATTTATTTGTAGTATTTGATACAGTAAACCACTCTATATTGCCTATAAACTTAAACACGCCTGGGCATCATTGAGACAGTAATTGACTGGTTTATGGTTTGCCCTTTATTTAACAAACAGATACAAATATGGAAATAATTTTTTCGCATAGTGCCACTTCAGCAAGAGGTTCCTTGTGTTTCTATTCCAGCACCAGCACTGTTCAACCTATACATGGATTCACGTAGGTCCCATCTTAGTAACTCAAGAAACTCACAACACTCATAGCTGGATAATACTCAGCTACAATTTATAGTCTGTTCTCCTGATGACATCATATACATAATTCATACTTGTGGGGGCATCTAGACTTTGATGACTTGTCATCTTAAACTAAGTCCAGTAAAAGCAGTTTCTGCTCCTTTCAACCCTAAGGACAATATTCACTTTCAGTCTTAGCAAGACTACTTTATTGTCATGCATATAAAACTGCAGTCACTAAATGTACAACATCTCTAGACTTAATACATGACAAGAGACTCATTCGTAATGCTCGTAAATATTTTGGGAAACTGTACAATATCAGCTAAACATCTGGGTGGGATAACAGCATTGTATCACAGAACCTAACTTCAACGTAATGGTTCAGCCTGTAGTCCTGTTCAAACTAGACTATAGAAACGCATCACTCATGGGAATATCTAAAGCAGACTTTGTCTCATCTGTATGTGACTTTAGATGCTGAAGCAAGGATTGTCTCTCGAAAAACAGTGTGATTGTATTTCTTCTATTTTCTCATTCTACAGTGTCTTTCACTTGAAGCTAGAGGTATCTAGAAAATGTCCTGCTGTGAGCAAATAGTCCTTCACTGCAGTGCCCCTTCAATCTGGGCACCAAGTACTTAGTCATTGTGTCAGTCTGAATCAGAAAACCAGTAGTGGTGCATCTGTTACCCAAACTCTTGAGCAATAGCTGGGCGAGATGGGTTCTAGATAACTATCAACTACAAGAGATGCCACAGGGATCAGTAGAACACCAAACCCATATTCATTAAAGAAAACATACTAATACTAAAAAAATTAGAACACAAAGGATACAATTTTAAAACTTAATTTCTTGTCTAGCGCACACAATATGAATTGTAGGCACAATGAAGATAGATAATAGGGCAGCAGCAAATGTTACTGGAAGCATCAATAATATATACCACTCCAACATGATTGCTGTTATTAATGCATAGCAATCCTACCCTCTCTCTGCTATTTCTAAGTGCTTGTCTAATTATCAAGATCTAACACAGCAGAAAGTAAAATCTATTATGCGTTTCAAGGATGCCACACACCCACATACGTGTTTGACAATTAAGTTATGTGTTCAAGGAAATAGCAATGTTTCCAATTCTCAACTCATAAGGCCGGCTGCACAAATACATCTTTACAATGAAGGCTAAGTGCCTCCTGTCCCAACAGCCTTCCACATGAACCAGGGATAAGATGTACCGATCCCAGTGTTGCCTGGCATGAAGGCCCTGCTCTTCACTTTGTGTGTTCAACTTTTATAACATAATTTCGTTGTTACAAACTCTTAGTGAAAACATCTGACCGAAAGAAGCCTGATGCCTTTTCATTTATTTTTATTCTACTGTGTTCTCTTGAATATCAACAACGAGACACATCATTTTCAGCCTCCTGGAAACTCCTAGAAATTAATAACAAGCAAATGTGAAAAGGAAGCAGTCAGCATTTAACTAAAACATTTCCAATATATTCACGTAAGCTTGATTATCACACTGGAGAACAGAATAATGTAAACTTGCCACATATGAATCATGCATGTTCAGAATTTTGTTAGCTTAGCACATAGGAATGCCGAGGGTAGAAAAGACACACAATTCATGACACCTCCAAAATGATAAGAAGGATACACATATACTTTGTAAATAAAATAGGAGGCTAAATGCACAATGATAAATGAAGGAAGGTAGGTGCTCAGACTCCTTTTTTTACTTCATTAATGAATTATAAAATTCATATAGTGAGAGGAAAAAAGTAAAAGATATAAACTGTCCCTTTATTGACTTTTTCTTCATGTGGCTTCTGGAAAGAACAGTGTTTACATCCTGCTACTCGTCATTTTTTCTTACAGACAGGGGTTGACATGGATTTTAAAAATAAATGTGGCCATTGAACTTCTAGGTAGCATATCAATCAATGATGACATTGAAGCTTGGGCATGTGCACATTGAAGTGGAGCTTTAAGGGAACCCAGTGATGAAGATACTGTCTGCATTCTAATTATTGCCAGAAAAGATGATGGAGCAGGTGTTGTCCGGGTTGGAATCTCATCGTGCACTGCATATTTCATAATTGCCTGCTGCATGGCAATGCAGTATGGTTGGTGCAGTCTTATCAGTCAAATCACTTCTCACGTGTTTACTGTCACTATTGGTGGCAATTTCAATGCAACCACCAAACAGATAGTTTCATAATACTTTATGCACCAAAAAGGTTTCACTTGAGCTTCAAGCTTATGGAAAAATAACGTCAAGTTTTCAATTATTGCATTCAATAAATCTTCTCCGAAGTGGAATGCTATATTTTCCCAGCACTAATTCATGCTGGGTTTATTTATTCACTAGAAGGAAAATGAGAATTGCACAACCACTTTCAGTAGCATAGTTAAAAATCCAAAGAACAGACTTGAAAACAGTGGGCTGAAGAATGAAGGTATCTGTCCAAATATGGCTTTAAAACTATTATGTTGAATGAACGAAAAATGGTGTGCAACAGATCTGCAAAAAGGTTAGAAGCTCCGTTTGCAGGAGTCTTTGAATTTCAGATGCAAAACAGGCTGAGGTTTCTGTCCCTGAGGTTAACGATACCCTTTTCTGCATTAATAAAGCAACAAGCCTATTTATTTACACATATTTATCATGACTATTATTGGCCATGAAACCCTCTCAAACAACTGTCTTGGAGGAGGATACAATGTAATCTCGCAACATTTCACAGTTTGTTGAACAAGTAATGTATAGTAGTAAATTCAGAGGCATCCTACAACAACAGTCGTGTCATTGTTTGATAGGACCCATTATCCAAGAGTGTGTGATAGGAAGGAATGAATGTGTTTAGTATTGCCAATAATTTGCAGGCAAAATCTGCCATCAAAGGGTTACAAATTCTGTGCAAAGAGATGGAATCGCTCAGGAGTGAGTATCCTAGAGGATTAGTGCAAGCAGATGTGCTTATGAATGCTGGCTTGTCCATGCCCAGCAATGGAATTAAAATGGAATTTTCCATTCATGATAAAGGAAAGCATAATGTATTTTTTCATACCACCCTAATAATGTATGTTTTTGACAATAATAAAAATAAACATAGTAGCTGGCAAGGAGATTACTACCTGTAAGAGATAGGTACGATGTAGATTCTGCCAGAGAAAAAGGGGATTTTTTGTTTCCTATGCTTCAAAGGGTATATAATGTATCTTTTATAGCCATCATTCTCTGGGTTGAAGTCAAATTGTAGTAATCAAACATAGCAATTTTGTTTACAAGTTGTCAGGGCACTTTACTAGATTTTAAGGTTTTGAATTCCCAATTTAAAGGTGCTATTGCACTAATATGAGCTTGACCCTGTTGTAAAAAACGTAAATCTTAGAAGATTGAGGGCGGCGGGAGGATGGTGGAAATTATGCATACTTGTTTTGAGATGGTCCTATAGAAATTATCTATAATTTTAAACGTGGCCTGGATTATTTCTTTGTCGCAACAACAGCAAACAAACACAAATGATGGACGGAATGTAGAATCAATCAATCAATCAATCATGCATTATTTCTTGACAGTTTCTGTAATGCACTCTGTAGCTTCCCTTTCTGAATAGATCTACTTTAAATTTTGCAATAGACATGTTTTCAGACCTGTGGTAGACGCAAATCCCATTCATGTTGTGGGTTGGGCTGTTTTGTGTACAAATATCATTTCTATAGGTG
The DNA here is from genome assembly GCF_031143425.1 of Pleurodeles waltl. Taxonomy (NCBI): domain Eukaryota; kingdom Metazoa; phylum Chordata; class Amphibia; order Caudata; family Salamandridae; genus Pleurodeles; species Pleurodeles waltl. The sequence goes on from NC_090450.1 coordinate 716,309,198, forward strand.
TTATGCATGTTCTAAACAAAAGCCTCCGTACCTTTAATTTGCCAAAACATGGTACACCAAATAATATTAATGTACATTTTCTTTCCAATATTCATAACCTTAGAGAGCAAGTGTTTCAATAAATTGTATAGAATAATTAACCAGTGCTTGGTGTTGACGTTTTTCTGAAGTCTGCCCGTTTTTTCTGAATATCATATAGCAAATAGATCTGCTCTCTCCTCACCATTAAAACAAGGGAAACATTTCTGGAAATTCTGAGGACTTTTTATGGGTGTAGTTCCCCAATGCTCCCATTGTGGATATTTATATACTTCTCATGGACTACAAGCTCTATGAATATAATGATATCCAAAATGATGAAAACAGAACAATGTATATTTTTAAAAGGGTCAGAAATTATAACATAATCTAGAGAGACTTTTAAAACATATGGAATTTGAATCAATTCTGTTGGACGATAATTTGATAAGGAGTTTTTTTTCCAAACAACAGCATCCAGCACAGGATATGCAGTGATATTCACAGCATGATAATCCAACTGTGCACTGTGAGAAGAAGAATGTGTCTGCTATTCCTGAACCCCAAGAACCTGCACTGTGATATCAGGAATATGGTTCCTGTGTTTTAAAAGCAAAATCCAATCATTATAATCCACGAGAAAGAATAGAACCCCAGCAGCAATCCAGATTTATGACCAAGGTATATAAAGGTATATGCCATTAAACCAACACCAAGCAAGAAGCCATCTGTAACAGTTATTAACCAAAAGCAGATTTATAATTTCTTCTGTTTCAAAATCAACATTTAAATCATTTTCATATAGTACTACTTCTTTCATTGTATTTCTTTCACATGTGGAAGTCTCTGTTGGTGGCTCATAGTAAATCACTGAATTAGTATCCACAGTCCTGATTGTTGACATCAGGCCATGAGATTCACCCATGGAAACTGGTAGTAGGGGTAAGGCTGGAGAAACAATAGGCTCCTCAGTCCACGAAATGAGATGTAGGACTTCTGAACTGCACTCTTCTTGGGATAGTTCTTGCAGAGCAGGGAAAGAGTGTGCTGACCTACTCCATAGGTACCTTGGTGTAAGAGGTGGTCTGCTAAACAACATCGTCACAAGGTGCTTTTTAATGTGATTGGTCGACACCTTCTTGTTTTGCTTTCAGCCGGGCAGTGGTGGCAAAATGACTATTCCAGTGCCTTCTACCCCAAAAGCTGGAAAGATTGATCTGTAAGGTAGCCCAAAGACTTGTTTGTTAGGAAGATTTTTGTACTAGCTCTCCCACCTTGAGAAACCACCTATCAGCAGTTTTAGGAATATTTTCTTCATCGGTGGCAGAGTCACAGTGCTTCACAGTAGACAATGTAATTTATGTTTCAATACATTCTCCAAAACATTCAGTGGATCAGGTGTTTTGGACTCAGCCACCTTTCTTTGGACATCAAGATTAGTCACATTTATTGATGCTCTAAATAGCATCTCATAGGTAGTGTAACTACTTAATACCCCTGTAGATAAATCATTTCTTGCTCACTTAACCTAATTCACATTATATAGCCAACTCAATCCTATGTCCAATACCGTAGCAGTCAAGGCTTGTTTAAGCATACCATTTGTGCATTATACAACTCTGTTACTTCCTGGGTGGAAAGGATGCCAATATAGCAGTCGTACTCTCAGAGCAGACATAGCATTCTTGAATGCAGGGCGGATGTGTGAATGAAAGTGAACTTCTCCCATTGCTACTAAGCCGTTCTTTTATGATCATTTGAGCAGTGGCAGTTTTTTGTGAACAAACCCAAAGGAATCCACAACAGGAGTCAACAGGAATCAGTATAAATTTATACCACTTTATACTCAGAATTGGCACAACATGCCCAAGGAAAATTACCCCAAACGTTTATCAGAGATATTAAGTAAAGTCTGTGCTGGTCTTGCAAACGCAGAGGCCCTCATTACGAGGCTGGCAGTCACCAGACTGCCAGCCTTGCAGTGGCCGTCTTACACCATGAAGCCGGTGGTAAAGACCGCTGCATTTCATGCTGTGGGGTTTGGCTCAAGCCAGACTGCCACAACGTTGCCTGGCCCGCCAGTGCAGTCGCACCGTCACGGCTGGTGGCAGCCACATTACGAGGTGGCACACCGCCAGGCTTTTCGTGGCGGTTACACCGCCACAAAAATCCTGGCGGTCACACACCCAACGACAGGAATCTCCATCCCTGTCACCAGCACAGGCACCCCCCCACATCCACACACCTCCATGCATCCCCCACACACATGCACGCACCTCCATCCCCCTTCATTCACACCCACGCACACCCATTCATGCTCACACATCCACGCATTCACTCCCCTCCCCCTGGCCCCCACGCATGCATACATACATACCCGCCCAACACCTCATACATGCACTCATCCCCTCCCCAACACCGCATACACACACTCACCCCCTCCCCCAACACCACATTCACGCACTCACCCCCTCCTCCAACACCACATTCATGCACTCATCCCCCTCCTCATGCAACAGACACCCACCTTCCCCCTCATTCACACAGACAACCCCCGCATTCACAACAATCGCACACACTCACTCACACACTTCCCACAGACACGCCGCCTCCCTTATGATCCACTTACCTCGTCCGTCGAGGGGGTCGTCTGGGAGGGAACGGGGTCCGGCGCTTCCACCGCTGGCAGCACCCGCCATCAGGACACTGCTAGGCCGTATCACAGAACGTGATATGACGGGAGGAGTCTTGTTGGCGTGGAGTGCCGGCGCTGGAACCCCCTCTGCACCACAGACTGCCAGTCTGAGTGGTGGCAACTTTCCACCTGAAGTATGGCAGATGGCTGCCAGCAGTCGTATTATGGCGGTCTGCAGACTGCTAGCACTGGGGGTCTGGTGGCGGGTTTGGCTTTGGCAGTCTGGCGAATAGACCACCAAAGTCAAAATGAGGGCCAGAGTGTTTAATTTGTTGGCAAATGGTGCGTTAATGCATGCATTTTTGGTGAGTTTTGACAAATATGGCCCCCAGTATCTTTGTTGTAGCATTGATACAGCAGTGCTTGTACCAGCATGTGCAGACGTTATCCCTTCATAAGCTGCCCTAATTACATTTAACCTAGCCCCCTCACTAAGAATATGTCTAAATATAAAAAACTAGGGTTACATTATCTCCATTGAGGATGTTGGCGCATTTGGAAGGAATGCATTCAGGAGGCCTTTCCTTTTCAGCATTGCTTATATCACTACCAAAATGTATGAATCGATCTTAGCTTGAGATCGGGTTACAACAGCAACCTTAAAGGTTTGCACTGCTGTTTTTGCAGCCACATCTGCGGCACAGTTCCACTCAGTGTGCATTTCTTCGCTTTTTTGGACCATGGTGTACTCTACATGAACCAAAACAAGCTTGTCATGTAAGACAGCCATCTTAAGATTTGCTTACACCTTATTGACTTTCCTTTTAAGTCTCTGAATCCGTTTAGGTGCAAATGCAGTAAATTTACATAATATCCTTGAAAAGAAAATGCAGAATCCAACACAACAAATGTGGGACCTGACAGATCAGCTTTCTGTGGAGCAAGTAACAGGGCACGTATTTCTGCAAGCTGTGCAGTAAAATCACCTAAAGGTTTAGAGTGTTTGCGTACTGGCTTCAAGTTGGAAGCTTAAAAAAATTATTTGCACTACAAAACAAGCAGAAGAATATGTTTGTTCAGTACTGACCTCAGGGTGTGCTGAGCCTTCTGTGTGGAACACGCTCTTGTACTCACGAATGGGTAACACATTCAGAGTATGCAGGATGTTTTGTGTATATTGTGAAAATTATTGGCTGAAGTGTAGGGTTGTACTCACATTTTATGTCAATAGCATTTAAAGACGAATCCCACAGTACTCAACACAGGTGTAGAGAATCCATGAAATATATCTAAAGTTATTTTATATTGTTCCTTACTATTCTTTTACATGGTATGAGATTGCCTCCACATACATACATATTGGGCAACCATTACAAAGATATTGACGGATCTGATGGACCGCCAGTTACCACTGATGATGGCAGCTTGCCTCTTGGGACGATTCCCAAGACCAACGAAGAGCAAACACACGAATACATTTTGGACCAGATTTTACTTCTGGGGAAGAGAAACATAGCAATGCACTGGAGGGCATATTTGTGTGGTGACTGGATGGTTACAAGAATTGATCAAATGAACCACTGCGGAAATCGCAATACAACTGCACATCTATAAACAGACAGGGAGGGGCACATTGTTAACTGAATGGGATACTTTACTCATGGCAATACAAGCCATATCAGATGAGAGGCCTCCCTGAAACGGGACTGATCGGGGTCAATCAATCAGTACACAGACTGAAGTACCAATGTTAAATACCTGGGGTGAACTGGGCCCACTGAGATCTAGGCTGCACTCACTACAGGCCCCAATTTAGAGGTGCGGACAAACTTGCTGAAAGAATCCTTACACCAACTGCCAAGCTCGTACATGTCAAGCTTTACAAGCAGGAGGATCACATGAGTACGAATTGGCATTGTAAAGATACAGGATGTGCAAGGGTGATGTGGAGGATCCATTGAGGAAGAAATGTGGAATAGCACTGTGCTTTCAATGGGACTGATTGGAATTGCAAGGGGAAGTTACGATGGGGTTATTATTTAGTACTACAGCTTAATATCAACACATCTTCATGTTAACAATGGAATTAATAATAAATTATGTTTGAGATATTGTATACATATGTACAAATGTCATGTTAAAACCTGAAAAAGAGATATTTAAAACAAAACGAAATATGTTTCCCTACTTAGTTTGTCATTAGTTCAGTACTATGAGTGTTTTGTATAGCATTTGTGTGTTCATGCATTTAGATTTCTATAATTTAACACTATCATTAATGAGTCATCAGGCTTTAATACCAGAAAAATAGGGGCATTCATTGTGAAACTGCAAGGCACTAATATACCCTGATGTTGTAGCTGATCTAATACAGCTTTTATACCCCACATAGACTGAGACTTGAAAGGAGCTTGAGCCTGCACTTGTGGCTACTCCATAAGGGAATCATATGTGGAACAGATTGTTTGTCTAAGCCACTTGACTTCTATACAGCGCAGGAGCTCGTTTCAGAGCCCATTCACATGCATATGTTTTCCTGGGTTCCTCTGGTACTAAGGAGAAAAATGTGGGCCTTATTACCTCCTCCCGTAAAGGTCCATCCCTAATAAAAGAAGGAGGCCAGCCATTTTCTGTAAGAATTATATCGTAAGCATCCACCAAATGATGCCAGGATATAGCATTTGTTTTGCACAGTATATCCCTGTGAATGTGTATTTGTGCATCATCAACCCTGTCTGAGTATACTTGTCCTTCCGGTGTCCCAAGTTATATATATTATTTAGTTGCTCTCACCACTAAATGCATATGCTCATTAATTTCTTCCCTAAATCCGGGACAGGTACAGCTTAATGATCATTCTGTAATTTTATCAACACCTTTGGTAACACCCCCATGGAGGTTGTTCTATGTGTAGTAGTATAAATACTTGCAAATATTGTTCTCCAAGTGTTGCAATCCTCCACAGTTAGAACTAATCCACGGGGAAGACACATGGTCGGAGTTCTATGTCTATCCTTGAGTGTTGTTTGAGGACAGACTCCTTCAAACTGGTTAGTCTTGCAAGCAATCCAGACTCGAATCTCATCTCTTTTTTTAACCGTTTTTTATTTGCATTTCTTAACATTACATATACATGTGTTCCATCATGCACAGTAGTGGTAATCTCACCATATGACCATTGTTAACATACATCACATCAGTATCAGCAGGAGTCCTTGGTTCAGTCTTTACAAACAAGAAACAAAACAACAGCAGATAGCAAGTCATGTGGTGGTATTAACCTATTTAGTATCATCACCATCATTTAAATAATTCCTTTCCATCTCCGACATGTAGTGTTCTCACTGGGGCCTGGCATTGACAGTGAAACACCAATAGAGACCACTGTACAGTTACATGGGAATGCCAAGGTATTCAAGAGATGAGTGTTGTCACCTACACAGGAACAGACTAGGGGTAGCAATTATATGAAATGGGGAGGGCTGCGGGAGTGGGGGGCAGATGGTGGTTGGGAGGAAGGAGTGTGATAAGGTAGAACAGGCATGGAAGGAAGGGCGGGGAGGAGGGGGTGGGATGAGGTGCCTCTACATTCCAAACTCACAAGGGGGGGCATGTCTCTACAAGGGTAGATGTAAGCGTTAGCTAGCCAACTCTTCTTTGTATGTTTTCAAGTCCAGCAACAAATCCTCCTAGTCCGCCGCTATGGGGTATTTGCGCATTCCGTGAGCATCCTCCTGTGTTAGCACCATTGTCTCTGCCTGTCCCCACTTAAGCATTGCTGCACACCAGTGGGTTATATCTCGTAATTCCTGGGCTTTCAAATACATGGCTATGAGCCTGCGAGCTATAAGCAAATGCCAAATCAATTAATCTGTTCACGGCTTTAGCAAATTTAGAATGTTTAAACAGTCCTAGCAAGGAGCCCTCAATTGTGTACACATCCGTGCTGCCAGTTACCCCCGCTAGCGCAGTGGAAACGGCACCCATAGTGTTGCCACCAGGCAGTCCCAAAACATATGCGCATGTCAGCTCCCACTTGTAGACATCTAGGACAACTGGAGGGTGACCCAAACATCCAGAGCAGAGTTGCTGGGGTGAGATAGGCACTGTATAGAATATTATGCTGGATGTACTGGAACTTAGCATTCTGTGACAGCTTCCTGGGATGTGTACGTGCTTTTTCCCCACTCTTTCCTAGTCAGTACTCTTCCAATGTCCCTCTCTCATTTTCTATGAACCGCAGCCAACGGACTGCGTGTGGTGTATGCAAGAGCACAAACAAACCAAGTCATAAGCCCACGGCCTCCACCCATTATGTAGAGTGCCTGTGCCAAGGGGTCCTTATCTGGCTTAGTGTATGTGATGACCCAGAGTCTCTCCAGTGCAGCCAGCAAGTTTCCATATGCCGTGAAATGACCCACTTGGAGCTCATGGTCCTCCAGTAATCTATTATAGGGCAAGAGTGCACCCTCTTGAAACAGAGCACTCAGTGTACGCATTCCTGCTGACTCCCAGGTCCTCACTCCCACCCCACCCAACATGTCACTTAATAAAGTGATAGATCTTAGTGGCATTTCAGGCGAGTATTGAGGGATTTGCAGCATGAGTCGCAAACTTTCATTAAAACTCTTGTACGCAATCTGCATTAGCATCCTGTGGGAGCCAGGCATGCGGGAGGAAGGTCTGTTAGGCCATACATTGTGCTTGGGCTGCAGTGGGGAGTTCCAATTCCTCTGTGAGGCGCCCTGCCAGCCAGCACATGGGCCACTACTGCTGTGCCGCCAAATAATAATGCTCAAAGTTCAGAGCCCCCTTGTCAATGGACAACTGTAGCTTATGAAGAGCAACTCAACGACTACCTCTGTTCCAGATGAAACTATCCAGTCCTGAGTGCAGAGTCTGGAACGTGGACTAGGGGACCCGGACTGGGAGATTATGAAAATAGTAAAGTAACAAGCGAGCATCACCATCTTAGATAAAAACACTCTACCCTGCACTGAGTGGTAGGGTGTTCTAAAATGACATTTGGAGACACAGTGACGCTATGGCGCTCATACGATTGTAATCTACTAAGTCCTTTGCCTCATGGTAGATGTTTATGCCAAGATAGAGGAACGTGCAGGGTTCCCATGGTGAAGGGGGAGAACCGACAAGGAAGTGCTGCTGGGTACAACCTGGTTGCAGAGGGAACAAACAGGATTTGGCCCAATTTACCACAACGCCGGAAGCGGTACGGAACTCTTGTAGTATAGACTGGACACTCGCTATACCTTCCCGGATGTCTCGAATGTAGATTAACACGTCGTCTGCGGATTGGAAGACAACATGTGTTTCCCTGGACATTGGGATGCTACAAGCCTGCCCTGCCGTCGATGCCTCTGAATGAAGAGCTCAATTGCTAGAGCAAATAGCAATGGGGACAGCCTTGCCACATCCTCCTACTCTCCTGAAACAGAGGGGTGATACACTGGCCACCCGTGCTGTGGGTTCAACATACAGGAGATGGATTAGCCCATGTAGCCATCCCACGATGCTGAAAGCAGTCAACAAGTAACCCTAATCCATTGTATCAAAAGCTTTCTCCAAATCCAGCACCAAGCATGCAGCAAATGGCCACCCAGACCAAGGGGAGCTCAATTGCCCTCTGTAGGTAGCGTTTGTTTAAAGTGGTAGACCTTCCGGGCACAGATTCATTCTGGTCTGGGTGCATCAGGTGTGGCATGTGCTTGTAAGCCGGCCTGCTATGACCGTACTCCGGATTTTATAATCAGACCCCAGCATGGACAGTGGACGATAGGAGGCAAGCACCATAGGGTCCTTACCCGGTTTAGGAAGCTACACTTATAGGGACACATGGAGTCTGGGTGAGAGTCGACCTTTGGCTTGAGCTTCTTGGTGTAGGTCAAGTAATTTCAGAGCTAAGTGGTGCTCGTATGCTTTATAGAATTAGATTGGAAATCCATCCTTTCACAGGACTGTGATCATTTTTGCTTGTTACGTTTGGAAGTCTAGGCAGCGCAATTGTTCAGTCAGTTGGGTGTGCCTACCCAGTGCCTGTTAATGCACCTTGTGCCATGTGTTCAGCTTGAAACGCAGCCTCCAGCGCACTCAAGGATGCCTCGATGCGGGGTAGGCCTCTTCGCAGTTCTTCCCTTACCCCTACAACCACACGGATGCAATGGTCCCGAGGACATACTTCACTGCCTCCCAGTCGATCAGTTTTGATGTAGATGCGCCCCAGTTGCCGGACAGGCATTGGGATAGTGTTTCATTCATCATAGCATGGGAAAACTGATCTTCCAGCATGACTGTAACCGCTAGGTGGGAACAGGTGGTCACAGTGCACACCACTCTAACTGTACCTGCAGAGGGTTATGGAGAGAGAAGGGTCTTCCCCAGATATTCCGCTCCTCTTGCTAGTAGTCTAGTGGCTGGGTCACAGAGTATCCAATCTAGCTGGACATACAAATCATGCAGGGGAAAATAATAGGAGAACTCGCTACAGTCTGGATGTAGCGATCTCCAACAGTCCAACAAAGACTGGTGTTGGAGCCACTGAGAGAGCTCCAGCTGTCTCCACTGGGAAGTGTGACAGCGATGGCTTTGAATGATCCAGTTGTTGATCAATCACACAATTAAAGTCCCTGCCAAGTATCCACAGTATGTAGGCCCATTTAGTGAGTATTGTGGATAAATGCGAGAAAAAGGCGGGTTGTGCTGTATTGGGAGCGTAACTGCTCCCCAACAGCACCGTTCAGTTGACCCTCAACCAGTACATAACGGCGTTCTGGATTGATCTCCTTTCCTTTAAGCCGAAAAGGGACTCTCAACCTGATCCAGACCAGGGCTCCTTGGGCAAAGCCAGAATGCATGGTACAAAAACAGTGCTTCTCCAGTGCTTTTGCAGATGGGTATCTTCCCCTCCCATGACACAAGCCTCTTGTAATTAGGGGTAGGCGGTGAGCTCCGCTCCGCTAGCAGAGTTAACAGAGATTTTGGCACTCCTCGCTATGCTTGGAGCACAGAGTTCAGCCAAAAGCTCCACTAGCCTGGCAGAGGAGACCACTGGCGTGCTCACTCCAGACCAGTTGTGGGCCACACAGCGCAAGAATAGGCAGTCTGCACTAGCACCGTGTGGCCCATAACTGGGCTGCACTTTACTTTCTGCCCCACAACATTTACCCTGCCACGACAGGCTTTGCTTTCTGCCGGTCGGCGGCCTGGAGCTGCTGAAAGCTGCTGATGAGTGGCTGCACCGGTGCCAGCTCCGGATCCTGGCCTCCCTCCTTTCACTGTCCTCAGCAGCCCAGGGGCAGAGGGAGGCAGAGATCCAGGCCGCTGGCACAGGTACCCTCCTGGACCCAGGTCAGACCCTCGTTTGACTTTCCCTTCTTTGTCCACACGGGGGCTGTATTAGAAATGGGGTCTTTGGTTGGCAGTCAGGTTACCCCCTGTCCAAACAAGAACCCTCACTTTAGTCAGGGTAAAGGAGAATCACCCTCAGTTAACCGCCGCTCACCCCCTTGGTAGCTTGGCACAAGCAGGCAGGCTTAACTTCAGAGTCTAGGTGTAAAGTATTCGTACCAACACACACACAGTAACTCAGTGAAAACACTACAAAATGACATGACACAGGTTTAGAAAAATAGTTAATATTTATCTAAAAAAAACAAGACCAAAACGACAAAAATCTGCTATACGCAATTCAAGTTATGAATTAAAAAGCAAAAAAGAGTCTTAAATCCTTGAGAAAACTGGGTAGGGCACCACTTGGCAGGGCAGGAGTCTCAGCAGAGAGTCCAGGTGCTGTCAGGAGAATTCTTTGATGGCCCGAGACTTCAACAACAGGAGGCAAGCTTAGGATAAGCCCTTGGAGATTTCTTCACAAGCAGTCTTTGTCCCCTAGTACAGGCAGCAGCAGTAACTGCAGGATAGCTCTGCAAAGCACAGTCACAGGCAGGGAAGGGCAGCACTTCTCCTTAGCTCTTCAGCTCTTCTCCAGGCAGAGGTTCCTCTTGATGTCCAGAAGTGATCTAATTTTCAAGGGTTTGGGTGCCCTTCTTATACCCGGTTCTGCCTTTGAAGTAGGCTTACTTCATAGGAAAGTCTCTCTTGTTTGTGAAATCCTGCCTTGCCCAGGCCAAGCCTCAGACTCACACAGGTGGTTGTAGACTGCATTGTGTGAGGGCAGGCACAGCCCTTTCAGGTGTAAGTGACCACTCCTCTCTTCCCGCTAGCACAGATGGCTCATCAGGATATGCAGGCTACACCCCAGCTCCCTTTATGTCACTGTTTAGAGAGAGGTGCAAACAGCCCAACTGTCAAACTGACCAAGTCAGGGAATCCACAAACAGGCAGAGTAACAGAATGGTTTAAGCAAGAAAATGCCCACTTTCTAAAAGTGACATTTTCAAACTCACAGTCTCAAAACCAATTTTCCTAAAAGATGTATTTTTAAATTGTGAGCTTACAGACCCCCAAATCACATGTCTATCTGCTCCCAAAGGGAATTTACACTTCAAGCATATTTAAAGGTAGCCCCTATGTTAACCTATGAGAGAGATAGGCCTCGCAACAGTGAAAACCGAATTTGGCAGTATTTCACTGTCAGGACATATAAAACATATTAGCATATGTCCTACCTTAAACATATGCTGCACCCTGCCCATGGGGCTACCTAGGGCCTACCTTAGGAGTGTCTTACATGTAAGAAAAGGGAAGGTTTAGGCCTGGTAAGTGGGTACACTTGCCAAGTCAAATTGGCAGTTAAAATCTGCACACACAAACACTGCATTGGCAGGTCTGAGCCTTGTTTACAGGGCTACTAATGTGGGTGGCACAACCAGTGATGCAGGCCTACTAGTAGCATTTGATTTAGAGGCCAGGGCACCTCTAGTGCACTGTACTAGGGACTTACCAGTAAATCAAATATGCCAATCATGGAAATCCAACTACGCATACATTTTACACAGGAGCACTTGCACTTTAGCACTGGATAGCAGTGGTAAAGTGCCCAGAGTAACACAAACAGCAAAAACAGAGTCCAGCACACATCAACAACCTGGGAATAGAGGCAAAAAGTTAGGGGAGACCATGCCAAGGATGCCAAGTCTAACAGGCTGGCACTGGGCATGGACAGTATTTGCATATGAGGGGGTCTGTGCTTGGAAAAAAGGAAACGTGCAGTCATAGCTCCACTCAAAAACAACCTGTCTCCCTAGAGTCCAAGGAAAACGAAGTGGTGTTATGGGGTGCGGTGCTGAGGCCAGCAGGGAGAGCTGAAGACTGGGTGAGCATCAGCTGTTGAGTTGTAGAACGGCAGCCCCTGCCACATAGAGATGTGTGTGGACTAAGAGAGTGCCTTACCGCCTAGTGGCAAGCCAGGCAAGGCACATTGTGAAAATATGAGGCTGCTGGTGGTGAGCTGGTTTGCTGCTGCTAGTGCTGGGCCCTAAAGAAAGGGCAGTATGAGGTTGTGTGTAAGTGCAGAGGAAACAATTGCAAGGCTGGTGCAAGATGGGGTGTGTACTTGACCCTCCGTAGCAAGTTTATGAAGGAGGGCAGTTGTTGAAGGCAAGTGTGCAGGTGTGGAGAGCAGCAGGCTCAAGGCCAGTGGTCTGTGTCAGCACAAGAGACCTGAAACAGCAGTTTTCGCTGCCCACGCTGGCCTGAATGCATCCAATCTCGAAAATACTAAGCAGGGTCAGGCGGCCCAACCCTGCTGAGCACTTCCAAGGTGGGGCTCATTCAGGCCAGGGTGATAGGGCTGCTGACACTCCACCGCACGCGGAATTCCACTCAGTTTTTAGCCAACTCTGCAGAATTCTGCGGAGTAGAACTCCGTGAGCCCCGCCCACCCTACTTGTAAATGCGCAATCTGCACGTACCTGCTTCTGAGGTATTGTGAACCTCATGTCTCTTCCATGTAGTGCCCATACCACGGACATTCCATGTGATTATGCTAACTTTGGTCATCGTAGTGCCATAACTGAGTGGTAGGCCCCGTAGAGAGAGAGGTACATAGCCAGAACTGTACATCTGGAGACAGGCGCTACAATTCCTGGAAAGGAATACGTTCCTGCACCACATGACTCTGCAAACTGTAAAAGTAGAACCACCAACTCCCTTTCCAGGACAACCCTCGAACATGATTGCCCAAACCATTGAAAACTGTTCCATGAATGGGATGCTTCTGCATGTGCACCAGCTTGCACCATTACCACCCAGGAGCTAGACAAAGGGGAAAGCCAGCTTGTCTCCAGTTTTCCATGCATCTGGGCAGTCTGCAATTTTCACTTGTCCTAAGTCAGTCGGGAGGACTCATTGCTTCTCAATGATGTGGAACTAAAAGGAGTGTTACTTCCACAGACAGGTCCTCCAGAGTAAACCATGCCGATATCTCCAGGGGCCTATTACCGAATCTCATCCACTGTTTGTGGTGTCTCCTCCAGTAAAAGTCTGTGCTACTGGCAGAGTGGGTGGATTTGATGTCAGACATGCCATCTTCTATAGTGTGAGCAGGTGGTGAACGCTGGTCCGCCCACAATGCAACCACCGTTTTTAGGGCCGGGGCCTGTTCCTTCCTTGTCTGTTCCACAGTGGACGCCTCTTGGATCTTAGCGCCACTGGCGTTGTGTGTCCTGCGCTTCTTGCAAAGTGATGTCTGGACTACACGTTGCAGCAAGGATGAAGCAGAGGTCTCCTAGCAGCGCAGCTCCGATCAGTCCCAAGCATCTGCTCACTCTCTAAAGAAGTAACTCTTATTCCCGACCATAACTTTGAGCTTTCTGGAAAAAGGAGTGAATAGCAGAGGAAAGCCTGTTTCAATTTGTTCTTCACCTTCAGGAAGGAGGTTCTACGGCGTTGCACCAACATGGTGTAATCTGGGAAAAATAATTATCTTACATTTTCATAATGAAGCTGCGTGACCACCCTGATTGCCAGTAAAAGGGCTTCTTTGTCTCTGTAGTTTATTATACAGGCCACTACAGGCCTGCAAGGGGCTCCCACTGGTGGTTGTGGCACTAGAATGCAGGGGACATGTTCTGTTAGAAAGTGTGTGGATAGTTGTCCTGGCGCCACCTCCCATGACACCAAGGTTTAAAAAAGCTTTACAGGATAAGCTCCTTCTGCCCGCTTCCGAGAAGCCCACTATGTGGAGATAATTTCGGCACGAGCGCCCTTTCGACTCCTCCGTTGTAGCCTCTAGTTCCTGGATCTTGAGGGAAGGGAACAAATTTACCCCTCCAGATCTTGCATAGTCGGGCGAATCTCCGTGAGCTCATGTTCATTCTGAGTGATGTGGTCTGCTAGCTTCCACTCATCTTCACGCAGCAAGCCCAGTTTTATTGCTACTGCATCGACTTTGGTGCTCAGGTCTTGCCTGGTATCTGTGATTGCTGCAAGTATACTGTCCAATTTGATATTTGTGTCTAACACCGACGATGACTCTCCTGCTGGTAAGTCTTGCTCCCAGTGGTCCATGATACCACCACTTTTGTGCTGCAGCTGTTGAGGTCCCGCTCCACCATTGCAACCCCATTTAAAGCCTTCCTTACAAACCAACAGGGATCCCAAACACAACTATTTCTGCTCCAGATATTCCAACTGATAAAATGAACAGTTCCGCCGGACTCGCAAGGGACACATCTCACCTACAGTCTGATCAGCAGGACAGCACAAGCAGTCCCACGGAGGAGAAAGACCCAGGCCTCAGTGGTAGCCCTACCTTGGGGCAGGTTTAAAGTCTGGTGTACTGTTCCAAAGGACTCCTTTCCAGATGACTGCACAGTCCACACTGATCCTCACCCTCTGCTGCATCTCAAGCCCAGCAAGTTACATTATAGGACCCACCTCACCCTACTTCTTTGTAGGAGGGGGGTACAAGCAGTCACGATGTCGCACCTGTAAGGCGCCAGTTACCCATGTCCCAGTACAGGGACCAAAACCAGTCCATGGGAGCCACACGCCACTGTGTAAAGCAGGGAGGGTGGGGTAAACAAGGAGCCGGAAGTGGGGAAACAAACTCCAATGGCTGCTGATTTTCTCCCCCCTCCCCTGACGATTGTACTCATGGCTGTCCAATCGCAGCATCCTCCGGGATGCTGGCTCCACTTCCCCACGGCCCGTTCAGCCCAGTGCTTCAGTCATAGGCAGTAGGGTGGAGTGCGGGTAATCTGGCAATGTTGTGATGCTGGCCCGGCAGCACGAGAGCCTTCACCAACCGCCTCCCATCACGCTCTTCACTGCATGCCAGAGGCCTCACTTGTGGTCCCTAGGCTGTGGGGCAGAGAACACAGGCCCAGGGATGCCTCACACTTCAGTCAGCTCCCCCTTGCTCAAGGGGTCTGTGAAAAAGGTCCAAATGGCACAGTGTCAGCTCCTCACTCCAGTTTAGCACACACAAGGGCTCCTCAGGCGAGGATGAAGGTGGGTAACTACGGATCTTGAGTCTCCTGGCAGAATGATCCTTTAACCCGTCCACCATCTTGCCCTGGCTGGCCACGCCCCCAAATCTCATCTCTTTTTGTTAGTGCTTTGCCCATGATAGCATTAATAGTCTGTGGAATAATTACCTGAATTACAGGATGCACGTGTAAAGCTGGCCCAGGAGAAGCTGCACCCATACCCACAGCAGTAGTTTGTAGGACATACTGTCAAAGTCACCTATAAACAGTAACTACTTGGTTCAGTAACTTTCTTCCTTCTGGAAGTGTCCAATTTGCTACGTCCGGATATGGTATATACCTAGCCAATACAGGCCAGGTGGCCCGAGATTACTTAAAGCTCCCATTTTAATTTTCTGTACTTGTGATAGTTGCCAACCGAACCATGCATTGTACTCTTGATATCCTAAAGGAATCTTCGGGCCATGATAGGGTACATAGTTTGCTGGCATCACGGCATGGTAATATGTATGAAAGTGGCCAGTGTTGGCATCTATAGGATCAAACTCCACCCATGAGTAAAATATTTTAAAAGGATATTGAGCAGGTGCATTAATTACAAATGTTATTCACCCCCATGTTAGGGAGACCCCAGGAAGGAGATCTGTGTGACTAGTGACATACGGTTTCATCATAAGAACAAAGTCTGCCACATTATCTGTCTTTCTGACCTAGTTCATTCACCTACCATGGAGATACCATCTTGCTTATATAGTACTGTGAATACCTTTAAATGAATTGGTAGTTTATAATGTGTATATATATATATATATATATGGCCTTCTTGTTAATCTTGTTAAAATATTTGTTCCTGTCCATAGTTTTGCATTCTACTTTTGTATTGTGGAACCCATCATTTTTATATTTCTGTCATGCAGGTGTCTAAAGTGCTCTGGCACCATCTAAACCTTGTCAGTGCCATGTAAAATTACAAAATATATAAATGAAACAAATAGGTTTCTATTACGAGGACAAATATTAGGAGTGGTGCAGCCGTTTTGAACGACATGCCGTTTTAAGGGTCAAACATAAAAGATAAACTGAAAGGGCCCTCCTATAGACCTTGCTAACATAGTTGGCTTTTGCATAAGCACTGTAAATAATGGGTATTATTATTATCCAATGTATTGGTATTGTATAGTTTAGGCAACTAAAATGTTTTCTTCCTCTTTCATTGTAAATTGTGAAAATACCATATGTTGGTGATGTTTGGAATGGTTGTTCTCAGTGAACATGCTAACACTTGTGATTTAGGTATGTGAATCCAGTTTGTTAAGCCAGAAGGTATACTATTCTATCTTCCTCCATCTACAAACCTCATCCACTCCTATGCAAGATAGTTGAGAAATAAACTACCCCAATTATTTTTTCTATAAACACCCTCTTGTGGTCCTGAATGTGTGTTTGTAATTGAACTTCACAGAAAAATACCACCATGCTGGGGTTCACATGGTAGCACCTTGCATCTCTATATGATTCTCCTTTCTTAGATGATATCCAATCTAAAGAAAAGGCCCAAATAATGTGTATTCCTGAGATCAAAAATTTGAACCTGTACCTACCAACATGTTTTTATGGTCTATGATCCATGTGACTTTCTATCTCTTTTCTCTTCTCAAAAGGCCATAACGTGTTAAGTTGGTTTAATAAAAGGCATCGTAAATCCCATTTAATCTAATCTTTACAAAGCATGTTAAGAGTGTAATTATTTGTAGAGATTTGTCATTGATATTGATGAATAGACACACAAGACACCAATGTAACATTGATTGTTCAACATCTCATAAGTTATTATGCAGATATTTGGATGTAGCCTTTATGCCTTGAGTTGCATTATTCGAAATGCGTTAGGAACTACCACAATACAGGATGGCCTTGGGTGTGCATAGTGCATGGGCATTGCTTGCTGGAGCTCAGTTCTTTCTTTATTTGTTTACTAACAGGACATAAAAAGCTTTATCTGAAACCTTATCTGGAATCTACTTATAATTGCAGGTCCTCACCTTGCAGAAGTCTTCAACACTCAAAAGATGTCTATGCAGAGCAACACTGCCACCAGTGGGTCAGAGATTCCTCTGTTTGGGAATCCACTAAAGGCACCCAAGCTACCAACGTTTGAAAGTCAGTCATATCCATCTGAGGCTACAATTGAAAGCTCCTTGTATGTTTCCGAATCGCCATCAAATGAGCATCCACTGTCTGAGTCTCCAATATCTAAGAGTACTTCCCATATATCTGAGTCTACAACTGAGAGTCTATTCTATGTAACCACATTGCTAACATCTGAACATCCATCATATGTATCGGAAACTCCAACCTCTGAGAGTATTTATGTATCTGAGTCTTCAACATCTGAGTTTACAGTTGAGAGTTCATTCCAAAGTTCTGAATCGTCAAACCATGAGGATCATTCACATGTGTCTCAGTCACCATCATCTGTGAGTCTCTCTCATGCATCTGAGTCTACAAAATCTGTGAGTTCATCATATGAATGTGAGTCTACAATTGAAATTCCATCTTATGTATCCCTATCTTCAGCATTGGAGCATCCATCCCATGCATCTCAGTCTCCATTATCTATGAGTCCTTTTCATGACCATGAGTTTACATCTTTGAGTCCATCACATGAGTTTGCATCTAGAATTAAGATGCCATCTTACGTATACCAGTCACCAACATTAGAGCATTCATCGCATGTATCTCAGTCTCCTCTATCTCATGTATATGAGTCTACAACATCTGAGAGACCATCACATGGGTTTGAGTTTACAATTAAAAGTCCAACTTATGTATCCCAATCTCCAACATCTGAGCATCCATCAGATGGAGCTCACTCTCCATTATCAGTGAGTCTTTCTCATGTATCCGAGTCTACAATATTGGAGAGTCCATCACAAGCATTTGAACTTACAGTTGAGCTTCCAACGTATGTATCCCAGTCTCCAACATGGGAGTATCTATCTCATGGATCTCATTCTCCATTATCTGTGAGTCTTTCTCATGTATCCGAGTTTACCACATTGGAGAGTCCATCACAAGCATTTGAGCTTACAGTTGAGCTTCCAACTCATGTATCCCAGTCTCCAACATGGGAATATCTATCTCATGGATCTCATTCTCCATTATCTGTGAGTCTTTCTCATGTATCTGAGTCTACACTATCAGTAAGTCCATCACAAGCATTCGAGTCTACAGTTGAGAGTCCATCTTATGTATCCCAGTCTCCAACATGGGAGCATCCATCACATGGATCTCCTTCTATGTTATCTTTGAGTCTTTCTCATGTATCTAAATCTGCAACATCTGAGAAAAAGTCACGTGCATTTGAGTTTAAAACTGAAAGTCATTCCGCAGTCTCAAAATCTCCAACATTTGAGCATCCATTAAATGTATCCCAGTCTCCATCATCTGTGAGTCCTACTCATGCATCTGAATCTACATTTGGGATGCAGTCTTACATAATCCAGTCTTCCACATCGAACCATCCATCGCATGTATCTCAGTCTCTGTTATCTGTTGCTTCTGAGCCTGAAACAGCTGAGAGACCATCACATGAATTTGAGTGTTCATCTTATGTATTTCGATATGCAGCATCCGAGTATTCCTCAAATGAATCTCAATCTCAGTTATCTCATGTGTCTGAGTCTACAATGTCTGAGAGTCCATCATATGCATTTGACTTTACAATTGAGAGTCTGTCTTACACATCAAAATCTCCAACATCTGCGCATAAGTCACATATATCTCAGTCGCCATTATGTGTGAGTCACTTTCCTATACCTGTGTCTGCATCATTTGAGAGTCCATTAATTATATTTGTGTCTACAATCAAGAGTTCCACTTATGTACCTCAGTGTCCAACATGTGAGCACCCATCACATGTATCTGAATCTATATAATTGAGTCCATCATATGCGTCTAAATTACCTACATTTGAGAGCTCATATCATGGATCTGAGTGTTCAGCATCAAAAAGCCCATCACATGTATTTTTATTTCTAAAAACTAAGGCAGTCATTATGAACACGGTGGTAACAACCGCTGTGTTAATGCTGGCTGTCAAAATACTGACCACCAGCGACCCCGGAACCCTGCTGGCCACATTATGAACATTTCTGTGGGCCGGCGGGCGGAAACATTGTTTCGGCCCACCGGCTCACAGAAAGGCCCGCCCGGGACATTGCTGGTGGCTCCAGATTGAGCCCCCGTCAATGCCTCTGTGCGACAGGTGCAGTGACCTGCGCGATGGAGCACTGCACCGGGACCCCTGTACTGACCATGCAAAGTGCATGGGCAGTGCAGGGGCCCCCATGGGTGCCCCAGGGCACCCCCTCTGCCAGCGTTTCCCTGGCGGGTGAACCCACAACGGGAAAGGCTGGCGGAAAGGGAAACATTATCCGAAGGGTAGCGCAGCTACCCTGTCGGATAGTGTTTCCACTCACCGCCAGGCTGCCTGACGGCGGAAGCCTGGCGGTGAGTGAGGGCTGCCGATGGCGGCCCTCACCGTGTTTATTATGTGGCGGGTTGGCCCGCCATGCCGGCTGGCGGGCCAACCCGCCATGTTCGTAATGAGGGCCTAAGCGTCCATTTCATGCACCTCAGATATCAAGTTTAGAGAGTGCATTACAAGTCTGTATCTTCAACATCTGTGAATTCATCACATGTATGCAAGTCTTCAAAGTCAGATGTGCCCTAAATATATGTCATTTGCATCTGAGTGCATATTGCATGTAGATGTTACCAAGCATCTAAAAACTAGTCTCATCCAAACACATATGAGGCATGAAAGAATTCAGCTCGTTTCTCGGTCCCCACCAGATATGCATCCATTTTATGTAGGTTCATAAGTATGTATGTATATATGTATGTATGTTCCTCATGTGACAGTGAAAAACAACTATCTGAGTATCCAACATCGAAAACTTAATTGCATGCACTGAGAGAGAAATTATGATTTATCAAGCTAAATCTAAAATTAGCTCCTGAATATTAAGCATTTCAATCGACCAAGATTTCTTCTTACTGATAAAGGAGCTATTTAGTGAGCATGCACTGCTATTAAAGAATTACGGGCCAGATGTATGAAAACAGGGGTCTGCGAATCGCAAAATGCAAATTTGAAGAAATCGCAATTTCCGAGTCGCAATTGGCCATGTAACAAAATTGCGATTCGGAATTAGCGATTTCTTAAAAATAGCTATTTGTGGTTTGCGAGGCCCATTTTCCGAATCGCAATTTGCATTCTTGCAATTTGCGATTTTTTTGCGATTCGGTAAAAAATCGCTAAATGCGAGAAAGTTCGAGAATGCACACCTGGAGGTGATTGATGACTCATCAGTAGGAAATGAGTCATCCCAGGCAGGTATAAAAGCCACACCTAAGCCAGAATCCAGAGTGAGAGCAGCCCAGCCACTGTGAGGAGCACTGTGAAGGAGCAGCATCATCTGACCCACCATGGAGCCCCAAGGTCCTGGAGCAGAGAAGCAGGAGAGGAAGCGCAAGCTCAAATTTAGTGAGCAGGAGCTGGAGATCCTAACAGAGGAGGTGGTGAGGAGCCATGACCGCCTGTTTGGCAAATCCTCCCTCCAGGTGCCAGAGAGCGAAAAGAGGAGACTCTGGCTGGACATCCAAACGAAGATTTGCGCCATTGGAGTGGCCCAGCGCTCCATAGATGAAATCAAGAAGCGCTGGTATGACCTGCGGTCCCGGGCAAAGGAGAGGGTGGCAAGGCGACTTGCAGAGGCCAGGGGCACAGGAGGTGGACCACCAACGGAGCCACCTGCCACACCACTGGAGGACCTGGTGGAATCAACCCTCCTACCAGAAGCAGTGACAGGGGTCACTGACAGACACCTCGGCCCAACCAAGTACCAGCCAAGGTAAGTGCCAAATCTGTTGTGTGAACACTGTATGTGCATGCATAAAAGCCACTTAGGAATTAGCATGTAATGTGAAGTAGTGTGTGAAGTAGTCCACTCCACATCTCATTAGCAGCAAAAATATGCATTATGGGAGTCGCGGTCCACAAACTAGAACAGACAGTGGCATGATAATGTTAGCAAGCATAGGGACACCCAAGGTAACACAACACACACTACACCATGTACAGCAGTATGTATAGTATTATTGCCATTTCTGGACAGATAATGTAACATACAGAACTGACATGCTGCATATTGTTGTTGCAGGTGGGCCTGGCACAGCAGCCACAGCAGAGACGGGTGTAGCGGACTCGGACACGCAGCTGCCCTCAGACAACAACACCAGTGGGTCCAGCAATCTTCCTACTGTGCGCCGCAGGCCTAGGCCGTTACCACTACCGGATCTCAGTGGTGACTCAGATGTGCAGCTGGAGAGTTCCGGCACACCATCCGCATCTGGGATGCGCAGCCAGGTACCGGAGGACAGGGGTCCTGCAGCGCGTCGGCCCCGTGCCCCAGTGTCACTACAGCAATTGCAGGAGGCAGCTGAGGGTACATCCCTGTTCGGTGGACTGGAGGCTGCAATGTTGCAGCAACAATGGCAGTAAAATCGAAGGATCCAAAGTTTGGACAGGAGCCTCAGAGTCCACAATCGGAACACGGTCGGACTGCATCGGAAACTGGACACCCTCAATGAGAACATAAACCAGCTGCGTGAGGGACAGGTACAGGCCTCCCAGGACACTCGTGAGTTGACAACTGCTGTGCGTGACCTGTGCGAGGAGCTGCGACAAGAACGCCTGAGTAGACGCAGACATGAGCACCGATTCCGCACCATGTTTGCGACATACTGCCGGTCATCCAATCGCATGGCCAACTCCACCGCCCTCATTGCCCGTCGTGCTGTGGCGGCCCAGGTTGAGGCTTCACACACCAGTAGGGATGTGGTCCAGGCCCTTGTGCAGATCACCACTGTGATCGAACAGGTATTGGGACAGAGGTCGGCCACTCCGAGTGAGGTTGCCTTGGGTGACACGGAGGATACCTCAAGCCTCAGCTGTGTGCACCTACCAGCTCCAGACCACAGACGGCGCAGTGCCAGGCGCAGCACTGCCACAGAGCCTGACATTCAGGGTGTCAGTGATGCAACTGGGCACCCCAGTGGTATGCGAGCGAGGAGGAAGTGACTTCTGCCTCATTGACTCTGGTGTCCCCACTATGGAGTAATAGTGCGGGACTCTGTTCATTTGTTCATTTTCGTTTTGACAATCCCCCTTTTATTTTACACATCACAATTCTGAACCGGCCGTAAAGGAATAAAATTGTATTTCTCACTATAGCTACAGTAGTCATTAGAGTTTGATTGTACATACTCACGTCTGGAATGGTTGTGTGTGATGTCAGCAGGCCTTTGCCGTCCCTCTGCTGCACTGGTCCTGTCTGCTGGCTGTAGAGGTGGTATGGGATCGTCATCCTCAACTGATTCGGTGTCACTGATTTCTATAGATATGCCCCTGGTTGTAGCTATATTGTGCAAGATTGCACAAGAAGCCACTATTCTACCTGGCCACGAGATCAGTTATGATGTAGGTGGAATTGCATATCTCCTGTTTATTCATGGAATGTTGGTGTTTACGGTTTCGGTACACATACTCTGTGACTGATGGTGGATATATTGCCACATGTGTGCCATCTATGGCACCTAGGACGTGGGGGAAGTGTGCAATTTGTTAAAAGTCCATTTTTGTCTGCTGTATTTCCTGTGGGGTGTGGGGGAATCAGATGTATTGTTGGAGTTTGCTTAGCATGGCGTTGATAAATGCATTGACAAATCAGGAGAGGGTGCTCTGTGTGACCCCCCCCCCAGCCGCTGCTATGACCCCTTGATAGCTCCCTGAGGTAAGTAGGTGGAGGGTGCATGATACCTGCACATGGGTGGGTATGCTATGTGTCCTTAGTGTTCTGCGCTGAAGTAGGGGTTGTAGCTCAGCTATGAGATCATGAATCATGGCTGAGTTCACCCTATACCTCTCAAATATGTCCTTCTCTGTCAGGTCAAATATTGTAATGCACACTCTAGAAATGCGCTCTTCTCTCCTCCTCCCTCTCCTCAAACCTGCCAGGATCCTCATCCTCCTCGCCATGACGTAGAGTGCAGCCATTGTGGTGGGGGGTCTGAGGCATTCTGGGCCACTTCATATAGGTTGCACCTGGTTACCACCTGCTTTCACTTAGTGGTATTTTGCATGTGCAAAATCCCATTCTGCGAAAAATCGCTAATTGTGATTTTTTGACGCATCTCTTTGCCATTCGGATTTTGCGATTCGCATTTTGCTCCTCACAATTTCCTACTGGAAATACCGAATCGCAAAATGCGACTCGCAAAACCAGATCGCAACGCAAGAAATCGCAAATTTTGCGATTTCTTATTTTTGGTCTGCGAATGCCTTTCATGCATAGCAGACCACGTTTTTGCACTCGCAAACGGCCGATTTTTGCGATTCGCACCGTTTGTGAGTGCAAAAACTTTTCATACATCTGGCCCTACATTTCTACAAGTGCAAATACAATATCTGTGTAATTATTGGATACAAACAAACCATTAGTTCCTGAATTCCTTATAGATGACTCTTAAAGTAGTCCTGTATGCATATTAGGAAAATATTTAATTGGTGTATATATTGTTAGTCTGAGTTGTACTTTTTTCACCTCAGTTTGGTGTATGCTAAATTAAAAAATCAGACTGTCTGAAATACTTCTTCAATCCATTAATCATTTTTACATAACGTTTACATGTGATTAAAGATGGCGTTATGGTAGTGCACAGCATAGCCTTCTGGTGCACTGAAAGCGCATCTGTTGATAGTAGTCTTCTATGAGGTCACCATATGAGTGGGTTTAAACACCTCCTTTCTCTTTCTGATGGGATCCATGATTATACCTTGGGTACCATTGCATGTATCTGAGAGTCAGATATTTTAGAGTTCATTAGATGTCTCTCAGTTTTTCACAACTGAAGTCTATTGCATATACGTTGATATTCAGCAAAAGAGAGACCATCACTTGGATTTCAGTCTCCAAGATATGACAGATCATGATGATACAGGTCAGAGCAATTGCCTAAATTTGAGTCTCCCTGCATCTGAAGGCGCATTGAGTGTTTTTGAGGTTACAGTATCTGACAGTTATAAGCATGCATTAGATTTTCCAGCATTTCAGATCTTTATCACATGCATGTGAGTCTTGGATATTTAGAAGCCCATAACTTGGATCCTGAGTCCCAACATAAAATATCTAAACATATGTATGGGTACCGAAGACAGCTAGGGCCACATATACGAAAGTTTGAAATTGTGAGTTTGTAGTTGCCATTTCCTGCGGATCGCAATTAGGCAATTCTTTTGAGTTTCATTTGTGATTCCCTGTGGGTCGCAAATAGACATACCTCATGAATATAAGGTAGGTCTCACTTTGTGACCCATTGGAAATCGCAAAAATCACAGAGATGGTGGCCTCTTGGGGTCAGCAAACCACCATGTCTGTGATTGCATTTAAAAAAAGATTGCTTTATTGAAAAGCAGTCAGTTTTACCTAAAAGGAAAAGAGTATGCATCTAGAAAAGAAAATGAAAAGTTTTATTTTCAGTTTTTAAGAGTAGGCAGTAGTCCGCGGACCACTGCCTGCTCTTAAAAAATGCTTTTAGGAACATTCACAAAGGAGAAGGCTCCTGTTGCGAACAGGTTACCACCAATTTGAAATTGGTGGCAAAATGTGGATGTTTTTCAACCATATTTCAGTTGTAAGACATTCACACATACCAATGCGGTTCGGTATTACGAAGGGACACCCTCAAGACACCCCTTCCTAATACCAAATCGCAAACCCAAATTGCGATTCAGTAAGACGTTACTGAATCGCTGTTTGGGTTTGGTACATGTCAGAAAGCCTTTTTGTGTTTGCAAACAGGCCGATTCTGCGAATCGTCCATTTTGCGACCGGTAAAAAGGTTAGTAAATTAGGAGCCTAAAATACAATACTGTTTTATTATGTAACTGGAGGCCCAAAATCTGGCATGCTGTGTCTCAAGGCTCATACCTATTATTTGAGCTTTTGATACATGCCTGGGTCTCAATGAGTGGAAAGTCCACTATATGCATCCTTTGCTTTATGCTTATGAAAACACTGCAAGTATCATACTGTCCGAAAATTACAAGTACATCGTTTAGCCAAGACTCTAAAACATGTGGTGCTTTTACTCCTTTATTGACATTTGGACATGTTTGTGCATTCACTTGGAAAGGCACACAGTGCCCTGGGATATGTACGCACAGTGTGAGGACAGGACATTTTCGGAAATCAATCAGTTCTTCGTGCCCGAGCCCTGATAGAGTTCAGGACTAAAAAAAAAAAAACATATTCTGCCAAGCTGATGGATTCAAAGGCTAATACTGAAAGTGAGAAAGCAGTGAATGAGTTAGGCATCACTATGTAGTTTCATGACATAATACACATTTTCCAGTGTGAATAGAACCATAATAGAGCCATAATGCTCAGAAAAACTGGGTTCCTAACATAGATTCCTTCCCTGAGTTTACCAAAGCCTCTACCCTTTCATCCAGTGTTTCAAACAGGTCGCTAATGAAATCATGAAGGACCTCTCTGTCCCTACTCCCGGGAACCCTCCACCCTGTCTCTACATAGATCTTTCATCCCGATATCGAGCGGCCAGACCGATATCCAGGGGCCTGACCTACTGTGGGTCTTGAGCAACTGGGTCAAGTACCCCTTCAGCACTTGACTCCTAGTAGTAGCATGGGTTGAGGGTTCCAAGGCTTCCTGAGGAGAGGTAGATGGATGCAGGGAGTGAACACAAACCCACAACTCAAAATATGTTCGATAGCAGCAATAAATGAGTTTCTAGTCAAATACTTGCTTTTATTTATAAAAAGGAGTAGTTATATACAAACACAAACTAAAATATGGCATACACAAATAATACACACAGTCCTCCTGTGGTCAGCACTCTTGTGTTAGATAGACCGGTCTCTGAGTACCTAGAGGTCTGAGTCTTGGGAGTAACCCTCCAATGCTTTCAAAGCCAAAAGTGTTCCTGCGCAACGAGGCAGAACAAGTTACCCTGGGCTCTTCATACCTGTGATCAGTTCTACCCGCTTCTGTCGAGGTTGATTTACTGGAGTCCCCTGGAGTGTTCCACACTCAGACATCACAGAGGTCTGCAGCGGCTGGTGGTGGTGAGTAACTCTCTTGGATTTTCAGGGGCTGCGGCAGGTTGTCTGTGCTGCTCCCTCCAAAAAGGCAGAAAGTTCCTCTAATTGATCTCACAGGACATGTAGGGAGAGTATTACTTGGGTTCCGGTGCTTTAGTCCGGGCTCAGGCACTCTCAGGTCACTACGGCAGCCTTCATTCTCAGCATCACCAGAACCAGGTGATGAACCTTAATGTTCACTACAGCTCCCCTCTGGCATACAGGGACGCCAACTTATTCTGCATACGGGCTACAGCTCGATTTGCATGACAGTAATGCACTTTCCACAATAGTCCCCTCTGGCATACAGGGTCACCCAATTTACTCTACACACATTACAGTCTAATGAGCACAGCAGTAATGCCCTCTTTACAAAGGCCCTCTCTGGCAAACCGTGCCACCAACTTTAATACGCACATGGGCTATGACCCTGTCAGCATGACAGTAATGCACTCTTCACAGTGCCCAAGGGTGGGTTAAGCACTGAGCAGCAAAACTTTACATGAATGGGCCTGTAGGCCTGACTCCAGTGACACAGCTAAGGAGGCCAGTTCACTCCTACTGATGAAAGCAGGGTATGGTACTACCATGTGCTGCTTAAACCTTGGTAAAGGTAGCTGGCTACATTTGGAAGGATACCTTGACGACTTTGAGGAGAAAATCCACCCCATGCAGAGTAGCCACAAGATGGTGTGACAAGGGAACTCTGGCATATGTTGTTGACCCACTAACCTGGGCAAAAATGGTGAACATGAAAGGGGAAGCAGGAAAGGAACCCTCCATTAGGGACATGCTGCAATAAGGAGGCAAAGTGAAGAAGGAAGTTGAAAGATGATCCAGGAAATGGTGCGACAATGACATGCAAGAATCAGTAACACCTTCCAGGGATGATGATGCAAGAGTCACAGGATCTTCATGTGAGAATTGTTTTAGATATTAAGACTGAAATCAGCTCTGTTTGAGAAAAACTGAAGAAAGTCTGAAGAAGATGAACACAAAAATCACAGATGTGGTGAGTCCACTCTCTTGCAGAGACACTAGATGAGAGCACTGAGTTCAGGTTCCTCACCCTCCTGCTTGAGGAACAGAATGATATACTAGAAGAGAAACAGGAGGACTTTGAGAACTAGTTAAGGTGGGACAAGGTCTGGGTTAGGGTAGTTCATCAGGGGGCAGGAGGCAAGGGCATTAAGAAATTATTTCAGAACATTTTGTATGCCCTACTGGAGAGGTCAGATGTTAACCCCATGACCATTGATGGAGTAAGGGGGATAGCTATTAGACAAGCTAGGCAAACCACGGCCCTGGATATCTTAGCTCACCTCCACCGATAAGTAACGAATTATGCAATATGTCTATTCAAACAACTCATTTTCCTTCACTGGGATGACCATACAGATTTTTCAAAGATGTATCCTTTCTTGCACTGTAGAAAATAAATGACTTTCGTTCAGTAACCTCCTTTCTAAAGAAACATGAAGCGTGATATAGATTGTGCATCTTAAGGAAATGGTAAGACAGACTGGTTGAGAAAGCCCTATATGAGCCTTGTCAGATTCTGGGCCTTGAGGGGAGGCGAAGGGATGGTTCGAAACAGATCATACTGGGGACCTCCAAACCAGGCATCCTGAATGGCAGACGGTGGGCGTGGGCGTCTCACCACATCACCCAGTGAGGAGATGCAGGTGGGCTGCTGGGGAGTTCTTGACCAGCTATTGAATGGAGTGGCAGCTGAAGCGGCGACATCTTCAGACTTGGGAGCCGAAGACTGAAGGTAATGTTGTGTAAGAAAGAAATGACGTGAGACACCAGGCTTGCAAGGACCAGCTTGGTCACTCAGGGAATGGCAGAATAACCTGAATTCCCTGTGGTGGGCTGAGGGTAAAGGGAGCAGTGGCATTTATCTTTCTATATCAGCTTAGTATTCTGGTCTTTAGAGTCTGGTTTGTTAACTTTATTCACTTGTGGTATTTAATTATGGAAGAGAGGTTTGAGAATCCTGTGGCAGTGCTTTATGTTTCTGGGGATTATCTGTGGGTGTACGGTGAGGTTGTCATTTTAGGATTGGAACTGGGAGGCAGAGGGATACCACCAATTATTATGTTGTTGGACATATTGCATGATGGAGGGAGAGGGTGTGAATGGCTGTGGGCCCCTATGGAGATTCTGGTGACCATGAAACCTGAGGTTCACAGTGAAAGATATAATAATCTCATACAATGTCCGAGCCCCAATGCTCCCACCAAGCGCTTTCCATCTTTCCTTGCATCTTAAACTCTGTGTTCTGCCTTCCGGAGACCCAACTCCTGGAGCAAAATTAAAGACAATAGTGGACAATACGCTCCTTCCAGTGGTGCTGGCAGCCATATGCCAGTGCACTAGGGACTATCTTAAACCAAATGACACAGGCGAGATCCACACACAGGCAGTGTAGGGTGCGCTAAAGGTGGTCATATGGGTCCAGTTCATAGTGGACGATCATTTCTGACCCAGCTTTGAGAGGAATTGGCTGAAGCACAAGGCAGCATAAAAGTACTCAGTCCCAAAGGGTGCAGAGACAGACAATGGTATTCAAGGGTCAGATTAGAACAATGGAAATTGACAGGGCACACCACGTACAGAGTCTACTACATAGCCAATATTTTGAGGGTGGTAGTAAGGTGGGTACGCTCACAGCCAATTTGCTTCGAGCAAAAAGAACGGAGTTTCATCAATGACAGAAAAGATGAGGTTTAAAAGGTGTATAGAGAGGAAAGTGAGAAAAGTAATAAAATACCGTACTACAGTGATCTTTTTAAAGGGAACCCAGTGAAATCAAGGAAAGGCAGGATTACCTTTGGCCGGGGGTGGGGCATGTGACTCTTCTGCAGTTAAGCAGAGAATATCGAGATAGCCTAGGTGCACCCATAAGGAAGGAAGAAGACTTGAGGGTGATCCAGTGGCCTAAATCATCCAAAGGACCTGCAAAGAAGCCACAGCCTACCTACCCAAGAGAGCGTCATTCTAAGCCTACTGAGTTCCTTAATGCACCACTGTCATATGTGGATGGGACCTGAGCTGAGAAGGTACATGTTATATCGCTGGAACCAGCTCCCAAGCATATGGAGCAGCATATCTTCGGGTCAGTGCTGGTGCAGGCTGTGTTTGAGACAAGTAGAGCTCACTGATTACTTGTATAAGAACTACAACATAAACCCTGGTGTCAGCGGTGCTTTAGTGTGTGTGCATTGGCTTGCCTTTGCTGCACTTTCCTACTCCATTCCTTGGCCATTAGATAACAAATGACAATTGGCAAATGGAGTGGCTGTGGAGAGGAATACATCAAAAAGCTGAAGACAATAGTGGCATGACAATGAAGGACTGAGAAATGGAGGTAACTGGATAAACAGCTGATGATGAGGGTGCTCGTGCTCTCTTGCCAAACATATATATATATATATATCGCTTACTACCCCCGAGACGTTTGATATGTAGCAAACAGGGATGGAAGTTAAAGACGGTGCGAATTAGCATTTTCCTATCAGCAAAGAAAGAACAGGATGGAAAAGCCAACATGCTACAGGTTGCTGCATTTGTTGTTGTTTTCAAAGTAAAATACACTATAGCACGAAGCACATGAGAACTTGCATCTTTGTTATAGTAGTTGCGATTGTCTCAGTACGGAGCTTGCGTGAAAGAACTCTGGCTCATGACGTTTGCCGTATATGCCAACCACTGTGAGTTTGTGGGTTGCTAGAAGAATATGGACCTTGTTTTATTACGTGGACTGCCACTGCACAAACAAGATCAGTCTCGCTTTACCCTCTGTCAGCACAGACCATTGTCCTTCGTCACAGAAAAATACACTTTCATGTGAGGCAAGAGGAACTTAAAGTAATCAAAGAAACAGGTACTTGGGTCCTCACACTTGGTCTTGCCCAAAGGCAACACGTGCAAAGCCTGACAACCTGACCAAGTGAGGATATGTGTAGATATATAACTTCCCAATCAAACATTTGTTTCTGGCTGACTTCAATAAAGCTAAATGACTCTTAAAATGAGTCATCAGGAAAGAAGAGCGAGAGCGGATACAAAGTGGACGACAAAAATACAACTATACCTCCAGAGAAAACGTTGGCAAGTCTGCAGCCTCTGGCAAAATACTATGGAAAATTAATCTACTGCTCAAGACCATAAGAGAACTACTCCAAAAACACATCAGAAAGAAATGTAAATGAGTGTAAGAGATTAGTGCAAGGTACAGCCTTCCAAGCCATCAAGGATGCCCTCGTAGTCTACACTGTAATGGCACACTTCAGCCACTGAACGAGTGGTGGGCACTTGTCCCTGTGGGCTAGGAGCAGTTCTACTCTAGGAAGCCTTCAGCAGAAAGATGAACTTGTAAATGCCCAGGTGCGGTAATGGACCACCGTCCTTGTGGTAAATTCAAAATAGACTCTATAACGTAAATAACGGTGGTCACCAAACAGAAGGGCAGTCTTATCATGATGTCCTAGCGAGTCCATAACATAAGAAATATACTGGTAAAAAACATACCAGGCTCCGAACTCTCACAGCTAAGTCATCCCAATGGATCCTAGTTGTGGATAAGCTGACATAGTGATGATGGACTACATTACGAGCCCAATGAAACCCCAAAACAACCCTGTCTACTCTTTGCTCCCTGATTAGCAACTGAGGGGCCAAGCCAGACACCACTGGCCCGTCATATTTAGAATCCGTAAGACACAGACAGATATCACAAAAGTTTGTAATATATCATTGAGAAAACAGCCCTCAAAATAATCTGCATCCTTAGTCCCATCCCTCCACAGAGCTAAGGCATTGTGGCCAGATGAGATCTGAAGACCACTGATTCAGAACACCCCTTCCTTTTGAAACTGTGCATGAAGCACTGTTTGAGCTTTTGTTTTAGCTTGAGTAGAGATGCTTGTCTATCACCACCATGGCATCACTTCAGTGGTGTCAGTTTCTGTGCTGTCATGTTACGCACCTAAATACAAAGCATGTTATTTTCAAGACATTTAAAACAACTTCCCGTCAGATCAGAGGTGTAGCTTGGTCAGTAAAAATTGGGGGTGTTGGGGGTGAGCTTCGGATTTTTCGACAATAAGGCTGACATTGAATGTTTAAATACATTATATGAAAAGTAGGGTGCATGAGAGGGGCCTAAGGGCCAGTGGAATGGTAAAGAAATGCAGACTGGTAGGAGTACGAAGATAGTGAGAAAACAACGTTTTGTTAAATAATCAATAATTTTGAGAACTTTTGAAACAGAGAGGGGAGAGTGCTTGTGCATTTTTGTCTGTGTGTAAAAAAAAAACTGGTGAAATCCGACAGACATCTCACCATACCCGATTGAAAGCACCTGCACCAAACTAGTTATCAGAAAAATACATGTATTTGGGGGGGGAGGTGTAACACCCCCAAACAACACCGTCCCCCAAAAGCTAAGCCCCTGCTTCCCATGCTCTGGCCGGAATCAACCCAAAGACCCTGGTGTCAGCCCTTCCTTTACTCAATGCACTTGCTCTCCTCTGCTTGCCACAATCGGTCCATGTTGTTCAGCAAAGCCCAAAATACAACAAAAATTAAAAATGAAATATTATAATGTAGCGTCACAAGTGATTGAGTATCACCCCAATCGAGTATACCTCAACATCGTCTCATACGCCAATGACACCCAGCTGATCCTCTCCATCACCAAGGACTCAGTCACCGCCAAAACCAACCTCCACGAAGAATAAAGGCCGTCGCCGATTGGATGAAGAACAGCCGCCTGAAAGTGAATTCTGACAAAACTGAGGTCCTCATCCTTGGCTCCACCCCCTCTGCCTGGGACGACTCCTGGTGGCCTGCCACACAGAGACGCGCACCGACACCCACCGACCATGCACGCACCCTGGGGTTCATCCTGGCTCACCGCTATCAATGACCCAGCAAGTCAACGCCGCTTCTTCCTCCTGCTTTAACACCCTCTGCATGCTTCGGAAGATCTACAAATGGATCCCCACTGGAACCAGAAGGATGGTCACCCAAGCCCTCGTAAGCAGCAGACTGGACTACGGCAACGCCCTCTATGCAGGAACCACAGCCAAGCTCCAGAAAAGTCTGCAAAGCATACAGAACGCCTCCTCACGCCTCATCGTGGACATCCCCCGTCACAGCCACATCACAGCCCACCTGAGAGACCTGCACTGGCTCCCCGTCAACAAGAGAATCACGTTCAAGCTCCTCACCCACGCTCACAAAGCTATGCACAACACCGGACCAGAATACCTCAACAAACGAGTCTCCTTCTACACCCCAACTTGCCAGCTTTGCTCCGCTGACCTTGCCCTCGCCACCATTCCATGCATCCACAGAACAACCGCCGGTGGCAGATCATTCACCCACCTCGCCACCAAGATGTGGAACACTCTTCCTATCCACCTGCGACAGACACAGGACCAGCTAAACTTCAGGAGACACCTCAAGACCTGGCTGTTCGAGCAGTAGCAGCACCCCCCCCCCTCACCAGCCCCTTGAGACCTTCACAGGTGAGTAGTGTGCTTTACAAATGCTATAATTCATTGAGTTTATCAAAGATCTGCCACCACTTTTTTCATGTGAAGTTTTAGAACTACTTACGGGCAGAACAAATCTTGCTACTTCTCAATCTACATCTGTTATTCAGCACCAAGATACCCTTCTGGGGGAACAGACCCTTTAGAAATACATGTTATGTCATGTTATACATATTCGTTGTGAAATCAGTGCTATTGTAAAATAACTTGATGCACACCAGCAATTTTTTAAACAGTTACAAAACAGGATTTAAGAATTCTGGTCATTATATCTTACATTTTAACTTCAAGTTCTCCCATTTTACCCAATTCACACTATGTCCCTCCTAGTCGTTTTCTGATGATCTTTCATCAGCCTTAATTTCAAATATTGAAACTATCTACGAGGATATTAAAAACGCTGCTACCTCAGACTTTCCTGCCTGCTCCTAATGTTTCTCAGCCAGCCTCTTGCAGTTGACATATTCTGAGGAGACTGAGTTTCTTAACTGCATGCATTTAAGGTTGCCAGAAGACATCTGCTGAGTCATTGTTCCAAGTGATTCCTCTTGTTATCATCACAAGTGGTGGCTGGTGACCTTTAAAAGAAGTTGGGCTTAATCCTTGGTTGGAATTCCAGTAAGCGAGTCTGATGTTTTCTCAGCGGGTTCGGGGGATTTGCTCACACTTGCTTACATTCATTCTCGCTCAGTCTTATTCACTTACTCTTATTCAAACTTGCGATCACTTTTACTTACTCTGACTAACTCATTCTCATTCACTCACAAAGTCTCACTCATTTTCACTCTGGCCCACTCTTTCTCACTTGCTCTCACTCAGTCTAAACCAATCTCACTCATTCTGACTCATTCATTCTCACTTAGTCTCACTCAGACTCACTCATTCCCACTCAGTCTCATTCAGTCTCCCTCTGACTCACTTGTTCTTCCTGAGTCACTCAGTCCAGCTGGTTCTGATTCACTCAGTCTCACAATGACTCACTCACACTCAGTCTTACTTATTCAGTCAGTCTCAGTCATTCTCTCATTCTCATTGTCACTCATTCTCACTCAGTTTTTATCAATCTCACTCTGACTCACATAGTCTTACTCAATATCACTCATTTTCATTCTGCCTCTCTATATCATTCATTCTGTGACTCACCAAGACTTACTCAGACTGTGCCTCACTACTTCTCACACACAGTAACACTCACTGTCATTCTCCCTCACTTATTCATTCTCACTCGTACGCACTCTTCCTATAAGTCATTATCACTCACTCTGACTCATTACTTTCTCACTTTCACACACATGCTCACACATACACAATCTTTCCCACAGACACATACCCTCACGCACACACACATATAGCGTTTAAAAGCTTTTTAACTTACCTTGCTGCCTGCGCATGTCCTGTTTGGACTGCTGATCCTTTCTGCTTCCAATGCTGGAGCATGATTGAATTAAATCGGCATTTATATAGCGCTTACTAACCTTAACCAGGCATTGAAGTGTTTATGGCAAGTAGCACACTACTCAAGAGCCCCAGAGTTAGTGATGAGATCGTTGTTTATTTGGGTTAGTTTTGCATGTTGAAGGCAATCTTTTCTTTGTGGTACATTAATGGCTGGGGTGCGACCTTTAGTGGGTGCTGTAATGGAAGCAGTGCTTTCTGGAATTATTAATAGATAGTTTTAGGTTACAGGGATAGGGTTTTGAAAAAGAGATTAAGACAGCTATGCTTGAGACTTATAGTAGTCTATACACAGAAGAGGCATGCATAAGTCAGAAGAGGAGGCGAGGTGCATTCAAAGTAAATAAGAGAGAGAGAGAAAAAGTAAAAGTTTAATTCAGTGTCAGTTTTTCATGCAGGATTTTCCATGCAAATATGTCAGGTAGTCATTTTTTGCAATAGTCACTGGATGTAAACCTGTTGCAAGAAACAGTTTATTAAATTCTTCTCTGCAGGAATTTGACTTTTAGCAGTCTTTCTAGAGTCACTTAACTTTAAAGAGTTGCCACATACTTGGATCACGGCAAAAACCAAACCCAGTGCTTCTTGAGAAGGCTTTATGAGATACTTTCAAGCAGTGCAGCATTGACGCATATCCCATTACCCCCAATTAAATTTTGAAGACAGCACCATTTCCCACTGTATAAATTGCAAGCAATAATGTAAATCCCTGACAGATCCCTATGTGTAATTACTACAACAGTATATTCAATACCATAAAGTATTGTTGCAGTTTGTGCAAATCATTTTATACAATACATAATGTACGTATATAATATAAACATATTATGTAAACATGTGCCAACTTAAACTATAACAAGACAGCTGGTAAACATGTTGAAGCAATCATCATAAGTAAGCTGAGTGCATGTTCTTACCCATTTACTTCCGGGTTCTGAAGGTACTGTCCCCTGCATGCACCTGAAGAGCAGCGGGCCTCACAGAGCAAAGATCAGTCTGTATAGGATAAATGTGCCTTGTGATCATCATGGCTCCCCAGTATTCACCCTACCCCACAGGTGTCATTATGTAAACAGTCAAAGGCAAATTAGATATTTCACTACTGCGCTATATCCCCGCCACATCCACCATTCTTCCACCTGTGAAATAATTTCAGACATTTTCTTACTCGAGCATATTTTTGCATGAATCCGGATCACTGGGGTTCTACATACACGTTCATATACACCTTTTGTATTTGAATAGTATAAGTGGACAGAGATTAGATATGTGCACAAAACAGACGAGGAGACAGAGGTTACAGACAACCTGGCATGTTATGTCACTGAGAGCAAACAAGGCCTCCGTCAAACTGCTGAATATGAACACATTTCTTGGTTAGGCAAGAAAGGAAAGACGAACACAGGTCATGACACTCTGATAGTGAAATGCAAGACTTCACTTTAAACTACTGGCAAAGGCTTTATGTTCAACACAAAGTGGGTTACCAGTATATAAATGGTACAGAAGTACAGTAAAATAATCAACAAAATTCCAGTGACATCTTATGGAGGAATGGTGGCGGCCCCCTGGACACTCTGCTACGAAGGTGTTTATTGCAGGACTAGGCTCCCTAGAGTTTTCTGCAATGTACCGATGGACAGGAGATGATGAAACTAAAATGTTACAGTTTGGTGTAAGGCAGACTCGATGTACTTTCCTAGGACTTAAACAACAGAGACACTGGCTGGAGAAGAAGATGCAACATTTTCGATACTTGATGAGCCGGATGATGAGGACATCGTACAGTGAACCAATCAACGAATTGAGAACGGAGGAATATTAGAATTCATAGATTTGAAAAATTAATATTATAGGATAGAGTCATAATTGCTGGTTGACTGACCAATTAGGAATTAGGGGGATGGACTGAAAAACTCTAATAAAAAGTCATGACAAGGGGCTAAAACTGGAGATGCGAGAATTGAAGGGAGATGTGAGGGGTAAAATGCTGATGCCAGAAGACGCAATTCGAGATTCTGTTATTGGGCTCATGCGCTGAGAGCCTGATGCGTTACTGATCAATTGATGACCTGAAGACAAAGACTGACTTTGTTGCTGATCCACGTGGTGGATATCTAGCTATGACAATGTGAAAACACACAAAGAAGTACGGGGTTCAGTAATAAATCAAACAGCGAAAGTCAGGGGTATACTTGTGCCCCCGGCTAGTCGAAGTCCTTATTAGGAGAATGAGGTCAGTATGATGCTGTGGAGTATTGGAAGGACACGGGGGAATTCCCTTTACGGACTAGGTGGTCTCACACACTACATAGTGTCATGCTTCATCATTTGACCACCTAGCCCCACCCAGGTAGGACAGTGCTACCTGGGCGGACTCAACCTCACTGTTAAAAGAACAGGAGGGAGTGCGTAAATTAATTCTTGGTCTGGAAAGATTTGGGATCCAGCTAACCTAGAAAAAATAAAAACACCTAACCAGTCACCTGTGAGAAGTTACAATTTAATAATGGTGTCTGTTTGGTGTGGTTAAAAACATAAAGTGGGACACCTCCGTGAGAACAAGGACTCACAGGGTCACCTATCTAAAAATCAGTAGCCAACATGTTTCTGCCCTTAATAGTGAGCCAAGGAAGGTCTCAGGGCATTCATCAGGGCCTTGGATCCCTAAGACTCAAATTAGAGTGAAAGAGACTACTCCAAATTAACGGAGAGTAAAAGAGTTAAGATGATAGGCCTACCTTACCCAAGGAAATACCTCAAGGTGGCCCTATCCCTAGAGGCTAATGGCCTCTGGTATCCAGGGGGGGAGTGTCCCCTTATTGTCAAACATGCTTCAAAGGGGGCGCTCGCTGTGCGCCTATGCTGTCCTCTCCCTGGACCGCTTGGTAGCCTACTCCACCTGCATTTTTTAATTTAACTTAACTATTGGCTAAGTAATCTGACACCACATGTATACCGTAATAAAGGTTGTGAGAGTTGATTCCTAAGAACTAAGGCCATTTGGGAGCTATGACTTAGCAAACGTGTTTGGTATTCGAGTTCAAGGCATACAATATTTATTAGGTTGTGACAAATCTCTGACGTCCTACTTGACGTCCTACTTGAAAGCCAACGTCACTGTTCCCATATACTGACCATCCCCAAATTTCTGGTTCTAATTATAGTATGGTAAAAGCACAGCACCTTCTGAGAGACCGCCACCTGCTGCTGACCTATTGGGATTTTCAATGTGAAAATCACAGAGATGGGCAGGTTTAAAATCAAATTCAATGTTCTGGCTGCAAAACTGACACTTCCAGAAAGCAGAATTTACAACATTTCCCATCTTTTTCTTGTGGGAGGAGCCTGGAAACCCACTTGTAACGTTCTTTTAAAATCAAATTGATTTCTGAACAGTATTACAGGTCCAGTTTGCTTTAAAACAGATCATTTGCAAAATTGTAGAAAATGCCTTAAGGGAGACACACCTAGCCATCACACTGTGGTCCTTAATTGATACCCAGTCCCACCTGTGTTGCATATCAATGTGCTTTTGAATACACCATTTACTATAACATGTTTCGCACAATTCTTTAAGAGGATGACTTTCACACCTCACCCCTGCACTGTTTCAAAGGGTTCATAAAGCAACAGCTACCACCACATTTTCCCTGCATTTCTTCAGAAAAATCTCCA
This sequence comes from Pleurodeles waltl, assembly GCF_031143425.1. NCBI lineage: Eukaryota > Metazoa > Chordata > Amphibia > Caudata > Salamandridae > Pleurodeles > Pleurodeles waltl. Next base: position 716,347,184 of record NC_090450.1, read on the forward strand.
AATCACCTGTAAAATGTCCTTTAAACTACATCCAGTTCTTACCAATGATACTTGCTTGACATCCTTCAAAATGGTTGCTCACACAATTACCGAAGGTTTTTTCGAGGATAAACCTTCACGCTCTACATAGACTGGGCATTTAAACCATGCACAGTTCTGACCACTGCTAAAAGCTCCCCAAAATGTAATTGGCTTATCAAACCTGTTGAGGGAGGCCCACCAAAACTCTTTGTAGTTTGGTCTCCGTTTCATATCCCAGCCCACTGTACTTTAAAAGGCTCAATGTATTCAAAATCTTTCAAAATACCTAGCTGCTAATCACCTACACATCCTGTACATTGGTCTGTAAACCATATACAATTATGACCAATATTTCTGACGTGGTGTACTCGAAAAGGCTCAATCTTTATCACAGAACTTACAAATCCTTTCTTGTGAATATAACCCAACCTCACTTACTTATTAAGAATTATTTATACCATTGATACTCAAAGTATGGCCCGGGGGCCGCATGCAGCCCTCCTGACCATTACATGAGGTCCCCTCTTGATCAAGAGCAAGACTGGGCTGCTGTTTACTGGACTCAGCACTAACAATAAAAAGATGTTAAATAAACAGGCAAGCATTTATTTAAAAGTTAAATAGTGTTAAAGAAAGAAAGCAACTACGGTGTCCTGCAACCACTTAACTTTAGGAATACCTTTATTTTTAAAAGCATCTTGCAGCAAAAGTGTTAAATACAATACATTTTCACTTTAGTACATCAGAATGTGCCAATGCAGTGGTAAGTATTAATTTAAAAGTGATAGTTTTCAAACATGAATTTAGAAACTTTCATTCTTATCCCCACCATGACAACAATGCTAATAGTGAACTAAAGAGGCAAGTCAGTTGGTAGGAGCACTCTTTGGATGGCCTGGGTTCCTATTGTACATGAACAACATTATAGTTCATTAAATCCAACACAGGAGAAGGTTTTGTATAATGCACATCCTGAAGTTATGTTTTTAAGGTCCTTTTATATGTGATAATAATGAAGAAAAAGGAGAGAGTGAAATAAAACACATTCCTAGGATCACACAATTTGGTAATGTGGGGAAATTGTGATTAATCCCAGGTTTTCTGGTTTCACATTGTTCAATTCAGCCCTTAGATGTATATGATTTGCTCCCATTAGACCGACCTTACCGCTAATCCCCCACCCCCAGCCCCATGCCCAACTGCCACCCTACTGACATTAATGCAGTCCTTGGTAACATCACTTACCAAACATTTTGGCCCCTGGGAAAATGTTTGTGAGTATCCACAATATATACTTTGATCACCCGTGACCACTACGCTTTCAATACATTTTAAATTGCAACACTGTAACATGTACAGCTAGATGTAATCAGCAGTCCTGAATTTTGAAGGCTTGTCCTACAATTACAGCTCATATCCCACCACCGCTACAGAAGCATTGCAGGGCACCCATTGTTCCAATTTTAGGTTCCCCACCACTTTTAACCCTTTCAGTGAATGAGTAACTCACTCTTTCAGCCCTTTATGAGCTATAAAAGAGATACCTACTGGAGGCTGTCTGTAAACCTGTCAGTGAACCTGTCCAAGAAATATAAACTTGATATTTTTTCTTCCATTACCCCTATTTCAGAGTGCTGACATACAGTAAGATCAGTGGTCAAAGGCACTGGGAAAGTATGATTTGTCCAGGATGAACAGTTTATCAAAGTAATAGACCCAGGACTGGAGCACACTTCTACTTCCTGCAAAGTCTACACATTCACCACCATATTGCATTTTGTGAACATACAATGAGAATGCCATTTATCCACCTCCCTCGGGTAACATCCAGTACATTTTAACCACATGCTTACAAGCAGCTTTTACATTCACTGAAAATACTTCCAATCTTGCCAAAAAGTAAGTAGAGTAATACGTTTAAAAACTGACTTTTCCAGAGCACACACTAGAAGATCAGTATTTTAAACTGTTTCCTGGGTCCACGTTTCAAGCTAGTCCACAACTAGGGGGCAGTGACTCTGATGGCAAGGCCAGGGGACTGTCCTTCACATGGAAATATCACTGTGTTGTGGGCCCTGTTTTGAAAACAGTGTTTAGGTGAAATGATAAAGTTGAGATTAGATGTCAAGTCTTCTGGCAGTAAGTGATTCCTGGGCAGCATGCATTTTTTAAACTTATTTTTAATTGAGCAGAGATGCCCAGACATAATACACATCATACCTTATCAGCAAATTGTACCCTCCCAAAACCCACATCAAACTTTATCAATACAGCATTTCGATGATCAAAAAATATAGAGGTCAGGGCTGGACAACTGACCCAATTCCTGAGTTTCAATACCTCAATATATAGGGGTTCTAGTCTAAGCTCTAAGGGCCAGATGTATGAAACTTTTTGCACTCGCAAAAGGTGCGAATCGCAAAATTCGGCCGTTTGCGAGTTCAAAAACGTGTGCAGGTATTATGCTCCCTCCACCTACTCGCCTCAGGGAGCTATCAAGAGGTCATAGCAGCAGCTGGAGGGGTCTCACAGAGTACCCTCTCTAGGTTTTTCAATGCATTTATCAACGCCATGCTGAGCAGAATACACCAGTACACCAGATTCCCACACACCCCAAAGGAAATACAGCAGACAAAAATTTAATTTTACCAGATAGCACAGTTCCCCCACGTCCTAGGTGCCCTAGATGGGACACATGTGGCAATCTGTCCACCATCAGCCACAGAGTATGTGTACCTGCAACCGGAAATACCAACATTCAATGAATATACAGGTGATATGCAATGCTTCCTACATCATAACTGATCTCATGGCCAGGTAACAAGGGAGCACACATGATTCGTACATCTTTCGCCATAGCGGCATACACATAAGACTGCTAGCTGGGGAGTTCGGAGAAGGATATCTACTAGGTATTGTCTCTCTGTACAATGGCGCATTGATGGCGTGCTGATGTCAGATGGCTCAGTTACTCATCATACCCTCTGTCCCTTCCAGGAGACAGTGCCTACGCAGTGTGCACCTACATGATGACGCCCTACCTCAATCCTGCAACACCTGCTGAACGGAGATACAATGCAGCACACAGGGCGACCCGCAACATGGTGGAGCGCACATTTGGACTGCTGAAGAGTCGCTTCCGGTGCCTCCACAAAAGTGGAGGGGCACCACAGTACAGTCTAGAGACCACATGTAGAATAGTGGCTACTTGTGCAATCTTGCACAGTATAGCTCCCACCAGGGGCATACCTGTAGAAATATGTGAATCTGAATCTGATGAGGATGATGATCCCATACCACCCCTGCAGCCAGCAGACAGGACCATTGCAGCAGAGGGAAGGCAAAGGCGTGCTGACATCACGCACAACCATTTCAGATGTAAGTATGAATGACACAAATCCACTGACAACTGTACCTGTAGTGAAGTAAATTTATTACCTTAATGTCAGGTAATGTTCGTTCGACGAAGTGCAAAAAAAATATGAAGTGAAAAACTAGAGACAATGAAGGTCATGAGTAATGCACTATTACATCATAGTGAAAACATTACCCCTCTGGCAGCTACAGTTATTTTTTGCGGCAACGCACACCACTCGGGTGCCCAGTTGCCTCACTGGCTCCTTTATTGTCCGCCATAGAGGCAGTGCTGTGCCTGGCACTGCGCCGTCTGGTGTCCAATGCTGGTACAGCTACACTGCTGAGGTTGGAACTGTCCTCTGTGTCCCCCAGTGCAAGCTCACTAGGTGTGGCTGACCTCTGTCCCATTATGTTATCGATCACATTAGTGATCTGTACCAGTCTGTTCGCAACATCCCTGCTGCTGTGTGCTGCCTCCACTTGTGCAGCCACTGCACGACGTGCAATCAGTGACGTTGCATTTGCCACCCTGTTCACAGAGCGACAGAAGCCCCCAAACATGTTCATAAATCTGCGCTCCTGTCTGGGGTGGCTCACCCTCTCATGGCGCAGCTCCTGGCATAGTTCACGCACAGCACACGTGAGCTCTCTGGTGTCCTGTGATGCCTGCACCTGTCCCTCATGCAGCAGTTCTATATTAGAATTGAGGCACTCAAGCTGGCGACGCAAGCCCCCCATGTTGCTGTTATGTTGCTGCATCTGTTTTTGTACACCAAGGATCCTCTTGTTTTGTAGGTGCAGCTGCTGCAACATAGCAGCTTCCAGCCCACCAAAGAAGGACGGACCCTCACCTGCCTCATGCTGCTGTGCACCGGAATTTGTCGGCATCCTGCGGGGTGCTGTCGTCTGCTGACAACTGGCCTCCTGCATCTGGCTGCGCCTGCCTGTTGGTGATGGTGTGATTGGCCCTTCATGCTGCTCATCTGAGTCTTGGCTGAGCTCTGGCAGTGGCAGTGCCCTGGGCCTGCGTCAGACAGGCGCAATGGTGAGAGACCCACTTGTGTTGGAATAAGAGGCTGGATGGGTGTCAGTCTCGTCTACGCTTGCTGATGCTGTGGCTGCTGGGCCTGGCCCACCTGCAACGACAATATGCAGCATGTCAGTTTTGTTTGTTACAATTACGGTCACACATTGGTAATAAAGGTACAGGTACTTCTCTTCACTGTGTTGTGAGTGTTGTGTTCCTCTGGGTGTCGCTCTACTTAATTACATTGTATGGGCTACTTTTAGCTGTGGGTTGTGGACTGCCACTCCCATTATGCATTGTTGTGCTGCTTCTAAGATGTGGACTGGACTACTTCTCACAATGTGTAACATTACTTGCTAATTCCCAAGGGCCTTTTGTGCATACATATATGGGTTTACTATTCAATATTGCACTTACCTTGGCTGGTACTTGGTGTGCCGGAGGTGTCTATCTCTGTGACCCCAGTCACAGCTTCAGGGAGGAGTGTGGACTCCACTAGGTCCTCTAATGGGGTGGATGGTGCCTCTGTGGGTGGACCGCCTCCTGTGCCCCTGGCCTCCTGCAGTCTTCTTGCCACCCTCTCCTTGGCACGGGACCGCAGGTCATACCACCTCTTCTTAATTTCTTCTACGGAGCGCTGTGCCACTCCAACTGCGCAGATCTCTGTTTGTATGTCTGCCCAGAGTCTCCTTTTCTCACTCTCAGGCACCTGGAGTGAGCTTTTGCCAAAAAGGCGGTCATGGCTCCTGACCACCTCCTCTGTCAGCACCTCAAGCTCTTGCTCGCTGAATTTGAGCTTCCTCTTTCTCTCTCCCTTCTCCTTTCCTTGGGCTGAGGTGTCCATCCTTGCTCATGTGTGCTGCCTCCTTCAGAGTGTTGCTCTGTGTGGCTGGGCTGCTCTCTCCCTGGATGCTGGTTTGGGTGTGGCACCTGAACCTGCCTGGGATGACTCACTTCCTGCTTGTGATGTCATCAGGCTCCTCCAGGTGTGCTTTCTCGAAATTTCTCGCAATTTGCGATTTTTTTACCGATTCGGTAAAAAATTGCAATTTGCGAAAATGCAAATTGCGATTCAGTAAATGGGCCTCGCAAACCACAAATAGCAATTTTTAAGAAATCGCTAATTCCGAATCGCAAATTTGTTACATGGCCAATTGCAACTCGGAAATAGCGATTTCATAAAAATCGCTATTTGCGATTCGCAAGGAAATTTTTTCATACATATGGCCCTAAATCACAATATCTTCGAATCAACAGAAAGTGAACATGTGCTAAAGTGCTACAGATTCTATATGAGCTGTACAAAAATGCTACAGCGCTTTTAAAAAAAGGTGCACAACTAGAATTTGATTAAAAGTGAACATGTGCTAAAGTGCCTATTAATGCTGGATAGCAGGGTCGTAAGAGTGCAACAGACGTAAACACCTGCGCGGCTTTCCTCATTGTAACGCCCCATCATTGTTGAGCAAATTGAGTGGGACCAAAAATAGTTCCCACTCTGTATCTGCTCCCTGAACCAGGCTCGAAGTCAAGGAAAGCGAACATCCCTGAAGCGCCAGTGGGTCATTTGCAAGATTGAGCAATATTAAATTACTGATGTGCTTAAGAGAAAAGGGTTACTATTACAAATCCAGATTACAATAAAAGTGAATCTGTGCTATAGGGCTTAAAAATGCTGCACATTGCAATACAAAAGTGCTAATGTACAAGTAAACAACTTACAACTAATATCCGAACGGTGCCTTCCCCAACCCCTTCAGCATTTCAGATAAAAAAGAGCTACCCCAACATTCTACAAAAAAATTAAATAATACCATGATGACTGAAATCTCTTCAAGCACCCCACCCTTTTAGTATATGCCTCTTCAAACCTTCTTGTTCTAGACATTTTCTCAAGCCATTCTAATGGGACCCCCTCTGTATGCCAGAACTGAAGAAGGAGTGACTAGGCCACGGAAAGTGCAGTAGACATAAATCTGTGCTGATTTGCTCAATTGATAGCCACGTGCTTGAGGAACAAAGCCAAATAGAACTAACACAGGTTACCGCCCTATGTCTGTCCCTAGAGTCTGGCTCAAGGCCAAGGAAAGCGAATGCCAAAGGGGCATTAGTTTTGAGCAAGAATAAAATATATGGAGCCATGCATCAGCGCCCCTCTGTTTACACAGAAAGCACTGATTCTCTAAAGAGGGAAAAAAAAATATGGAGGTTCCGCCGGTATATACTATGCCCTCCAATGAGATAAGAATGACATTCTCTTAAAATTGTCCGCCCTTAAGGCCTTATGGCCCAAAAGTGAAATTGCTTACCAGTCCTCCTTGGAAAATCTACATTGTGTGATTCTATGAGTCTTCTCTAGAGCCGTAATGAGACATACCTATGCACTTAGATTTTGTAGCAGCCTATACCAGTTCCCTATGCCAGAAAGATTAGAGCTGCAAAGCGCCCTCAAAACCGGGTCCATTTCGGGGTGAGGATCCAGACCAGGGGATCTCATGAAATATACAATCTGATGGAAACTAAAACTAAATCGCTTACATGACTCACCGAGTCATGCACAAATTTCTTGCCAAGTCATACTTTTTCCATGAAGTAAAAACTGTCCTATTTCCTCAAGCCCTGAATGATGCCAAAATTCAATATTAGATGAAGGAAGTTGTAAACCCACAAACCTGAGCTCGTAAAGAATTAAACATTTAAAACCTGAAGAATTTTGGTTAGCATGATAAAACAATGTCAGCAGGGCACTCCAGCCTTGTATTAGCTTATATCTATTTTTGTTAGGCAGTTTTGGGTTCTTCATAAAAAAACGGAAGCTGTGTGCCAGCCTCACACATCATCGTATCCAAAAGAAATGTATTGAACATAGCCCCACGAGTCAACATTCTGGCCAGGCTATCTCAGAGGGCTGCCTCATAATATGTTTGTAAGTGAGGAAGAGCAAACCCACCATGTATAATCGAGAGCTGAAGCACATAGTACTTCATCTTGAGTGTTTTATGGTTCCATATAAATTGTAAACAAAGTATCAAGGTCGCTGAAAAATCTCTTGTTGATTTTGATAGAAATATTAGAAAATAAAAAAATAGCAGCAGAAGAATAAACATTTTAATAAAATCCACCCTGCCTACCAGAGTCAATGGAAGCAATGTCCATTTATCTAAAAAGGCCCTTGATTTTATAAAACATTGGGGGGAAATTTAGCTGAAACAACTGAGAAGTCATTGGTCACGTATATATCCCAAGATATCGAATTGGGGCTGGGGCTTATGCTTGTTGTTGTAAAGAGACCTGAAGATTACTAGCAGAAATGTTAAAAAGAAGCAGTTCAGTTATATTACAGTTGACTTTATACCCTGGCGAGTCCCCCGATTAATATCAACAACTCCTGCCAGCTGAGAATTTACTATAACTTTAGCTTGAGCACCTTAATATATCTTACAAAGCATGTCAGGAAATAGGAGAGGGAAACCAACTTTTCCAAGAGAAAAAAAGAAAGCACGCCAATTGACCAGATCAAAAGCTTTCTCAGCATCGACCATTATTACTGTTGCACTGGTACTATTAGTTGAGAAATATTCTAAAGCTTGTAATAGAAAGACAGTGCTAACAGCCATCAGTCTACCAGCCACAAAGCCTGACTGATCCCTATGAATTAGAGTCTGAGTCAAAGGAGTAATATGGGCAGCCCGTACCTTCATGAATAATTTATAATCTGTATTAAGCAAGCTTATAGGACAGTAAGAATTGACATCACAAGAAATCTTTCCTTTTTTTTTTTTTTTACAAAGCTGACTACTGTAGATTCTTTGAATGTGGGGTAATCTCCCTCCCCTTCTAGTATTGAGTTAAACAAGTCAGTCAAAAAAGGTAAAAGATCTTTGTCAAAAGTTTTATAAAATTCGACAGGAAACCATCACTGCAGGTCGCCTTCCCATTTGAAATAGTAGAAAGAGCTTCCTGTACTCCCCTAACAGAAATAAAAGTAATATGTTTTTCTGCCTGTGAACAGGTCATCCATAGAAGGCTAATAGATTGAAAATATGAAAAACAGAGTGGTCAAGATTGAAAATAGTCCTGTACCTGCTGCTGCCTGGTCTGATAGCCAGATTCATAAAGTGCCTTATAATGCTGACGAAACAATGCAAAAACCTAAGCCTTATTGGTAACTATTCCACTCGTGGTTGAATTGAGTAATTCCCTAACCCTTCGATGCTTATTGCCTAACACCGGAAGACCAGGCAAGAAGTATACCTATGTGCTGATTCTCTTCATATGATTTTTGCTGATGAGCCCTTGAGCTCTTAATTTCCATAAAAATTTCCTGCGGCTCTTCTCTATCCTTAGCCAAAGTCTGTACTGTAGCGGAGTGCGAACTACCTCCGATGTTAGCCCGTGAGGCCGAAATCAACAGTCACTTGGTGTGTAGCAATTTGTTTTCTATGATTCTTGCTTTGCCAAGCCTGATGGGAGATAATATGGCCCCTTGCTGTGGCTTTAAATGCCTCCCATAGCAAAAAACTGAGGCAGTACCACGATTTACCAAAAAGAAATCCTGGATGAACTGCCACATATTGGTGAGCCATGTCTCATCAGCTAACAGCAACTGATCGAGTGCCCACCTAGTTCTCACCCTCTTAGGCCCCTCTACCTTAATTGTGATCTAAACCACTGTGGGAAACTGGCACCCTGTTGGAGCACCCCCCATTTTTTGACCATCAACTCCATTTTGTGTGAGTGATTCCATTTTGTACTGTGCTGCAGGGCAGCGCAAGTACAAAACATGTTTTTCTCTTTTCTGTGCTGGAACATATTATGTGGGATGCAGACTAGATACAAGTTCACAAGGCTGATAATGTCTTATCTGAGGAATATACAGTCCTGCCTCAAAACAAGCACTGGGAGCCTGGCCAGCTCTTTTTGCGTGTTTTCCAGCCAGCATTTAATTTCATAACAGATGGGAGGGTGTTCTAGAATGCTCAGCTTGAGCTTGTTTAAAGCATAAAAGACAGGAAGACTTGGCGCTACGACAGGAACTCATCTGTGGAGCAGACACGGTGCCCAGGATCTCTTGATCCCATTCAGGGGGTCTTCTGTCTTGGCTGATCAAAGGGTTCCTCCAGCCTGGCTGGCTGGTGAGGATGATGGTGCCTACCCCCATGGTGATGCATTTTAAATTTTGATTATTTAGCTTATGTGTACATGCTCTGTTGATGTATTGCATATTTCTTTTTAAATCTTGACCACTTGATATATTTGTTTATCTTTGTATATACAAGTGTTCTGTTGCATTTGAGTTATATGCTTATTCTCCTAAATTTGTGTGACTTTTATTTGATATTTGGGAAGTGCCTTAATAAATTTATTAATTAGACTAAGAGTGTTGCATTCTTTTGGCATTGTGCTCTCTTAGTCTTAGTCTAAGTAAGTGCAATACAATTTGGCGTCACTTTGCAGTATACGAAATAAAAGATTACAATGAAAAATGTTTGGCAAAAAGGCAAAGGCAGTTCCCCAGATACCAAATAAAAACACAGGGTGGGAAACAGCCTCGTACCGTACGCTTGCTCAGGAGTGGGCTCATAGTGGTGGCTTAAGTGAAAATTGGAACGCTTGTACAGCAAATGCAGAGCGGTAAATGTATTAATTTGTTTGCAGAAAGTGCCAACAGAAAAAGGCAGGGCGCTTACTATTTTAGGACGCAGAGGTTGGATCCTCTTATGTGCTTATCGTAAAATGCATGAAAACTGTGTTCAGTTAGAACAGGAACGTGAACAGATGGAAAAACAGGTAGTGGAAGCCAAGAATACTTCCACAAAGTTATCATGGCAGAATAAATTATTGCAGGATAAACTGGAAACCTACCAAACTGTATATGAGAGAGCCACAGTGCGTGTTTCTCATTATAAGAAGAGATGAGGAAGAGGTCATAAAAAAAAGGTTCATTTAGCTATTGTCAAAGCAGAGTTAGACTGGAATCCAGAGGAGTGGGATGGTAATATTTGGGATTCCTCTGAGTTTTCTGACTCTAGGTAAGAGTCTTGTCAAAATAGTGGTGGTCAGGGTGAGCCAGAAAAGCAGAAAGTGCTTTGTGCACAGCCCATACACAGACGAAAGATAAAAACTGGCCCACAGTGTCCTCAGGGGGGGGGGTGCAATGGACACCCTGGAGGATTACACTCAGCAGGAGATTAATTACATCATAGACTGATTTTGGCAGAAACCCGAGAATCATTGCTTACATGAATGGTGCGATTATTTGATACAGGAGCTTCTGGAGTGATGTCAGATGTAGGAGACACGCCCAGCAGAGGCTGGTGATGTTTGAAAGTGGTGGGGCGTAAAAGTTGGGCATAAGTGTTACGTTGCAAGCGTGTGAAGTGCACAAGCGCGATGAATAGAAAGGGTGTTTGGGGAGTTCTTCCCCAGAGACAATTTTGAAGAAAACAGTGGCAAATGGTACATTTTAAAGCAAGTTTAAGAAAGGAAGAACGCTTATAAAGCACACAAACACATCAAAAACTGCCCCATATCTTACTGCACTCAATATGTTCAACAGTTACGGTAGTGAGCCACTTATACAATTGGACATAAGTACTATGGAAATGAAACTATAGAAATGTTGCAAATAAGCAATCTGAAGACTGGGGAGCTATAAATATATAGTTTGACCTTTCACCATAGTGCAAAACCTGCTATTCAGAGCAGATGGTCCCCTGCAAAGAATGATTAACAAATGTCAATTAAGCAACTTCAATTGCTTCAAATGTGGATGTGACTGTCTAAAATTCAGACCTGCTTTCTCTTCTTTATTTTCTCTGTACCCCACTCCACCTAGAGGCAGTCACAAGGGAGGAACACATTGCGGCTCACAATTTATGACTTCCCAACAATAAAACCAGTAATTTACACAGTGAGTTTTTCATTGCGACAATCAAGGGTTCATCGGTTTGGACAAATGCCAGGCACCATACCAAACATTAATACAAATAAAATCTCCTAACTTTTCAAGACTTTCCAGCCTGCAAAATGTATGCTGCCCACGTGCCATACGCAGAGCTCTTTTATGCTGCGCTCAAGACGGTGCAACTCTTGTCAGATAAACACTATGCGGGCACTGAAAAAATATCACTTCAACGTCATGATTACTACTGAATTAAGCTGAAAAATACGCCGGAATTCAATAGTAATCACTAAGCTCGAGTGACAGAAAGCGCTGCTTGTGCTCAAGAGGATCCTTGATGAGAAATCAAGGACTTTAGTCAGAGGCGGCAAATTTTACAGAAATATTGGCATCACAGGCGTGCGAGGATGACAGTGTCTTGCTTCTGTGTTCTTGTTCATTCATTGCATGTAGAACTGACATTTATTTCAAAAGTTTAAACGGAGAACATCAAATATTTTTTATTGCAGACCCGAGGTATAGCAGACTGCTTTTCACCCGAGCACAGTAACATTCTCCAGCACTGCGGTGAAGTGAGGACCCTACACTTCTTAGTGCCTGTCACCGGTCCCAGGATGCTTGTTTCCAGTCCAGGGAAGACCTGGCCTGGCAGTTCGGGCTGGACTGTTCCCATAGGGAACAGGGTCAAGACTGATTTGCATATGGCCGGGTCCAAACTGGAATGGCATGGGAAGCAAAAAAACGATGGATTAAACCCAGATCTGTGACTGGGGGTGAGTGTTTGCATTGTCAGCACTCCGTCCATCATCATTTTGTTTTGCTAATGTCGCCCTAAGTGGGAAGGGTATGCTCAGACGTGGGTCCCGTGCTTCCCATGCCACTGGATTCAAGCTAGCCTGGCTGATGAGGGGTGAAACCCCAAAACCGGTCCCAGGATGCTTGTTTCCAGTCCAGGGAAGACCTGGCCTGGCAGTTCGGGCTGGACTGTTCCCATAGGGAACAGGGCCAAGACTGATTTGCATATGGCCGGGTCCAAACTGGAATGGCATGGGAAGCAAAAAAACTATGGATTAAACTCAGATCTGTGACTGGGGGTGAGTGTTTGCATTGTCAGCACTCCGTCCATCATCATTTTGTTTTGCTAATGTCGCCCTAAGTGGGAAGGGTATGCCCAGACGTGGGTCCCGTGCTTCCCATGCCACTGGATTCAAGCTAGCCTGGCTGATGAGGGGTGAAACCCCGAAACCGGTCCCAGGATGCTTGTTTCCAGTCCAGGGAAGACCTGGCCTGGCAGTTCGGGCTGGACTGTTCCCATAGGGAACAGGGTCAAGACTGATTTGCATATGGCCGGGTCCAAACTGGAATGGCATGGGAAGCAAAAAAACGATGGATTAAACCCAGATCTGTGACTGGGGGTGAGTGTTTGCATTGTCAGCACTCCGTCCATCATCATTTTGTTTTGCTAATGTCGCCCTAAGTGGGAAGGGTATGCCCAGACGTGGGTCCCGTGCTTCCCATGCCACTGGATTCAAGCTAGCCTGGCTGATGAGGGGTGAAACCCCGAAACCGGTCCCAGGATGCTTGTTTCCAGTCCAGGGAAGACCTGGCCTGGCAGTTCGGGCTGGACTGTTCCCATAGGGAACAGGGTCAAGACTGATTTGCATATGGCCGGGTCCAAACTGGAATGGCATGGGAAGCAAAAAAACGATGGATTAAACCCAGATCTGTGACTGGGGGTGAGTGTTTGCATTGTCAGCACTCCGTCCATCATCATTTTGTTTTGCTAATGTCGCCCTAAGTGGGAAGGGTATGCCCAGACGTGGGTCCCGTGCTTCCCATGCCACTGGATTCAAGCTAGCCTGGCTGATGAGGGGTGAAACCCCGAAACCGGTCCCAGGATGCTTGTTTCCAGTCCAGGGAAGACCTGGCCTGGCAGTTCGGGCTGGACTGTTCCCATAGGGAACAGGGTCAAGACTGATTTGCATATGGCCGGGTCCAAACTGGAATGGCATGGGAAGCAAAAAAACGATGGATTAAACCCAGATCTGTGACTGGGGGTGAGTGTTTGCATTGTCAGCACTCCGTCCATCATCATTTTGTTTTGCTAATGTCGCCCTAAGTGGGAAGGGTATGCCCAGACATGGGTCCCGTGCTTCCCATGCCACTGGATTCAAGCTAGCCTGGCTGATGAGGGGTGAAACCCCGAAACCGGTCCCAGGATGCTTGTTTCCAGTCCAGGGAAGACCTGGCCTGGCAGTTCGGGCTGGACTGTTCCCATAGGGAACAGGGTCAAGACTGATTTGCATATGGCCGGGTCCAAACTGGAATGGCATGGGAAGCAAAAAAACGATGGATTAAACCCAGATCTGTGACTGGGGGTGAGTGTTTGCATTGTCAGCACTCCGTCCATCATCATTTTGTTTTGCTAATGTCGCCCTAAGTGGGAAGGGTATGCCCAGACGTGGGTCCCGTGCTTCCCATGCCACTGGATTCAAGCTAGCCTGGCTGATGAGGGGTGAAACCCCGAAACCGGTCCCAGGATGCTTGTTTCCAGTCCAGGGAAGACCTGGCCTGGCAGTTCGGGCTGGACTGTTCCCATAGGGAACAGGGTCAAGACTGATTTGCATATGGCCGGGTCCAAACTGGAATGGCATGGGAAGCAAAAAAACGATGGATTAAACCCAGATCTGTGACTGGGGGTGAGTGTTTGCATTGTCAGCACTCCGTCCATCATCATTTTGTTTTGCTAATGTCGCCCTAAGTAGGAAGGGTATGCCCAGACGTGGGTCCCGTGCTTCCCATGCCACTGGATTCAAGCTAGCCTGGCTGATGAGGGGTGAAACCCCGAAACCGGTCCCAGGATGCTTGTTTCCAGTCCAGGGAAGACCTGGCCTGGCAGTTCGGGCTGGACTGTTCCCATAGGGAACAGGGTCAAGACTGATTTGCATATGGCCGGGTCCAAACTGGAATGGCATGGGAAGCAAAAAAACGATGGATTAAACCCAGATCTGTGACTGGGGGTGAGTGTTTGCATTGTCAGCACTCCGTCCATCATCATTTTGTTTTGCTAATGTCGCCCTAAGTGGGAAGGGTATGCCCAGACGTGGGTCCCGTGCTTCCCATGCCACTGGATTCAAGCTAGCCTGGCTGATGAGGGGTGAAACCCCAAAACCGGTCCCAGGATGCTTGTTTCCAGTCCAGGGAAGACCTGGCCTGGCAGTTCGGGCTGGACTGTTCCCATAGGGAACAGGGCCAAGACTGATTTGCATATGGCCGGGTCCAAACTGGAATGGCATGGGAAGCAAAAAAACTATGGATTAAACTCAGATCTGTGACTGGGGGTGAGTGTTTGCATTGTCAGCACTCCGTCCATCATCATTTTGTTTTGCTAATGTCGCCCTAAGTGGGAAGGGTATGCCCAGACGTGGGTCCCGTGCTTCCCATGCCACTGGATTCAAGCTAGCCTGGCTGATGAGGGGTGAAACCCCGAAACCGGTCCCAGGATGCTTGTTTCCAGTCCAGGGAAGACCTGGCCTGGCAGTTCGGGCTGGACTGTTCCCATAGGGAACAGGGTCAAGACTGATTTGCATATGGCCGGGTCCAAACTGGAATGGCATGGGAAGCAAAAAAACGATGGATTAAACCCAGATCTGTGACTGGGGGTGAGTGTTTGCATTGTCAGCACTCCGTCCATCATCATTTTGTTTTGCTAATGTCGCCCTAAGTGGGAAGGGTATGCCCAGACGTGGGTCCCGTGCTTCCCATGCCACTGGATTCAAGCTAGCCTGGCTGATGAGGGGTGAAACCCCGAAACCGGTCCCAGGATGCTTGTTTCCAGTCCAGGGAAGACCTGGCCTGGCAGTTCGGGCTGGACTGTTCCCATAGGGAACAGGGTCAAGACTGATTTGCATATGGCCGGGTCCAAACTGGAATGGCATGGGAAGCAAAAAAACGATGGATTAAACCCAGATCTGTGACTGGGGGTGAGTGTTTGCATTGTCAGCACTCCGTCCATCATCATTTTGTTTTGCTAATGTCGCCCTAAGTGGGAAGGGTATGCCCAGACGTGGGTCCCGTGCTTCCCATGCCACTGGATTCAAGCTAGCCTGGCTGATGAGGGGTGAAACCCCGAAACCGGTCCCAGGATGCTTGTTTCCAGTCCAGGGAAGACCTGGCCTGGCAGTTCGGGCTGGACTGTTCCCATAGGGAACAGGGTCAAGACTGATTTGCATATGGCCGGGTCCAAACTGGAATGGCATGGGAAGCAAAAAAACGATGGATTAAACCCAGATCTGTGACTGGGGGTGAGTGTTTGCATTGTCAGCACTCCGTCCATCATCATTTTGTTTTGCTAATGTCGCCCTAAGTGGGAAGGGTATGCCCAGACGTGGGTCCCGTGCTTCCCATGCCACTGGATTCAAGCTAGCCTGGCTGATGAGGGGTGAAACCCCGAAACCGGTCCCAGGATGCTTGTTTCCAGTCCAGGGAAGACCTGGCCTGGCAGTTCGGGCTGGACTGTTCCCATAGGGAACAGGGTCAAGACTGATTTGCATATGGCCGGGTCCAAACTGGAATGGCATGGGAAGCAAAAAAACGATGGATTAAACCCAGATCTGTGACTGGGGGTGAGTGTTTGCATTGTCAGCACTCCGTCCATCATCATTTTGTTTTGCCTACAAATATCTGACCTTGTGTAGTACAAAGACTCTTGTATTTCCCATATGCCATCAGTGCTGCCAGGGGAATATCAAAGAACAGAAGACTTGTTACATCAGCAGTGTACTCAGCGGTAATCATGATGTAAACACATGGGATGCATCTCAGCCACTTGCCTACTCTAGTGCCTGTGTTCTGCTCTCTGCTCTGCTAGTGTGAGTCCTGGGCACCGCGCTCACCTGTATTCTGAAGCAAAGCGGCCTACGTAGCATGGAGCTGGCCCCCTTCGCTTGGAGGAGGTCTGTGCAGGAAAGAGAGAAAGTGACCAACGGTCCTCCAGCCCCTCCCCCCAACTCCTGAGCCAATCCTTGTGCAGCTCTGTTGCTGTAAACAGCATGCGAGCAGCGCAGTGATTGGCTGGGTCAGGGGCAGCCAGCGCTCCTTTGTAGACTTGAGGGCTGTGTATTTAATCCACTCCGGGCTTGTATCATTGCAGGTGGGCGAGGGTTCAAGTGCGCATGTCGGGCTGGACAGAACAAGGCAACCGTCCAACCCGACATGCGCACTTCACCCCAAGGAGCCCAGCTGTATGTGTCATAGTGATAGTGACTCAGCCATTCAAGCTCCACCCCCACCCTCGCCTGACTCCGCCTGCACTTCACTTCATATCTTCAATATAAAACGATAAACTTTCTCTGGTCCATTCTGTGGCTAATAAAAACATTTAAAATAGGGTCCGGGGGCCTGGAGGCAATGCCACAATGAAGAAAGCGCCTGCTGGACACGCTGAAGTTCTGTATACTTAGCACTGACCCCACTGTACAGGAGCGGTTTAGAGGTTATTAGGGCAACAAATCAAAATATTACAGTTAGCAGTCACAGGGTGTAATCATAAATATCCTCCAGAGCCAGACTGGCCACAAAATGACAAGCCCTGGTTTACATTAAGAGATGCAATGCAGAGCATTAAGGAAGAGTGTATGAAAACCACAATTATTCTGGGTGATGCTCACTGTTTGTTGGATGGACCACTGACAGTGTCAGTGGGAAACAAAATAACTTGTTTGGCTACCCAGCCTACAGACATATGATATTGACCATGTTAATCAACCAGACAGGTAACCCCTTAAAAGATGTACTTGAGGCAGTCCATACACTAGGTGAGTTGGGAAAGTGGATGAAACCTGAAAGAACCTCTCGGTCTGAAAGCTCCATGGCCAAAAATAATGTATCTAGAAGAGATATATTTATGGCATTGTTGAAGGATGGTGTCAAGAAAGAACAGATAGATGGAATGGATACCAAGAGTCTGCAGGAAATGTATTGAATGCGGGGGCTGGACAGAAAGGAGGGGAGCAGAAAGGTGAATAAGCAGGATAATAAGCGGGTGAGTCAGAGCAAGTCAGAGACTCAGGAGGAAGAGAAAGAGAGGGAGACAAATGTTTTCGCAAGGGTGAAGGAGGATTTGAATACTGATTAAATGATTGAGGAGATCAGGGAAGGAGAGGAATCTCTTTGCCGGTATGAAAGCATGTATCCGGACTTGACCTGAGCGAAAGTCAACAGGTTTAAATCAGATTACGAAATAGGCTAAGTTCCAGTACAGGGATGGGCGCGCAAGGATAACAGACCTCATGTTGATTTAGAAATGTACTGGAAATGTCCAGAAGTTCCAGGCCCTCATGGACACTGGAGCGGAGGCCTCTTTGATATTTGGAAATCCTAAAAAGTTTAAAGGTCAGAGGTACACCATTTCAGGGCTAGGTGGAAAAGAAACCCAGCTTTGCAAACCATTGTTCACATGAAAATAGCGAGAACGCCAAAAAGAGAATACACTTTCTTGATAGTGCCCCTTTTTTAATATATTCTCGGAATTGATAATTTGAAGGGAATTACTTTATATTTGGATGTTGGGTGTTATCAGTTTGGATCGAACAAATACACCTCAGAAGCAGCAGTGAGGGTGGCTCATTTGAAGATACCTGCAGTAAAGGTTCCCCCAGCCACCAAGGTGGTTCACTTAAAGCAGTACAGGATTCTAGGAGGGCATGAGGAGATAAGTAAGACCATGCAGGATTTAGTAGAAGCAGGGGTGGTGGCCCTGGTCACCACTGCATGAAATAATCCTGTGTGGTCCTTGTGCAGACCTGATGTGAGCTGGAGAATGACCGTTGATTATCTAGAATTTGATAAATATAACCCCCTTTGACCACCACGGTCCCTGACACCATCACTTTGATCGAAAGGATACAAAAAAAAGGGACCTGTATGCAACAATTGATATTGCCAATGCTTTTTTTCAGTACACCATTGGCACCTGAGAACCAAGAGCAATTCCATTTTTCGTGGTTTGGGAGACAATTTTTTAAAAAACAGCCCCACCATCTGTCACCGGCTGGTGGCAAAACACCTGGAGAAGTACATGTCATTCCAGGGATGCAGCTGTCTAATTATATTGATGACGTGATGTTTCAGGGAGAAACACAAAAACAGGTGCAGACTCAGTTGGAACATTTGCAAAGCAAAGGGTGGGTATAAATCCAGACAAGATGCAAGTACCCTCTCAAAATGTGAAGTTTCTAGAAATTTTGTGGAATTAGGGAAAAAGGGAGGTGTTGCCGCAGGTAAGACAAAAGATACTGGAATTTGCTATTGTAGGAAAGTACCATCTTGTCTGGCATGGTACCCCTCATTTTTACTGTATGTATGTTTGTTTTTGCCTTTGTCACTGGGATCCTGCTAGCCAGGACCCCAGTGCTCATAAAGTGTGCCCTGTATGTGTTCCCTTTGTGGTGTCTAACTGTATTACTGAGGCTCTGCTAACCAGAACCTCAGTGTTTATACTCTCTCTGCTTTTAAAATTGTCACTGCAGGCTAATGACTAATTTGACAAATTTTTATTGGCACACTGGAACACCCTTATAATTCCCTAGTATATGGTACCTAGGTACCCAGGGTATTGGGGTCCCAGGAGATCCCTATGGGCTGCAGCATTTCTTTTGCCACTCATAGGCAGCTCAGACAATTCTTACACAGGACTGCCACTGCAGCCTGAGTGAAATAACATCCACGTTATTTCACAGCCATTTTACACTGCACTTAAGTAACTTATAAGTCACCTATATGTCTAACCCTCACTTAGTGAAGGTTAGGTGCAAAGTTACTTAATGTGAGGGCACATTCCCCAGACTTTGTGAGTGCGGGGACACCATTAAACACGTGAACTACATATAGGTCAATACCTATATGTAGCGTCACAATGGTAACTCCGAACATGGCCATGTAACATGTCTAGGATCATGGAATTGTATGCCTCCCCAGGGCTCCAGCATAGAGCCTGGGTACTCCCAAACTAACTCTCTGGGGTTTTCTCTGCAGCTACCGCTGCTGCCAACCCTCAGACAGGTTTCAGTCCCCCTGGGGCCTGGGCAGCCCAGTCCCAGGAAGGCAGAACAAAGGATTTCCTCTGAGAGAGGGTGTTTCACCCTCTCCCTTTGGAAATAGGTGTTAAGGGCCTGAGAGGGGTATCCTCTCCTGGCCTCTGGAAATGCTTTGAAGGACACAGATGGTGCCCTCCTTGCATAAGCCAGTCTACACCTGTTCAGGGATCCCCCCAGCCCTGCTCTGGAACCCAGTACCACCCAGGACAGAAGGTGTGGGTATTGGAGCCTGTGGCCCCAAGAGCACTCCAGGACAAATGGAGTGGACCCCATCTAATTGTAGAGAAAAAGGGTGAGGTTACCTACTTGGTAGACCTGGGCACTCTCAGGAGTCCCCTTAGGGTGCTCCATGTCAACCGTCTAAAACCCTACTATGACAGGGCTGATCTCATCCTGCTCATGGCAACTGATGAGGGACAGGAAGAAGAAAGTGACCCTCTCCCTGATCTCTTCTTCACCACTGAAGCTGATGGCTTAGTGGAGAGAGTAGTACTGGCAGATTGATAACTGTAAATCTTTTAAGTCAGTTTTCTGAACTCTTCTCACTGATACCAGGTACCACTACTTGGTTTGAGCATACAATCAATACTGGAGACAGTTTACCTGTCAAAAGTAAGATTTATGGGCAGTCTGACTATGTCAGGGACTGCATTAAACAAGAGGTTCAGAAAATGTTAGACTTAGGAGTGATTGAGCCTTCAGAAAGCTGATAGGCTAACCCAGTGGTGCTTGTTCCAAAACCTCACAGTAAGGATGGAAAAAGAGAGATGAGGTTTTGTGTTTACTATAGAGGGCGCAACAAAGTAACCAAGACAGATGCTCACCCTATAACCAGGGCAGATGAGCTGATTGATACACTGGCTTCTGCCAATTATCTGAGCACTTTTGATTTAACTGCAGGGTATTGGCAGATTAAATTATCTGAAGATGCTAAACCCAAGACTGGATATCCCGCCAGGAAAAGGCTGGCGGCATTTGAAACATTATACGCAGGGTAGCGCAGCTACCCTGGCGGATTGTGTTTCCTCCCGCCGCCAGGCAGCCTAGCGGCGGGAGCATGGTGGTGGGTGACGGCTGGCGGCCATCACCCTGTTCTTTATATGGCGGGCGGAACCGCCATGTTCGTAATGACCATCAAACTCTCTGGGGTCTTCTCTACAGCTACCGCTGCTGCCAACCCTCAGACAGATTTCTGCCCCCCTGGGGCCTGGGCAGCCCAGTCCCAGGAAGGCAGAACAAAGGATTTCCTCTGAGAGAGGGTGTTACACCCTCTCCTCTTGGAAATAGGTGTTAAGGGCCTGAGGGGGTAGCCTCTCCTGGCCTCTGGAAATGCTTTGAAGGGCACAGATGGTGCCCTCCTTGCATAAGCCAGTCTACACCGGTTCAGGGATCCCCCCAGCCCTGCTCTGGCGCGAAACTGGACAAAGGAAAGGGGAGTGACCACTCCCCTGACCAGCACCTCCCAAGGGGAGGTGCCTAGAGCTCCTCCATTGTGTCCCAGACCTCTGCCATCTTGAATGCAGAGGTGTGAGGACACAATGGAAACCTCTGAGTGGCCAGTGCCAGCAGGTGATGTCAGAGACCCCTCCTGATAGGTGCTTACCTCTCTCTGTAGCCAATCCTCTTCTGAGGGCTATTTAGGGTCTCTCCTGTGGGTTGCTCTTCAGATAACGAATGCAGGAGCTCACCAGAGTTCCTCTGCACTTCTCTCTTCGACTTCTGCCAAGGATCGACTGCTGACTGCTCCAGGGCGCCTGCAATACCGCAACAAAGTAGCAAGAAGACTACCAGAAACATTGTAGCGCCTCATCCTGCTGGCTTTCTCGACTGTTTCCTGATGGTGCATGCTCAGAGGGCTATCTGCCTTCACCCTGCACTGGAAGCCAAGAAGAAATCTCCTGTGGGTCAACAGAATCTTCCCCCTGCCAACGCAGGCACCAAACTTCTGCATCACCGGTCCTCTGGGTCCCCTCTCATCTTGACGACTGTGGTCCCTGGAACACAGGAGCTGGATCCAAGTGTCCCTTACAGTCCAGTGGCCCTTCTGTCCAACTTTGGTGGAGGTAAATCCTTGCCTCCCCACGCCAGACAGTAATCCTGTGTACTGCGTGAACTGCAGCTGCTAGGGCTTCTGTGCACTTCTGCAAGACTTTCTTTGTGCACAGCACAGCCTAGGTCCCCAGCACTCCATCCTACATTGCACAACTCGCTGAGTTGAACACCGACTTCGTGGGACCCTCTTTTGTTGTGCTGAGACGACCATTGTGCTCAGATCTTCTGAACGCCTGTTCAGGTGCTTCTGCAGGTGCTGCCTGCTCCTGCATGGGCTCTCTGTGTTGCTGAGCACCCCCTCTGTCTCCTCCTCCAAGGGGCGACCTCCTGGTCCTTCCTGGGCCCTGACAGCACCCAAAATCCTCAACTGTGACTCTTGCAGCTAGCAAGGCTTGTTTGCGGCCTTTCTGTGTGGAAATAACTCTGCATCCTCCTGCACACCGTGGGACATCTTCTGACCAAAGGAGAAGCTCCTGGCACCTTCCGTTGTTGTAGAATCTTCGGCTTCTTCCACCCGGAGGCAGCCCTTTTGCACCTTCATCCAGGGTTTGGTGGGCTCCTGCCCCCCTGGACACTTGCGTGACTCTTGGACTTGGTCCCCTTCCTTTGCAGGTCCTCGGGTCCAGGAATCCGTCTTCAGTGCTTTGCAGTCAGTTGTTGTCTTTGCAGAATTCCCTATCTCGACTTTACTGTCTTTCTGGGGTAGTAGGGTAACTTTACTCCTACTTTTCAGGATCTTGGTGTGAGGTATCTTGGACACCCTTTGTGTTTTCTTACACTTCCAGCGACCATCTACACACTACACTAGGCCTGAGGTCCATTCATGGTTGGCATTCCACTTTTGGAGTATATGGTTTGTGTTGCCCCTAGGCCTATTTTTCCCAATTGCATTCTATTGTGTTCTACAGTGTTTGCACTACTTTTCTAAGTGTTTTACTTACCTGATTTTGGTTTGTGTGTATATTTTGTGTATATTACTTACCTCCTAAGGGAGTATATCCTCTGAGATACTTTTGGCATATTGTCACTAAAATAAAGTACCTTTATTTTTAGTAACTCTGAGTATTGTGCTAAGTGATATAAGTGGTATAGTACGAGCTTTGCATGTCTCCTAGTTCAGCCTAAGCTGCTCTGTTATAGCTACCTCTATCAGCCTAAGTTGCTAGAACGCTAATAATCCACTAATAAGGGATAACTGGACCTGGCACAAGGTGTAAGTACCAGTAGGTACCCACTATAAGCCAGGCTAGCCTCCTACAGCTATACCCCATAATAAGCAGGAAACTCAGTGATTCATTAGACTGTTTGGCTTCTGGAGGTAGCATATCCCTCACCTGAGTCAGATTTTGGCTCCTTTGTACAAGGTGACTCGAAAGAAACCGGAGTTTGAATGGGGAGAGCAGAGCGTGTGTTTGAATTGGCAAAGGAGGCAATTCAAACTGCTTTAGACTTGTGGCCAGTACAGGAGGGAGACATTGAATTACATGTGACAGTTCAAGGGCAATATGCAAATTGGAGTATGTGGCAAAAACAGGGAAAAAGAGGCTGCCTCTATGTTTCTGGACCAACAAGTTACCAGACGCTGGAGAGCAGTACACTACCTTTGAAAAGCAGTTACAGCTGTGTTATTGCACTCTAGTGAATACTGAGCAGATGACAACAGGGTTGTGATCCTGAGGCCAACATCCCGATAATGCAGTGGGTGATGAGTTCACCCAAAACTCACAGAACAGGGCATGCACAAGAAGCAAGTGTCATTAATTGGAAATGGTATATACAGGACAGGGCTCAAGTGAGACCAACAGGAACCGTGGCGCTGCATGACGAGATAGCACAGGCCCCCATGGAAGAGGAGGTGGTGTTGCAGGAGGTGCTAGAGGTAAACGACTCACCAGTGATAGGGTGAACCTTTGAGTCCTTGTCCCCTGAGTACAGGAAGAATGTATGGTTCACTGTGTGTGGGGGCCAAGAGGCATTGGAAGGCACTGTTATACAATCCAATAACTAAGAAGTTGCTTCCTACTACTGGAGAGGGGAAGAGTAGTCAATATGCAGAATTGTACACTGTGTATCAAGCCTTAAAACAAGAATTACCTGGGAAATGTCACATTTATACTGATTCTTTGTCTACTGCCAATGGGCTAGCTACCTGGCTCCCCACGTGGCATGCACATAACCAGCAAATACATTCAAAGGAGGTGTGGGGCAAAGAACTGTGACAGGAAATATGGAAAATGTTACAGCAAAGTACCGACAATGTATATCATGTGTATCACCACTGCCTCACAAGAACGGTGGTTTAAAATTTCGGAAGCAGAAGTGGCGTCCCAAACAGGATTCTGACTTGGTGGGGATGGCTAAGTGGGCTCACCAAAAATGTGGACACCTGGGAGAGAAGGCCACTAACAGATAGGCAGAGATTAGAGGGATGCACATTCCCCCAGGTGTAATTAAAACAGTTATAATTCAGTGTCCTGTTTGTCAACACACACAACAGTGATCTGTCCTGCAAACGCCAGAGGTCAATTGGGGAGAGGAAGGTTGCTGGGGCAGATATGCCAGATTGATTACATAGGACCAATGCCCATTGGCCTCAGATGCCTGTATGCCTGCACAGTGGTAAATACCCTGGCTATTTGATAGCGTTTCCATGTAAAAGTGCTACTCAGTTCAATACGATTAAGACACTAGACTTGTTGATGTTGTACTATGGAGTTCCACTCCAGATCCAAAATGATAACAGATCACATTTTAAAGATAAGTTGGTGCAAGACTACTGTTTGCAGCACAATATGGAGTGGATTTGTCATGTTCCGTATTACCCACAAGCTGCGGGATTGATTGAGAGAATTAATGGATTGTTTACGTCTCAATTACGTAAGCTGTCAGATGGATCGCTGAAAAACTGGAGAGATCATTTAAATGAAGCATTACAAATACTGATTAATAGACCTTTGACAAATGCAGAAACTCCTTTAATGCGGATGCTGACCCCAGCCTTACAGATACAACCTCATGTAGCAACTAATACTATTATGTATTGGGAGACAAAGACAGGAGCTTGAGCTACGTACCGAGCAACACCATGAGCTGCAGGTCTTGATTTGTATGCTTTGAACATATATAGACTGAAACCAAGGGATATGGTACTTATTGAGACAGGAGCCGGAATACAAATTCCCCCAGAGCATTTTGGATTTATTGCCCCTTAATCTGGGCTGGCACTCAATGGCATTCAAGTCTTGGGGGGAATAATTGATGCAAACTATCAAGACGAAATTAAAGTAATCCTGTTGAACAATGGAGACGTTGATTTTATAATACATCCTGGAGACAGAATTGCTAAAATCGTGATCATTCTAATGTATGGAGGAATAGTTAAAAAAGGGACTGCTCCAGCTCCTCTTACAGTGTAAGGGGAGGGAGGCTTTGGATCCACTGACCAAATTCCTAGTGTTAAGGTGTGGGTAAAATTCCCAAATCATCCCCCTGAACCAGCAGAAAATCATAGCAAAGGGTAAAGACAACATTCTTTTAGTCATGAAACCAGGACAAGAAAAATGTGAACATGTACCAGCTGATAAATGTTATTTATGTGAATGAACGTACTTTTCTCTTTTATAGATCATCCTATGAGGTGTCTTTGTGCTGACTGCACTGTGTGGGGTGTTTTCAGATGTGTCTGAGTGGGGTTGTGAGGGGCCGAAAGCCCATAGATCCAAAGTAATCAACCGTCAGCTCCTATCGACACCCTTGCTGCACCAGTCTGAGAATGTGTGGATACATTTGGCTCAGACCATTCTGAACAGGTCGGTCTTATGCATGACGAATATGAAAAGCACCATTTATGTCATTTCCATCTGCCTAATTGCTATTCCAACTCCCACTAGTGTTCTGATGCAAATATTTAACGCCACCAACAAGGATGAAGTAGTGGAAGAAAGTGACATACGCTATCATTTCTCACCATATGATTACTGTCGGTTTTGCCAAGAGACTACCAACGACATATGGAATAACCTAACCCAAGGTATTACTTATAATGTCACTGCCAGTGACGTGTGTTATAATTTAACGTGTGATGCCAACAACATTGGCAAATGTGCCCAGATGCGACTTGAAGAGACTCAAGCAACCTCATGGGAACAACAGAGTTTATATCAACACTGAAACAATCAAAAGTGTAAAAATGGAAATAATAGTATGTTCCGCAAGAATATAGTGTCTGCTGCGAGTCACATTAAGCATGTCAAGTTACCTGTCGAATGGTTATTTTCTTGTGGAAACATAACTTATACATATAGACCTGCAAATATAACAGGAGGCCTGTGTGCTTTTACGCAGCTAGGACTCATGATGTTTCCATTACATTCAGATTTACATACTCGAAACACAAGTGTAACAGTTCAACTAAGTGAAGACTCTGACTCTGGAGTTCAGTTATTATCTAGATCAACATATGTAGATAAAGGGTGGTGGGACTGGTTATTCAACTGGCTGCCTGATTTTGGTCAACTTTGTTTAATTTTAGGTGGGATAATTATGGTAATCTGTGTCATAATAATGTTGCTGTGTACAATGCATACCTAATCTAATCACTATGTTAAGACCACAAAAAGGTTGAATTGAAACCAGTATGCTATGAGAGACAATGGTCAAAGGGTGGAGTGTGATGCTATATGTATTTAACCACCGACTCCATGTTTGACCATTGACTCCATTTTGTGCAAGTGGTTCCACTTTGTGCCCTCCTGCAGGTGCAGGACAGCACAAGTACAAGACCAGTTTTTCTCTTCACTGTGCTGGAACATATCATGTAGGATGTGGACTAGATATGAGTTCACAATGCTGAGAATGTCCTATCAGAGGAATCTACAGTTCTGCCTCAAAACAAGCCTTGGGAGCCTGACCAGCTCTTTTTGCATGTTTTCGACGCAGACGAAGTACAGTCAGCATTTAATTTCATAACAGAGGGGAGAGTGTTCTAGAATGCTGTCCTTGAGCTTGTTTAAGGTATAAAAGATGGGAGACTTGGCGCTAAGACAGGAACTCACCTGTGTGCATGACGTGCTGCCTAAGATCTTTTGATCCCATTCGGGAGGGTCTCCTACCATGGCTGATCAAAGGTTCCTCCAGTCTGGCTGGTGAGGATGATGGTGCTTACCCCTGTGGTGGTGCATTTTAAATCTTGATTATTTAACTTTTGTATACATTGTCTGTTGATATATTGCATATTTCTTTTTCATTCTTGACCACTTGATATATTTGTTCATCTTTGTATACACATGTTCTGTGGCATTTGAGTTATATGGTTATTCTCCTAGATGTGTGTGACTTTTATTTGATATTTGTGAAGTGCCTTAAAAAAATTGTCAATTAGACTACAAGTGTTGCATTCTTTGGCATTGTGTCCTCTTAGCCTAAGTGAGAGCAATACAAAGTCCCTAGTAAATGGTTCTTAGGTACCCAAGGTATAGGGTACCGTGAGTAGGCCCCTGAGGGCAGCAGCACATATTGTGCCACCCTCAAGGGCCATGCATTCAGATGCACCCAGAACTGCCATTGCAGACTGAGTGTCCTGGTGCAATCCCAAAATGCAAACTCCACATGGCACACAGCCTGTGTGACCTGTCCACTATACACTGCATGCAATATAGGTAAGTCACCCTTCTGACAGGCCTGCTAGCCCTAAGGCAGGGTGCACTATACTGAATGTGAGGATATAGCTGCAAGAGCAATGTGCCCCTACTGTGTCCTTGCCAAACCTGGGACAAAGTAAGCGAGCAAAGCAGCCATTTTAAATGCACATGCTGGACACTGGCCAGTACGAGTTTCCCAGCTATGTGATGGCTACTCTGAACCCTGGGTTGTTTGGTATCAAACAACTCAGAATTATGAAACCAAACTGGTACCATTATTGGATTTATTACAAAATGTACCCCCTAAAACGCCCACTAAATACAGTATTTAATGGGCATCCCTAGACCAAGTAATAAGATTCTAAGGGCACAAGAAGACCAGCAACAAAGAGTACCCAAGGCTTGAGAACCGAAGACCTGCTGCACAAAGAAAAGGTGCCAAATCCTGCCTGCTGCACCCAGGACTTGACAATCGCCGCTGAGGGAGTGCTTGGGCATCTGACGGACTCTAGAAACCCCCAGAGGACCGCCATGCTTCGAAACTTGCCAATGATCTCCCTTGAGAGTGAAGGCATCACTCAACAACCACAAGGAACCAACAAGCCAGTGAGGTTCACTTCACTGACCGGCTGCTGCCTGCCAAACCGGAAGCTGCAGCTGCACTAAACTCCACCCGTGAGGACAAACCCTGCAAGTGTGCCAAGTTTGGTGGCACTGCGCCCTCCAGCTGCCGAACCATATAATTGCACTGGGTAGTTGTCACTTCAAGTCGGACACCAAGAAGGACAGTCCGCTCCAGACTGGAAAAGGACCAGGAAAAAACCCTAGTCAACGGGCTTCAGAAAACACCAGGATCTCCCACCAGAGTGCCCCTGCTGACCTGTAAACAACCCTCACAGCGACCTACCTCCTGCTTCCAAAGGGCATTTTTGTGCACAGCTCCTGGCTCACTGATTCGCTCTGCACCATTTAAGTCCACCTGTGCAGAGCTTTTCCAAGTGGCCCCTCGTAGTGGCGTGCCACTGGCTCCAAAGACCACTTCTCACTGCTCCCGCCGGGAGCTGCCCAAACTTCTGCAGCTGACCAATAGTGGCCATTGACGACCTCGACTTACCTGCAAAAGGAGAACTGTAATTTTAAAGCATATCCACCATTGATTCCTATGGTGCGTAATTACACACAAAAAGACTAATCTTATTAAATTTCAAAAAGTCGTAACTTAAAAAGCACTAACCCGATTTTTATATCCTTGGTCATAAAGTTTTTATTAAAAAGTGAAGTATTTTCGTAAAATTGGTCTCAAGTTACTCTTTTGAGTATGTGTTGATTTATTGATATGGTGAGTACAACAAACGCTTTGCACTTCTCCAAGATAAGCCTAACTGCTCGACCAAGCTACCATGAAAATTAGAGCATTAAGTAGTCTAGTTTTTACCTCTGTAAACCAATGTGTGGTTGCCCGGACCCTCTGCACAGCGTGCCTAATTTTGCACAGTACATAGCGGGCTGGCCCCCCACAACCACCAAATGGTAAGAGAAAGAATTGGTCCATACATCAGAATTAAGTCTCTCGATATGAGAGACCAAAAAAGTCAATACGAGATGCAGTATGATATTGTTATGAAAAACAGGTGAATTGCATAGTGTTAGGACGATCACATCTCACCGGATTGACTAGAGCAAAATCATATTTAATTACTTCTAATACCTTTTTCGTTTTTAGCTTCAGTTGTTTTTTAGACTTATTTGAGGTATCCAATACTAAGATCCCTAAAATCAAAGGACCAACCACCCCCATCACCACCTTATAACTCTGTGGCAAAGCATATTTCTCATTGAGTACGGGGGGTAATAATTAACCAGGTTTAAATGAGTACCGTTAACTTGCTCCTTCAACCATAATCACCTGCCCTGAGGGTCTCAAATCACATCACAAATCTTCCATTCATGGCCTTTGCCCAAAAAGACTGCCACTCCCCTTACCGATAAACCTGCGGATGCATAAAACATTTGCCCAAAGCTTTCCAGTATATGGATTTTAGGGCTATGAGTCCTCAAATGTGTTTCTTGCAGGTATATAACATTTGTCCGAAAGGCCCGTAGCCAGTGTAACACTCCCAGATATTCCCCCCTGTTTGGCATGCAGTTTATGTTACAAGTAACACAACTAATTTCACATCCAACTGCACTGGCAAATATCAGCCTGCATTTCAAAAAACACCTCCATATGTGAACAGTAATTTTTCCTTATACCCTTTCCTATCTTACACCCAATTAAGAAAATTGTTCCCACCTGAGATGTTTCAAAAATGACCTTGCACAGATGTATGCTCGGTAAACAAATGTACTCTCAAATCTGCTCTTTTTACATGCGTGAGCCCTGCCTCCTCCCACACCACTCCACTTATCACCCCAAAAAAGGGGAGACCACCCCAAAAGTGAGATCCAAAAACAAAAAAAAAACAAGAAAAAAAACCCTTGCAGGTGGGGAATTGACAACTTTACTCCTCCCGACATATAACACCGTACAACTTGAATTGGGTGCCATGACTCTGCACCCTGTGCCCCCCTACCAGCCGCAATTGCACTAAACATTCATCATTTTTTAGCATTTTCAAAACAATCTATGATAAACTAGTCAAGTGAACATCGGCATACAAATCTAGGCATTTGACTTATTTGACTTTTTAGTAATTTCGTAGAGAAACTACTCAGCCTCCACCACATTAAAGAATAGATGAAACTGTCCCTGTGCCAGAACTTTCAGTTTTGATTGCTGTACAATAGACACTTGCAGGCCCTGGGCCTTAAAAAGATACATCTGTATCACAGCCTTTCCTCCTGTGAACAGCTGAAGCAGTCATATTGGAGAAAATACGACATTGAGGGATCTCGGGTGTACAAAATTGTTTTCGCCTCTGCATGTACCCTTTCCTTAACCCTGTAATCCATGAAGTTGACCAAAATAGTGCGTGGAAATTTAGCACTCTGAGGGTGTTGAGCCAGTAAATTATAGGCTCTGGTTATCGATAGATCCCTAGAGGAATCTGGAATGACCTGGGATCTGATGAAAGAGTCGACCCATTGAGGGACTTACTGGGCTTCACAGCCCTCTGGAACACCAACAATCTGTAAATTAGAATGGCAGGAATGGTTTTCCATCTCCTCAAGTTTGGCCTCAAGGTATATCTTCTGCTTTTGAAGCTGGGAGACAAGCTTCTGAGTTGATACATTATGATCTTCTAGTTGCAACACTCTGGCCTCTGCATCTTTGAGCCTCTCTGGAAGCTGAGTCATTGCCTGCTCAATTTTGGCAAGCCTTGCACAAACAGCAGCTACCTTAGCGGCATATGATGCATTAAGACCTCTGATCTCATCCAAGATCATATTAAGCATATTCTTAGTGTCCTGCTGCATAATCACCTGTTCGTTTGTGGATACTTGCTGCTGTTGTGCCTGCTGATCAGGGAGCTTAACAGAAGAAGAGCAGTCTTGCGCAATTTGGTCCTGAAGCTGTGTTTGCAATACGCAGGGGCAAAGAATGGAGTCAAATTCCAGTGAATCTGCCTTGGAGGTGATAGGCTGAGTGAGCTCTAATGCAACAAAATCTGCTCCACCTTTAACAAACAAAGGGTGGTCCTTGGCTTTCTCAGGCTTCGACTCCAGAGCCTGGCTAGCCCCAACCGGAGGAAGATGGAAGAGAGAGGAAAGGGCACCTGTGTCCTTGGCAACAGATTCCTGAGGAACAGTGGAAGGAACTAACAACTCGGGCACTGTTTCCGTGATAAAAGAAACATGGAGAGGGCCCACCAGGGATGCCACCCTCTGCTGCACAGCATCAGTACCTGCCCTGATGCACTGATTCTGCAGGACCTCCTCTGGACCTGAAGAATTAGAGGACATCCTGCTCTCTATACGAAAGTGCAGGCTATAATTTGCCCTTGCAACAAGCTGCCCTGCTCTTTTCTTGACATTTGTGTTGCTGCGGAGGGGTCTGTGTTTCCTGCAGTGCCAGGCTTGAAGTGTTTTTTTCATTTCTTTTCCCTTTTGTATTTCTTTGCCCCCTCCCTTTTTTTAAAACATACTCCTTTTCTGCTTATTGAAGTGCAGAATTCCTGCCTGAAAATGCCTACTGCCAGTCAAATAAACAATATTGAGAAAGACAAGACCAAACTAAATCAATCTCTCTAGCAAGAGAGAAAATATCCAGCTCAATGTCGCAGACGTGTACTCTAAACGGGAGGGCGAGCAGCCAATCAGGACAGATAGTAGGAACCAAGTACACTGTCTTGACTTGTTTTTCTCCTATTAAAAATCTTATACCTTCAGCAGTTAGAAAAGCAAAAATAGCAGGTACAAAGTCTCATGCACCTTTGGATTTATTTCTGAAAGACTGCCTGTTTACCACACAGTCTAAGACTAGTGCACAGTCATAATAAGGGATTCAGTGGGAAGAATATCTTACCAAGTGCTTACTTTGTCTTGCTGCTCAATACTCTAAACAAAACAGTCAAAGAAAGAAGGCAAAAGAAGGCAGAATTAAGTTCACATCTCCTCCCAGCCTCTCTCCACTTCTCCTCAGCTTCCCTACATTTGCTCGGTTCTTGGAGGAGGCAGGTTAACTACTGCCTCCCCTGTCGCCCAGCTTGCAGCTTGCATCTCCTCACTACTTTGTGCGAGTCAGGTGCCCAAAGGAAACACAACAGGTGAAAACAAATCTAATAACATTGCTGCCATCAGCCTCACGGCTCTTCATGGCAGCAACAAACAGGTATTGCCCTCCGCTGTCACAACATGGCAGGACTATTAATTCTCGCCTTTCTAGACGAAGATATGGCATTGCAGAAACATTCCTTTGTCGGGCTTGCTGCTCGTCTGGACATTGTGTGTTTCCAGAAGTGGCTCCTACATGTCTGTTTTGCTTTCCACTAATGACCGAGCTGACAAAAGTCTCTGGAATGCACTTCTCAGTTCAAAGAAGACATTTAATATTGTTTCACCACAAGGTTCCTAAAAAGGAGTTTAGCATGTTGAAAGCACACATTTAAAAACAGTCACAGCAATGAAAAGAAAATATACCAAAATTATTCTCAACTGCAATGTACACAGCAAATATATGTAGTTATGTTATATTATGCAAAGCAAATAAAAAAGTAAAAATTCATCACAGTGGTGCCTGCCAAGCTCTTCATCTTTTTTTCATGCCAGCAAGACGATAACCCCTTTCGACTGCAAAAGTTAAAGAGATAACCACCCTCACGGGACAGATATCAGGCATCCGACGTCAAGAATCCTGATTGCGGCCACTCTCCCTCTCGCTGTCGCACTGGGTCTTTTATACCTTAAAAAACAAACAAAAGGAGCTTTCTGTAAAAAAAAAACCCTCATTTAGCAATTGAAACGTGCTGGCTAATTTAGGTCAGAGTTGAAAGAAACAGGTTGGAACTGGCCAGTTTCCCAAGGTGTCTCTCCCAAGCCTAATCTGTTCCCTGCTGTCCTTATCATGCATACTGACTCCCCCATAATATGTCCTAGCTCTTTGGTGAGAAAGAGCACAAAAACAAGCACAGTTTACAATGTGGAAAAATACGAACGCATTTAACATGGAAGTGTCTATCGCTACAATAAAGTCAATAGACATCTAAACTGAAAACAAAATGTAGTCTGCAACTGGTGAACACTGGACAGCTAATCCAGGTGCAAAGTGGTGCAACACAAAGTCTTGCAGGTAAGTAAACCACCTACAGGGTTCAAAGTGGGGTCCAAGGTAGCCCACCGTTGGGGTTTCAGGGCAACCCCAAAGTTACCACACCAGCAGCTCAGGGCCGGTCAGGTGCAGAGGTCAAAGTGGTGCCCAAAACGCATAGGCTTCAATGGAGAAGGGGGTGCCCCGGTTCCAGTCTGCCAGCAGGTAAGTACCCGCGTCTTCGGAGGGCAGACCAGGGGGGTTTTGTAGGGCACCGGGGGGACACATGTCAGCACAAAAAGTACACCCTCAGCGGCACGGGGGCGGCCAGGTGCAGTGTACAAGCAGGCGTTGGGTTTGTAATGGAGTTCAATGGGAGACCAAGGGGTCTCTTCAGCGATGCAGGCAGGCAAGGGGGGGGGGGCTCCTCGGGGTAGCCACCACCTGGGCAAGGGAGAGGGCCACCTGGGGGTTGCTCCTGCACTGGAGGTCGGATCCTTCAGGTCCTGGGGGCTGCGGGTGCAGTGTCCTTACCAAGCGTCGGGTTCTTAGGAGCAGGCAGTCGCGGTCAGGGGGAGCCTCTGGATTCCCTCTGCAGGCGTCGCTGTGGGGGCTCAGTGGGGTCAACTCTGGCTACTCACGGGCTCGCAGTCGCCGGGGAGTCCTCCCTGTAGTGTTTGTTCTCCACAAGTCGAGCCGGGGGCGTCGGCTGCAGAGTGCAAAGTCTCACGCTTCCGGCAGGAAACGTGTGTTCTTTCAAAGGTGCTTCTTTGTTGCAAAGTTGCAGTCTTTGTGGAGCAGAGCCGCTGTCCTCTGGAGTTCTTGGTCCTTCTAGATGCAGGGTCGTCCTCTGAGGCTTCAGAGGTCGCTGGACCCTGTGGAACGCGTCGCTGGAACAGTGTCTTTAGAAGTGGGGAGACAGGCCGGTAGAGCTGGGGCCAAAGCAGTGGGTGTCTCCGTCTTCTCTGCAGGTTTTCAGCTCAGCAGTCCTTCTTCTTCTTAGGTTGCAGGAATCGAGTTTCCTAGGTTCTGGGGAGCCCTAAATACTGAATTTAGGGGGTGGTTTAGGTCTGGGAGGGCAGTAGCCAATGGCTACTGTCCTTGAGGGTGGCTACACCCTCCTTGTGCCTCCTCCCTGAGGGGAGGGGGACACATCCCTATTCCTATTGGGGGAATCCTCCAAAACCAAGATGGTGGATTTCTAAAGGCAGGGGTCACCTCCGCTCAGGGCACCTTAGGGGCTGTCCTGACTGGTGGGTGACTCCTCCTTGTTTTTCTCAATATCTCCTCTGGACTTGCTGCCAAAAGTGGGGGCTGTGTTCAGGGGGCGGGCATCTCCACTAGCTGGAGTGCCCTGGGGCATTGTAACACGAAGCCTGAGCCTTTGAGGCTCACTGCTAGGTGTTATAGTTCCTGCGGGGGGAGGTGTGAAGCACCTCCACCCAGAGCAGGCTTTTGTTTCTGTCCTCAGAGAGCACAAAGGCCCTCACCAATTGGGGTCAGAAACTTGTCCCTCAGCAGCAGGCTGGCACAGACCAGTCAGTCCTGCACTGAACAATTGGGTAAAATACAGGGGGCATCTCTAAGATGCACTCTGTGTGCATTTTTTAATAAATCCAACACTGGCATCAGTGTGGGTTTATTATTCTGAGAAGTTTGATACCAAACTTCCCAGTATTCAGTGTAGCCATTATGGAGCTGTGGAGTTCGTTTTTTACAGACTCCCAGACCATATACTCTTATGGCTACCCTGCACTTACAATGTCTAAGGTTTTCTTAGACACGGTAGGGGCATAGTGCTCATGCACCTATGCCCTCACCTGTTGTATAGTGCACCCTGCCTTAGGGCTGTAAGGCCTGCTAGAGGGGTGACTTACCTATGCCACAGGCAGTGGGAGGTTGGCATGGCACCCTGAGGGGAGTGCCATGTCGACTTAGTCATTTTCTCCCCACCAGCACACACAAGCTGCCAAGCAGTGTGTCTGTGCTGAGTGAGGGGTCCCTAGGGTGGCATAAGACATGCTGCAGCCCTTAGAGACCTTCCCTGGCATCAAGGCCCTTGGTACCAGGGGTACCAGTTACAAGGGACTTACCTGAGTGCCAGGGTTGTGCCAATTGTGGAGACAATGGTACATTTTAGGTGAAAGAACACTGGTGCTGGGGCCTGGTTAGCAGGGTCCCAGCACACTTCTCAGTCAAGCCAGCATCAGTGTCAGGCAAAAAGTGGGGGGTAATTCCAACAGGGAGCCATTTCCTTACACTTTTTTATCTATTTTTAAGTTATTTAATGTGTTATTGCTGTTTATGCAAGGTTCTCATTTATGTAGTTCCAGATCCTTCGCAGATTAGATGTAGCTGACCCCTGAACAGTTCAGACCTCCCCGCTGTAGTGAGTCGTGTTTTTTGGAAATAAATGTTCTGAAACATAGATTGGATAGATCCTGTCGTCTATGCACACCCACGAATAGTAGTACAACCTATCTATCAAATGTGTTTTGCAAACCATATGTAGCCGCGACAACAATTACCGGCGCATGGTCATTGTACTTATACAGCACTGTTCCGGATTTACTTTTAAACGTCTTCCACAGTTCCTGTTGTTTCGTCAGACCCGTCAAAGGTGTAAATCGCCAGCTACAAATTACAACCTCGGTTTGGTTTGGAAGGGTGATTTGACAGGTATGACACAGAGAGATTCGCAATGGACAGCCACTTGGCAGGAGCCTGTCTTTGGCAAGCTAATCAAAGGAATAAGACGTAAAGCTCAGTGACATACGACTGATGATCGTAGCGGTATGAAAGTACGGGCGCGCGCTTTGAATTAATATTTATATCGGAGTCGTCTGAGAGTTAAAAAATAGATAATTAGCCGTATCATTTAGAAAAAATCTCGAGACTGAGAAAAATATTACAAGAGAAAATGTACTACAAGGCAACAATTTTATTACAAAGGATATATAAAATACATGATTAGGCATAACTAGTGAATATTTCTGGAAAGGCAAACTATATAAACTACGAAATTAATGTCTCAATATGGTACGAACCTGGACCTCTACTTTTTAAAGATGGCGGCAGCGTTAGAAGCAGCTCTTTTTTCCTTGTCGCTCATAAAGCCACGCCCTTGTAATTGGCGGCCATGTTTGATTGACATTACATTCATTCCCTGTTTGAAATGCCATACTTTTCCCAATGTGCGATGGCGGCTGAAATGTCTTTCTCCGTTTGTGAGATCAGCACCGGAAGCGGCGCTAGGGCGGGGATAGAGCGGGTGGTAGGTGGCTAGAGCGGCGCAAGATGGCGTCGTACGACATCATCGCCAATCAGCCGGTGGTCATCGATAATGTAAGGAGGAAGGGTGGGGTCCATGTGGTATTAGATGGATGATGGGAGGAGGGACGGGGTAATTTTTGGGTGGGAGACAGGTGTCTGTGATCACAGGGTGGACATGGGTGGGGTAACCAATGTGAGGGAGTGGGATGCCCAGTTTTGGGAAAAAGCAGATTAGCTCTAAGGATGAACTGTCACTCTCCAAACAAGCTGGTGAACCAGGGAATGACAAGCCACGGTGACATAGATTTGATATATCAGCAGGAACAGACCGATTTAGGTACCACGAGAGGCCACAATGGAAGGAAACACCCAATTACATAATATTGGGGTTGTAAAGAGCGAGTAAGGCAAGTAAAGGTGCAACTAGCGGTCCAAAGAAGACAAGCGTCTTATTAGCAAGGGGTCCGAGGTGCCGACATTCAGGGCAAAGAGGTGCACGGAACTGTGAATCCGGATCACCCAGTGTCCTGCATTTTAGGGTGGAGGTAAAAGGGTCACAGTACGTACTGACAGTAGAGCTGTGGGTCATGAAGAGTCAAGAAACACATAAACACTCAGGTGTGGTATCATCGAGGACTAACCACTTCCAGCAGCGGAGAAGGTTAAAGAGTTAAGCGATGGCTACCGATAGGATGCAAGTGACTCATATCTGGCTGAACCCCTTTGATACAAAGAGACTTTGGCCATACATACAAAGACATAGTTTAGTTAAGGCTACCAGATTGGTCCTGTAACCAAGCAATTTGATGTACACATTCGAAAATCGTGATTTTGGAAAAGGAAACCCAATAACTGGAATATGGCAAATATTTGGTAACTTTGACCCCGAAGCAAAATACACATTTTCGGAAGATCTTGATAGTATGAGCAAAAGGACTTGGTGGCATGAGATAGAGTTGAGCTCTGAATTTCACGCTGGGAGTTGAAACAAAGGAAGGGAAATAACTCGGACGAACAAACATTTTCAGTAAAAAAAAATAAAAAAAAAAATATATATATATATATATATATATATATAGGCACGCTGGATATTTTTGGACAGTATAAGGGTAGTGTGCAGACCGAAATATCCTTCAAAGCTAAGAAAATGTAACTTAAAAAAAGAATAAAACCTCCTCTAAATTAGGATTCTGCACTAAGCTCAATACACCATTTTAAGGGTGTCCTGTCAAAAAACGGCTGTTAGTCTGGCAAATCTTGAAAATCAGTAATTATCCATCAACCCAAGTTGGTCGAAGGGTGCTAGATGCCACTGGATCATCGCTTTCTCAAGTAGTACTACGTCGGTAATTAACTCCTTACTAAGTAAATTCAAAGAGTATATACCAAGCGAAGGAATCAACTTTAGAAACTTATCTGGATTGTATGAGCGCCACAGCAACGTGAATTTAATAGAATTTGCTGAAATCGTAGTGCGGTGGAACGTTGATGCAGAATTTCTTTGAACATGAGCTATTAGCAGTTAACTCAAAATGTCACCCTGGTCGGATATATATAACTAGAGGACTAGGATTTCAAGGAAAGGGTGCTAAAAGTGGCCACTCATCTCTACAAGTGTTTGAGTTTTACTTACATTGGTTCATCAAAGACATTAGGTAAAACAATACTCTTAAATATCTACTTTTCTCCCAGAGTGGTAACTGATTTGAACTTCTTATGTAGTAGTTTGTCCGCTTTCATGCAAATCATTGCAGACTTTGCATATGGCATATAGGGGAGTGTGTATAAAAAGGAGGCTTAGATGGGATGTTGCACTGAAAACACAGCTTTATCTGTAGGACTAGTCAGTCAAAGACATTCCTTAAAAGAGCATATTGCTCAAGGCCGTTCATGTTCTTTATTGTGGTGGGGTTTATACTACAGAAATGTATACCTTAAATACAATTTAGTTTAAAAATAGCTTTTGTGAGATTATGGGACTTAAATCCAGACATAAAAAGAATGTGAAAGAGCTAAATACATTGCCGGCAAGGGCAAATCTCTATCTCGAGTGCAGTAGAAAACTAAACGTATAAAAAAGAATTGCAGGTTTAGGTAAAAAATAGGATGAAGCTTGGTCTGATCTACGTAAGGTATTATAGCCAATGATTCAAGTATGTTTTGGAAACTAGCTGAATTTAGTAAGGATAACTAGAAGCCCTCATTGTCACATTAGTATATACGCCTAGAATCATTTTGTTGGGGACTTGGGTGGGGGCCCATCTCAACAGTGAGTAACAAAAGTTAAAATCGACATAACTGTAGTCCGTGTGGACCTTGGCTTGACAGGATAGCTATTGCACTGCCACGGATACAACTAAATCATAAGCTGTGGTTTGTGGGCACCCCAAGGGTAGGCTGACTTGCTTCCACATTACCGGGAATGCACTTAAATGTGTGACTTCCTTTTCATATCTTGGGGATAATAAGATCCCTTAGAGGCATTTGAGGAACGTGAGAGTAACCTGGCATGAACAAGCGCCAGCTGCATTGTTTAAATTTGCAGCAAGGTTAGGGTTCATGTCCTTGAAAGCTACCACCACAGTTTATAAATCCAGACCTGTAATGATTGTCACCTATGATGCAGGGGTGTGGGGATATGGCGATCCCTCCCAATTGCAAGCCAGCAAAGATAGATTTATCCGCAGGTTATTATTTCTTACAAATTCTGTCCATTCTGTATTAGCGCATGAGGAATTAGGACCTCAGTATATGGGGGATACATTGAGGCTGGCACCCATTTTGTTGTGGTTGTCTGTATGGTCTAGACCAAAAGCAGACATGACACAAGCTGCAATCACTGACAGTCTTAAATTGGTCAGGGTTTGCAAAATCAATTTGCTAACTAAGTTAGCAAAAACATACATATGATTGGAAGAAGGGATCTGTTTGAGTCCCCATCAGTAATAACTCAGTCCCACAAAGTTATGGTGAAATGCAAACTGCAGAAATTGCTAACAGAAAAGAGGTGGTTGTTTGAAATTAAAAAGAAGTACGTAGAGCTCTATCTCCCAGTAAGCACTACCCCAGCCACTGAGCCCTACCTACTCAAAACACCACATAATCAAAGGTTTTACCTCATTAGATTTAGGTTGGGGATTTCTCTTTTTTTTTTTTTTTTTTTTTTTAAGTAGCGTACCCTTCAAGAGTATACAAGAGTAAGGATCTGCTTCCGTGTCCATGCGATTCATTAGCACAACAGTCACAACTCCTTTTATTATTTTTTGTGTGAATTTATATAGTGACCAATGAACCCACATATCGCGACCCTTATTGCGAAGATTAAACATTCAAAGTTGCAAAAAAGCACTGGAGTATTTGCAGCTGCTGCAAATTGACATTGTGTTACACTGTGTATATCGTCCTTGCCTTTGTAGTCAGATGCAGGAGAATTGTTGGAAAGTGAAAGCACATTCCTGTACGTATTGCATAGCATCATTTTGACAGATGTAGCCTTCACTTTGTTCATATAATATCCGTCTGGGAAAGATGAGGGTCATGTATAGCATTAGGTAGGAGAGGAAACAAAACATAATGTAATTTTAAGACATTTAGTCATTTAATGTATTATTTGTATATACAAACTGATTGGTGAGTTTTAAACACAGGCAGTTGTTTAATGTATAGTATTAGCTTGGAAAGAAACTGGACTAAAATGTACATTTTAATGTACTCAGAGACATTATGTACTTACAAACTGAGTTCTTATATAAATGTTCTTGGCTGTGTTTTATTTTAATGTATGAACATTTATGCATGCTTCTAAAGCTTCTATTGGAGCAGAATCAAGCGTTTTGTGAAAGTGACCAAGGCTTGACATGGACTTTTCACAAGAAAAACTGGGTCAATACTGAGTTGCGTTAAACGGGTCTCTGTCTACAGTGGCAGAGTAGGTGAAAAATAATGGGTTGAAATGCTGCCTTGAGAAACTGCCAGTGGTTGGACTTATTGCAAGTATTTATCCCATCGCCAGTAATACTGCCAATGTTTCGGAATTAAATAAAAAATAGTAAATTTGCACCTATTCAAAGAGTATTTTTATGGATGCAGATTTATTACAATTGTTCTGATAAACCAATCCATAAAATATATATACACAAATACATAAATGTGTGTATATGCATATACACATGCATTTATACGTATACTATATGTTTTTGATCACTTGATCAAAAA
The DNA here is from genome assembly GCF_031143425.1 of Pleurodeles waltl. Taxonomy (NCBI): domain Eukaryota; kingdom Metazoa; phylum Chordata; class Amphibia; order Caudata; family Salamandridae; genus Pleurodeles; species Pleurodeles waltl. Next base: position 716,387,454 of record NC_090450.1, read on the forward strand.
AATTAACAAGTTAAAACCTCTCAGTTCAACAAAGACGAAGAGAAACACCAACAAATACATAGCAGAGCCGAGTTGGGGCCCCTGCCTCAACTTTCAAGCCAAAAATGCATTTATTTGGGGGGGTTGGAGTCACACCCAAAGCACACACATGAAGCTGGACATATGGTTTTCTGTATTTATCATAACTGTAGTTATTCTCTTACTTATAAATAAAATATGTTTTTCTCGTTCGAAGATTCCACTGGTTGTTGAGTTTATTGCTTGTTTTTTTACACTGGCATACTGTGTCTGAGCTTCTAACACATACCACATCTTAAAGTAAGCATTGGTGGCTTCAGTTTGAAGTTTTTGGTGAGTCAGGTCTGAAGAGAGTAACTTGATTATCCAATCTGCGTGTTTTGCTATTGGTGGCACTGGAACTGTAGTGATAAATAACTATTAACACATACAGGATCTCTAAGATCATCAAGCGCACCAACCTCCATAGCGGCCTTGGCAGCCCCCGAGGACGATGCCCAAAAGGAAATACAACAGTCGTCGACAAGGGATGGGGGACAGCTCGACCCCACAGCCAAAGCACTCAGGGGGGCGTGCCACTTAATGGCCGACAGGGCACCCGAAGAAGAGGAGCCCCTCCGGATCGGGTATTAACACAGGTTCGACAGGCCAGACTCGAAGAAAAGGGCTCCATAGTTTGATTCTTCCGCAGAACAGCAACAGGGAGTCCAGAGCGGGGAAGAGAGTATGCACGGCCACATGCAACAGAGGAGGAAGAGGACAACCAGACTAGCGAAGAGGAACAAATTCCCGCACACAGCACGAACTCAGCAGCTATATCCACAGGGGAGATTAGTGCTCACAGATCCCTCTCATGCCCCACACCAATAGCCGGTCACCAAGATCCCATAGCCTTAAATTTTCCCCTTCACAAGTAGGCACAGCACTATTGCACCTACGAACAAAGCCTTCTCCGTCTACAGCAAATAGTATCACTCAGTATCACAATTCTGAGGTGAACTGCTCCCCTCCTGGGGACACACCACTGAACAAGGACCTTATTGTCACAGCAGACAGGGCCAACAAGCATGTCAACAAGCCAGTGGAACACACTCCCGCGGGGATTGGCCATCAAATGCATAACTTGACCACAATCGTCCAGGTAGTCCACGAACTTCAGTGGTCCCCAGTACAAGTGGAGCTGACGGAGCCAGCCAATCCCCCAGAGACATCATCCTCACCCTGCGGCAAATCAAAAATGTTGCAGTTTACTCAGGGCAGGTCTAGTCTCACAGACCAGGATCTAGGGGCACTGTCCGAGCAGTTCCTCAACAACTTAGAGGAGCAGATTAACAGAACACTCTGTCTTACCACAACAGGAACAGCAACAACAGCAAAGAAACATTGTGATAAGGATGAGGCTGGGGGTGGGACATCAACCAGAACAACTCCACTGTGTTCCATAAACGCACAAGAGCTGGCAGCCATCAGAGCCTCTTAGGCTATTTTGGCCAGGGCGCTTCTATGTCAGTCAAACAAAATGGAGTTGCAACTGGACTTGTTTCAGTCTCTGGCCACACATCTGCTGGGAATCAGAACAAAGTTAACACATATGGAGAATCTCCTCATTACCACAATGAAGGGAGCCCAATGTTCTTGCTCTCAGATCCTCAAAAAGTTACGTGCCCTACCAAATATTCTGCGTGAGCTAGTTGAAGTAGCCAAGGAGACACCAAGAATAGATAAAGGTACAACAGCCACCTCCCCCCTCCCCCTCCAAAGGTGTCAATTCGCCCAACTAGTCTTCACTCGAGGCCAAAACACCATTAAAGCAAGAACAAACTCAAGAAGCTCACTGTGCTTCGTTCCTGGAGATGATGGCCCTACTCCAGTCATCGTTTGCAGCCCAGGCAGGGACACATTGCACCACGCATGCGAAAAACTGGAAAGTAAGGCCGACAGCGTAATTACAATCGCCAGTGAAACTACAATATCACACACTTCTCTCATCAAGTCCACCAAAGTTCCACCCACAGTCCTCACAAGGAGAGCAAGAAAGAAACAGAAAAAACAAGCCAGTAAACATATGTGCCAAATGAGAATAGTCAAAAGGCACAAAACAAACAACGCCCCAGAAATAACAGAATTCAGTGACACCGTGAAGTATTTCCCATTGTTTCAGGCACGCACTTTACTAATAGTCCAGCATCAAGAACATGCGGTGGATCTGGCGATGGCTCCACAACATAGGGAGGGGAGAGTCACATCCTGGGCACAAACATCGCTACCCGTCTCACCGCAGTCATTGCCACTGCTTCAATCACAAGAACAAACTGTAGCGCCAATAACCCTGACCCCTAGGGATCACGAAGTAAGAGAAACCATTGGGTCGTGTGAGACCTCAGCTAGTAGTAAAAGCAGCCCAATCGCCTAACCAATTAGCCCAGGGGCTCTGATTCCCCTCCAAGGACCTTAGAATTCAACATACAACACCCCGCCTGCAAACAATATCAGTAAGGATCATAACAGATTGTACCCGCACAGAAGGGGCAAGGGAGCACTTCACTCCACACAGCATACAGAACAACTACCAAGACCGGCACAACCACACGGGCTCATAGAGACAGCAGGTACCACTGGCATTGTGGACGATAGAGAGCAGGCCCTCCACTCAGTGGTAAACCCAGTTCATCTTGTCTCCACTGGCAGAGATCCCATCCATTGGGTCAGAGCAGAAACACTGCCAGTGGGACAGGCTACACCTGACCCAGCAGAGCAGGATACTCTGGACCTGGTGTTCATCCCTCACTACACCTCAAAAGGTCATATAGATATTCTAAATAGAGGGAACTTATTGCGCCTATTTACACAAATTCCATCTCTTGGGCACATTACATCGGAAAACATGGAATGGGTAAGGTTTGAGCCCCCTGCACTGAATGCAACAAACAAGATCACAAAAACAACTTGGAAAACTGTAGCACAGAGGGCCGCAGTTTGGGAAGCAAGGGAGTTTTTCGCAGACTGGGGCATTGATCTGTACACCCCGCTCGATAAATATCCATTCATCCTCTTAAACACTGCTCCCTTTCAAAAGCGGAAATCTGTTCTAAGGGGCTTAGTTGGGGGGCAGAATCATGGGACCAAAACAACTGTGATCACGCAGATCATGACCACAGTCTGTGCACAAAATAGAAGAGAGGTTCATAGGGTCACACAAATATACCTGCAAAGCAAGCGGAGGGATCGGGAAGACCCAAGATATTGGTCCAAGCACCAAGGGAACCATAGAGCACCATCCTTCATGATCACGGAAAACACTTGTCATTTCTGTCATGGAATGTGACAGGCCTCAGGAGTATCGCAGATCTAGCGAGGCCATGTCCTACCTAAACTCTAATGACATTGTTTGCATGCAAGAAACCTGGGAATGTGCTCCTTCTCTACTGCCAGGCTATTATGTAATTTTCCAGTCAGCCACGCATATTAGCATTTTTGGTCGGCCTTCTGGTGGATTATTCATCTTCTTCAAACATGCGGTACGTCTGGTAACCACTAAGATTACCATTAATAGTAAAATGGCCCAAATAATCACAATTAGTGGTGTGAACATTGTCCAGCAAAATGTGAATCTCATACTAATCAACTGCTACATAAATGCCCCAAGGAAATTCAAAGTAGAAACAATCCTCGTACTCCTGGAAAACTTGGAAACAGCCATCTTCAGTCACCCCGGCCACAAAATAGTTATGATGGGTGATTTCATTGTACACAGACTTGATGTAAAAACAGAGGACCTCCCTTTGGATAGAGGCCGTCAACTACTCCAAAATTTCTTCACAACTTTTGGCTTATGGTCAGCCAGACAGAAGCAAAGGGCCAATCAGAATGGGTGCCGCCTTCTTCCGTCATTCAAGGGAAGCTCAACCATCGACTATATGTACCTTTCAGAAAAGCTTAATCAGAGAATTAGCCACTTTGAAATTACTGAGAGGGTGGAGAGCGACCATAATCCCCTAAAATGCATAATTGAATTACAAGCTCAAGCAGCCGAGCTGCATCTAGTGGCAGGGGCCTCAACGAGCATAGAGCAAATACATCTGGTGAGAAGAATCAAATAGAGACCAGGAGATTACTCTAAAATAATCCTATGGCTAAAAACCTCTCCCAGGGAACCAAACTCGATCCTAGAATGGTGGATAAAGTCAGTGGGCGATATACACATGCTGTTGCTGGGTAACTCTGGGCGTGGACAAGTAATTCACTTGGTCCGAAGAAGCATGACAACACAAATGGACAAAAATGTGCGTAAAACAAAGCGGGCACTCCGCAGAGCCCTAAGTAGGCACAAGCAAAAGCACACAACGGCGCAGGTATCAAACAGCAGAAGAGCCCTTAAGAAACGGATATGGGAGCTCAAGGGGGAAAAAGATAGGAAGGAATTGGGCATCTTATTCCAGCTCCTAAAAGACCCAAATCACGCCTGCTTCTGAGACTATGTAAACAAGCTAAGAAATGGCCACAGGGCAAGAGCGAACACGTACCAGAGTCTGCATGGGTCTCGCACGTAATAAGTTTGTATAAAGTCCCCGACCAAGCATCAAACTTAGCCATCAATAGCCGGGACAGCGTTCAGTGTCCTTTGATCCCTCAAAGTGATAATCCCCCTCCCACGGTTTTATCTACCTTTTTCACGAGTATGACAGAAAACGTCATAAAAAGGACTAGGAAGGATGGAGCGCCAGGACCCAATGGTCTACCAGCTACAGTGTTCAAATGCGCCCCATCGGACTGGGCAGTGAAGTTGACTCATCTCTTTAACAACGCATACCACCTGACCACAGTCCCGGAGTCCTGGAGAGGTTCTATACTGTGTCCGATCTATAAAAAGGGGGACTGCTTACTAGCTGCAAAGTATCGATTAATTGCACTCCTGGATGTGGAGGCAAAAATGTATGCACGGCTGCTGTTGGACCAATTGGAAGCCTGGGTAGAAGAGCACCAAATTCAGCCATATTTTCAATCAGGCTTTAGATCGGGGGCTTCAACAGTGGACAATATTGTGGCACTTGCATACCTACAGTACCAGGCAGTCAACTTCAGTCATCAGCCGTTATTTTGCTGCTTTGTTGACTATAGTGCGGCCTTCAACAAGGTTGACCATGAAACCCTGTGGAAGAAGCTGTTATCTTGGGGCATTCCCACACACCTCGTAAAAGCTATAATTTCACTGAACTCCAGTACCTGGGTCCGGGTCCTTACAGGGCCCGGGTCATTATCACAGAAAATAGAAACTAATAGAGGCCTAAAGCAGGGATGTGTTTTGGCCCCATTACAGTTTAATTTGTATACTGCAGATTAGGAGAAATATTTGAAAACTCGCAGTCTGGTTCTACCTAAGATGGGCTCCTCAAGACTCCAAATCATCCAGTATGCAGATGATATTGTGAAAATGGACTGTACAAAAATCGGACTACAGCGAGCCCTAAACGCCCTGAATACTTTCAACAAGGCCAATCAGTTGCAGGTCAACCATGAGAAGCCTAAAGTCCTTATATTTGGAAGGTTCAAGAATTCAAAACACGTAACCTGGCAATTGGGAAGTCAGGTCATCCGTACAGCCAGAAAATACAACTACTTGGGGTGTGGTTTACAGAAAACAACATGGTAGGGTCACAGAAAAACGCAATTAGACATAAGGCTGCTACCATCACATACGAGCTCGCCAAATTGAATAACCAACTCAGAAGCACTTCGGCTGCACCAATACTGAGAGTAACAAAGGTGACATTACTCCCTGTTCTGCAATATGGCTAGCTGGCATTTACAGGGTCCTTAGAATCCACCATAGAACAGGCCCACTGCAGAGCTTATCTAAACATTTTACAACAACCAAAGTATATACGTCGCACCAGGCTCAGATTGGAAATGGGCCTAAAGTCACAGTGGGTAGATTGTCAAGCTGCAATCTTGAAATATTACATCAGTCTCAGGAAGGCCACCTCGCTTACGTTAAAACATCACATGAGAACGATTTTTGAGACTCCTGGCAATCTGTGGCACACACAACTAAGTAAAGCACAAAAGACTTTCGAAATGGCCAATTCCATCCAGCTATCAGACACAGTGACCTACAGTGTTTGGAAAACAACAATTAACAAAAGAGCAAAGGAACTCTCACGAGAGTCTGATTTATTGTTAATTAAATCACCTACAACAGTGCCTGCGTTAAATGATTCCTATTTGGTCGGAGCCACTCAACCATACCTCCTAGCAGCAATAAACGCAAGCACTCGGCACCAAATTCTTTATATGCGAACATTAGTCCTCCCAATTCAGGACTTTAATCCCTCTTGGTCCGCACACAGGCAAAAAAGCCCCTGTAGGCTCTGCTCCTATCATCAAGAAAGCTGGCCACACCTTCCGTGCTTCTGTCCCAGAGTAACCGCTGAAAGAAGACAATAATTCCACTGGCGCTGGCTCAGGTTGCACTGTCCTGTATGAGGGTATCCAACCTTTGCTTCTCACATTCCGCGCCCTGGGCTTTGGCCAGATGTGCAAAATATGTGACAGCTCTCAGGAGGCTGCTAACACAGGCAGCTGGAATAGATAACAGAGCGTACCAGGGTCCTAATCATGTGTAAGTATTCCCTTTTTGCAAATGAGACAGTATGTAGGCAAATTTACTGGTTCCATTAAAAAAAAAATATTTTAAATTTTATTAGCTTTATAATGTATTTGAACAGTGCATTTCTTATTCTTATTTGTAATGGTTTTAATTAACTGATCAATACAAATGACAATGTCAGTGATACACAGGATACAACTCAGAAACCATTGACTGCATGGGGACCTCCAAAAAGGGGTGGTATCCTTCTGTTTGTATGCTGTGATGCAAAGCACCATGGCATCTCTGCTGATATTGCCTTTCTTCATGAAAACCATTGGTGACCATGCATGGGTTTACTGTACTGTTCTTACCTGTGTGTGGGGTTTTTGAAAAGGTAAACGTATATTAGGGTGGGCTACTTGACTACAGCTTCCTTTCTGGTCTTTTCAGAGCTCAATTCTCCGAGTTTGTGCATAATAGCGTCTTCCAACAGTGCTGTGATCACTGTACTCAGGAAATGCATCCGTTTGTAAAAGCTGCCATTTCCCCTCACTCCAAAGTGACGGTCTGTGGTCTGCTGGAATATTACAGTGCCTTTACCTAACTGATAGAAATGTAATGGATGTGTTTGTAACATTTTATACACGAATCACCCACGCAGTGATAATGTAGACATGTTTTACTCATCTGTACTGATATCAATTCTGTAGTAAATGCCCGTGTACTGCACACCAGTTTACAGAAACAGCCCATTAATTGTATGAAAACTGTCATGCTTTTATTCTATTTGCAGAAGCCACGCACTGCAGTGAATATACAGCGCCACCACATTAATCTGCCGTAGCTAATGCTTGCAGATAGTGCATTGTCTCTACCTCATTCTATTAGTATTTTTTCTTGGTAAACATGCTCAATATCTCGACCGAAGTGTCCTTGAATCCCCAAACTTTTTAACGAGAATGCAATGTGTGCCTGCCTTCCCTCAGCCACTGCTATAATTGGTAGTGCGTGCCATGCTTTTTTTTTAACTCATCAAAAAAGATGGAACTCAGTGCGTTCATACTTGATTGGAGGGATCTCCCCTTACAATTAGAATAGTGCCTATCTAGTGGAATGTGGGGACTGCTATTTTAGGAGAAATATACAGTGCCTGGCACCAGTCTCAATGAACAGTCCTTTGCAGAAAGTGCACAATCCACTGTGTTTTGGTTCACTGCATCATGCAAAGATTTTGTCATGGGGGCCTAATAATGTTTGAAGTTTGCTCTGGATGTGCTACACCAAGGCTGTGCTCTACCACATTAAGGAGAGAGAAAGGATCACATAGATCCTTGATTGACATGAACCGCTGCACTCTAGGAAGAGAATTCCTTTTCATCCGAATTTCTCATAAAATAGATTGGAAGGAGCTTTGTGTGGGGGCCTAAAAGGTTAACTGCTGCAGTCTGTGTCTGTCATTTGTGGTTGTCCAGTCTTAAAATGCATAAGCAGAAAAGTGCTTAGCTGTTTTAAGAATACATTCTTGAGAGCATGTAGTAGGTCTCCATCCCATGAAGAATTATTCCTTAATACATTAAAGAGAGGGTTCTGAACATGGTAACTAGCAATGAAGCCTAGCCGAGGTGGATTATGTGGGATTTCACTGTTCGTGATCTGAGTTGCTGAGGTTAGTACATGGGTAGCCCTGTGCTTTAGACTGGCTTAAAACTCATGTGGTTCATACATGGAAGCCCCTTTTCAGGAGACTAACCTTGGTTCAAAAGGTTTATATACTGAATACCCTCTTACTGACATTCAGGTGTATATCAGATTAGCTATTTGGAGGCTTTGTCAGTGTGTTTGGTCTGATTTTACAGTGAAACTTCCATGAAGTTAACCTGGGCTCGCAGTTTACCTACATGAGGGGGTTGTATGCATGATCTAGGTCTGGGTTAAAAAAAACAAGGTTTTTTTTTGTGGGAGAACCAATCCATGTTTAATGATGCCTGAACCAGCTGTATGTGTGAGTTGTTCTGACTCCTCTTAACCAGTAACATTTTTCCTCTGCAGGGTTCAGGCGTTGTGAAGGCAGGGTTTGCTGGAGATCAAATACCCAAATACTGCTTCCCAAACTTGTAAGTATGACAGCATCACTTAGACACAAGTCACCACCATATTGACAATGCAACCTATAGTGAACAGTAAGCTGTGGTTTGCTACATTTATGATCTTAGTTACCACCCCGACATCTCAGCCTCTACAGTAGCAGAGCTTTAATTTTATTAGGTTATTGTAGTGACTGACATATCATGAATAGGAAAGCCGAAGTATGCTTACTATGCCTTTTCCATCTAGACCGTAATCTTCACGCACCTATGTTGTACATGGTAACATTTATTTCAGCAAACTGAACCCATACTATTGTAGTGTACAAAATGTTAAAGTTAAGGTTTTAATAGTTAGAAAACTAGAAATTTAATAGTTAGAATGCCAGTTCATTCCTCATCCCTAATAATTGTGTTTATCATTAGTTATTTCAAATTGTTGTTTGTTTGATTTGTTTTTTTTAATGCAAAACAAGACGTGTATGTCATCTGGCTTTAATTAATCATTAATACAATATACATATATAAATGACCAACTTGGGAGGCGAGTCCCCGTGTGTCTCTCACCCTTCTCCCAAACCTCAACTTAAGGAAGATGTGAGTCAAGAAGACCGGCAATAGGGCGCATGTTTTCCCTCCGATAAGGAGGATGAAGGTAGGTCTACGAGTGATATGGAGGATGCATAACCAACTTATGAGATTCTAGGGGTCTCTGGTGTGCAGCTACACATTCAAGCGTTAGCTTGTACTGTTGAATGGGGGTTGTATGTGATATAAGCTGGAGGAATTTGCAGCCATAGATGTGGATGGCCACCAAGCGAGGAGGTGTTAAAAAGAGGTGTTCTGATGTTGAAAAATAGTCTGTTAGTGGCTACAATCTTGATTTTGTGTTTTTTCTGGGTTGATTGGTGCAATAGTAGCTCTATCATTAGGAGCAGCTATTGTTTGTCAGACCCTAGTGCCCTCTGTGGGGAGTCCCACAGCATGTGTAGCAGCAACTTCCAATTTTGTGACATTATTCCCATAGCTGGTTCTTTTGCGTACCCAATACAGTAAGTCTTGGATCTGCCACAATGGGATAACCAGAGGTTATTTTAATGTGGCCCAGAACATCTTTCCGGAATGTTTGGATGAACGAGCAGGGCCGCTGGACGTGGATAGCAATTCCCCTGTCATTTCTGCACCTTCAGTCATATGACTGCCGTAGACTTTGTTGTATGCTGATTCTGGGTGAGATGCTTTGAATGGTCTTTTTATAGCCACTGCCTGTTTGGCTCCCAACAAGACAACCTAAAAGTGTGCTACTACTTTGTTTCTTTTTTGGTCTCTTATATAACCGTGAAGCACAGACTTGCCAAAAATTCAAGCTGACTAACCCAGTGATATTTATCAGTTGTCGCAATACTTAAGACCAGTAAGCCATCAATTGTGGGTAGTCTCATATATTGTGGTGGAATCTAACAACATGTGCAGGAGGTTTTGGCTTTAAGGAAAGTTGTTAATTTTAGCAGGGGATAAATGGGCACTATGCCAAATGTGGGTTGTATAAATTAAAATTTTGCATTGCGTGAAACAGTGTTGGGATACGCGATTATCGTGGTCTGTTCTTATCGTGGTCTACCCTTCCTGTTTGGACTCCCACATGTATCACTGAGGCTGTAATGATGGGGCACGTCCAACTGCGGCTCTGCAGACTGGGCCAAAAGTAACGATTTCCACACTTGACACTCAGGGTAACAAAGGCAAACAGTCACAGGCTTCTCAGGTAGGTAGTATGGGTATCGAGGGCAGATCTGACAATCAGATAAAAGACACGGTTTTCCCTCTTTGTGATTCTGGAATCCCACTATTTCTGTCCAGTATACTAGAAAAAATATATAAGGATTAGGCTGTGGTGCAGATTGGTCAAAGTTCTCATAGGTTGGTTAGGCAACTTGGTTCAAAATCTTTATGATGGTTACTCAGCGAGTACAGCTGTTTTACCCATGCATGTCTGTTTCTCATGACTCCAGTCCTATTTAGGCCTTACTCTTTCCAGTAATTCCTTGGTGGATTTCTGAGCTGTGCACTGGATGACACGTAGGTGGTCATTCATGCCTTTAAGGAGTGGACAGATCCGGACCTTGTTCACTGTAGCTGTGCACAGTATGATCTCTGTGGACTTGGCTCAGGCAGGTTCCCACAGGGCCCCCAGTTCTTGGAAGTGATGGGCCTTCTGGGCATGCATGAACTGCTGCCTCGGCTGGCGGGGGATGCAGCCCCCAGGCCAAGTCCTCTTCGGGTAATAAGGTACCCGCAGCTGCCAGGCCAGTTCGGGGCTTCTTGCTTTGGCACTGCTTTGACTCTATGGAAGAAACAGCGTTTACAAAGGGGCCTTTACCACTTATCCATTACCACAGGGTGCCTTTACCATGCATTGCATTTACAACACAAGACTTTACCACAAATTTGCCTTGACAACACATGGCCTTGAAATTGCAAGGTAAGTATATATAAGGTAAGTGTGTGTGTGTGTGAGTGTATATATATATGTTCGATGGCATGTGTAGCTGCAGATACACATGCTGTGCACATCCTGCCATCTGGTGTTGGGCTCGGAGTGTTACAAGTTGTTTTTCTTCGAAGAAGTCTTTTTTCGAGTCACGAGACCGAGGGACTCCTCCCATTTCGACTCCATTGCGCATGGGCGTCGACTCCATCTTAGATTGTTTTTTTTCCGCCATCGGGTTCGGACGTGTTCCTTTCGCTCCGTGTTTCGGGTCGGAAAGTTAGTTAGAATCTCGGAAAAAACGTCTGTATTGTTTGCGTTCGGTATCGGGTTAGTTACAACAGATCGACACCGAATTTTGAAGAGCTCCGGTGGCCCTTTGGGGTTTTTTCGATCCCCCGTCGGGGCCTGGTCGGCCCGGCCATGTGTGACTTCAAGGCTGATGGAACGGACCCCATTCCGCTTCTGTCCAAAATGCCATAACAAGTATCCGTATACGGATCAGCATCTGGTCTGTAACTTGTGCTTGTCCCCAGAGCACAAGGAAGATACTTGTGAGGCCTGTCGAGCGTTTCGGTCCAGAAAGACATTAAGAGAGCGAAGAGCCAGAAGACTGCAGATGGCGTCGACGCCGACAGGACAAGAGCTTTTCGAGGAGGAAGAGGAAGCTTTCTCTATCCACGAGTCGGACTTGGAAGAGCTCGAGGCCGAAGAAATGCCGAAAACCGTGAGTAAGATGTCGAAACATAAGACTCACGAGAAGTCAACAAAAGCCCAGGGGACGCCATCGCCAACAGGCCATGGCTTAACCCAAAAAATAGGTGACCGAGCCAAGGCACCGAAAAAGGGCACGCTGGTGTCGAAGTCATCCGACTCCGGTCGAGATACTGCCACACAGCAATCTCGGACCCGAGACATCGGCTCAGAGAAATTTCGGCATCGTGACAGCGGCACCGAACAAATTCGGCACCAAGAAACCACCACGTAGAAAATTACAAAGGTATCTTCGGAGCCTAAAAAGACGTCCGAAAAAGTTTCGGTTCCGAAACATCCAGCCTCGGAGCCGAAAACAGGTTCCTATACAGAGGAACAAGGATTGTCCTCCCAAATGCAAAAACATAGATTTGGAGAGGAACTTCAAGCTGTAGAGCCAGACTATACTCAAGGGAGGCTCCACATTCATCAAGACACAGGGAAGATAACCACTCTTCCCCCAATTAAAATAAAAAGAAAACTTGCCTTTCAAAAAAAGGACAAGGAGCCACAGGCAAAGGTGGCAAAGAAAACTCCTCCACCACCGTCTCCACCACCATCAGTGCACACATCACCAGTAGCAACTCCTCCACTGATGCACTCCCCGACTCATACTGCCATGAGTCAAGATGATCCCGATGCATGGGACCTTTACGATGCTCCAGTATCGGACAACAGCCCAGACTCGTACCCTACCAGGCCGTCCCCTCCTGAGGACAGTACATCTTACACACAGGTGATCGCAAGGGCAGCTGCTTTCCATAACGTCACCTTGCATTCCGAACCAATTGAGGATGACTTTTTGTTTAACACGCTATCCTCCACTCATAGCCAATACCAAAGACTACCTATGCTCCCAGGAATGCTAAAACATTCAAAACAAATCTTTCAGGATCCTGTTAAAGGCCGAGCCATAACTCCAAGGGTGGAGAAAAAGTACAAGCCACCGCCAACAGATCCTGTTTATATTACAAACCAGTTAACACCAAACTCAGTAGTTGTCGGGGCAGCTCGTAAGAGAGCAAACTCTCATACCTCGGGGGACGCATCACCTCCAGACAAAGAGAGTCGCAAATTTGATGCTGCGGGCAAAAGGGTTGCAGCACAAGCAGCAAACCAATGGCGCATTGCCAATTCACAAGCACTTTTGGCAAGATATGATAGAGCTCACTGGGATGAGATGCAACATTTGATTGAACACTTACCCAAGGAGTTACAAAAAAGAGCACAACAAGTGGTGGAAGAAGGACAAAGTATCTCTAATAATCAGATACGGTCTTCAATAGATGCAGCAGATACGGCTGCAAGGACAGTAAATACTGCAATAACAATAAGAAGGCACGCATGGCTGCGCACGTCAGGTTTCAAGCCGGAAATTCAACAAGCTGTGCTAAATATGCCATTTAATGAACAGCAGTTGTTTGGGCCGGAAGTCGACACTGCTATTGATAAACTCAAGAAAGACATTGATACAGCAAAAGCCATGGGCGCACTCTACTCCCCGCAGAGCAGAGGCACATTTCGTAAAACACCTTTTAGGGGAGGGTTTCGAGGACAACCTACAGAAACCACAACATCACAAACAAGTCCCACTTATCAAAGCCAATATCAGCGGGAAGTTTTCGGGGGCAATATAGAGGAGGACAATTCCAAAAAAATAAAGAGGAAAATTCCAAAGCCCCAAAAGTCCTCAAAATAAGCAGTGACTTACAAGTCACACATCCCCATCACATAACACCTGTGGGGGGAAGACTAAGCCAATTTTACAAACATTGGGAGGAGATAACAACAGATACTTGGGTACTAGCAATTATCCAGCATGGTTATTGCATAGAATTTCTCGAATTCCCTCCAACAGTCCCACCGAAAACACACAGTATGTCAAAACAACATATAAATCTTCTAGGATTAGAAGTTCAAGCATTGCTCCAAAATGAGGCAATAGAATTAGTACCAAAACAAGAACTAAACACAGGAGTTTACTCACTGTACTTTCTGATACCCAAAAAAGACAAAACTCTAAGACCTATACTAGATCTCAGAATATTAAATACATACATCAAATCAGACCACTTTCACATGGTTACATTACAAGAAGTTATCCCACTGCTCAAACAACAAGACTACATGACAACACTGGATCTAAAGGATGCATATTTCCATATACCAATACATCCTTCACACAGAAAGTACCTAAGGTTTGTATTCCAAGGGATACATTACCAATTCAAAGTGTTGCCATTCGGAATAACGACTGCGCCAAGAGTTTTTACAAAATGTCTAGCAGTAGTAGCTGCACAGATCAGAAGGCAGCAAATACATGTGTTCCCGTACCTAGACGATTGGTTAATCAAAACCAACACGCAAATACAGTGTTCACAACACACAAATTATGTCATAGAAACCCTACACAAACTAGGTGTCTCAATCAATTACTCAAAGTCACACCTTCTGCCGTGTCAAACACAGCAATACCTAGGAGCAACAATCAACACAGTAAAAGGAATTGCCACTCCAAGTCCACAAAGAGTCAAAACATTCCACAATGTAATACAAGCCATGTATCCAAAACCAAAAGATACAGGTCAAATTAGTAATGAAACTCCTAGGCATGATGTCCTCATGCATAGCCATTGTCCCAAACGCAAGGTTGCACATGCGGACCTTACAACAGTGCCTAGCATCACAGTGGTCACAGACACAGGGTCAACTTCTAGATCTGGTGTTGATAGACCGCAAACATACATCTCGCTTCAATGGTGGAACAGTATAAATTTAAACCAAGGGCGGCCTTTTCAAGACCCAGTGCCACAATACGTAATAACGACAGATGCATCCATGACAGGGTGGGGAGCACACCTCAATCAGCACAGCATCCAAGGACAATGGGACATTCAGCAAAGACAGTTTCATATAAACCACTTAGAACTGTTAGCTGTGTTTCTAGCGCTGAAAGCATTTCAACCCATAATAACCCACAAATACACTCTTGTCAAAACAGACAACATGACAACAATGTATTACCTAAACAAACAGGGAGGAACACACTCGACACAGTTGTGTCTCCTAACACAAAAAATATGGCATTGGGCGATTCACAACCACATTCGCCTAATAGCACAATTTATTCCAGGGATTCAGAATCAGTTAGCAGACAATCTCTCTCGGGATCACCAACAGATCCACGAATGGGAAATTCACCCCCAAATACTGAACACTTACTTCAGAATGTGGGGAACGCCACAAATAGATCTATTTGCAACAAAAGAAAACTCAAAATGCCAAAACTTTGCATCCAGGTACCCACAACATCAGTCTCAGGGCAATGCACTATGGATGAACTGGTCAGGGATATTTGCGTACGCTTTTCCCCCTCTCCCACTTCTTCCATATCTAGTAAACAAGTTGAGTCAAAACAAACTCAAACTCATACTAATAGCACCAACATGGGCAAGGCAACCTTGGTACACAACACTACTAGACCTTTCAGTAGTACCTCATGTCAAACTGCCAAACAGACCAGATCTGTTAACACAACACAAACAACAGATCAGACATCCAAATCCAGCATTGCTGAATCTAGCAATTTGGCTCCTGAAATCCTAGAATTCGGGCACTTAGACCTCACACAGGAATGTATGGAGGTCATAAAACAAGCTAGAAAACCTACCACTAGACACTGCTATGCAAATAAGTGGAAAAGATTTGTTTATTACTGCCATAATAATCAAATTCAACCTTTACACGCATCTGCAAAAGAGATAGTAGGATACTTACTACATTTGCAAAAATCTAAATTAGCTTTCTCTTCCATTAAAATACATCTTACAGCAATTTCCGCTTACCTGCAAATTACGCACTCAACTTCATTGTTTAGGATACCAGTCATAAAAGCGCTTATGGAAGGCCTAAAGAGAATTATACCACCAAGAACACCACCAGTTCCTTCATGGAACCTCAACATTGTCTTAACACGACTCATGGGTCCACCTTTTGAGCCCATGCACTCTTGTGAAATGCAATACTTAACGTGGAAAGTTGCATTTTTAATTGCCATCACATCTCTAAGAAGAGTGAGTGAAATTCAAGCATTTACCATTCAAGAACCATTTATTCAAATACACAAAAATAAAGTTGTTCTACGGACCAATCCTAAATTTTTACCAAAAGTAATCTCACTGATCCACTTGAATCAAACAGTAGAATTACCAGTGTTCTTCCCACAGCCAGATTCTGTAGCTGAAAGAGCACTACATACTTTAGACATCAAAAGAGCACTAATGTACTACATTGACAGAACAAAACTAATTCGAAAGACAAAACAACTATTTATCGCCTTTCAAAAACCTCATACAGGAAATCCAATTTCAAAACAAGGCATTGCTAGATGGATAGTTAAGTGCATTCAAACCTGCTATCTTAAAGCTAAAAGAGAACTGCCTATTACACCAAAGGCACACTCAACCAGAAAGAAGGGTGCTACCATGGCCTTTCTAGGAAATATTCCAATGAATGAAATATGTAAGGCAGCAACATGGTCTACGCCTCATACATTTACCAAGCACTACTGTGTAGATGTGTTAACTGCACAACAAGCAACAGTAGGTCAAGCTGTACTAAGAACATTATTTCAAACTACTTCAACTCCTACAGGCTGAACCACCGCTTTTGGGGAGATAACTGCTTACTAGTCTATGCACAGCATGTGTATCTGCAGCTACACATGCCATCGAACGGAAAATGTCACTGACCCAGTGTACATCTGTTCGTGGCATTAGTCGCTGCAGATTCACATGCGCCCACCCGCCTCCCCGGGAGCCTGTAGCCGTTTAAAAGTAGATCTTAAACATTTGTACATTTGTAAATATATTACTTGAAACTTCATTATGTACATACGCATTCACTCCATTGCATGGGCACTATTACTAGCATACACAACTCCTACCTCACCCTCTGCGGGGAAAACAATCTAAGATGGAGTCGACGCCCATGCGCAATGGAGTCGAAATGGGAGGAGTCCCGCGGTCTCGTGACTCAAAAAAAGACTTCTTCGAAGAAAAACAACTTGTAACACTCCGAGCCCAACACCAGATGGCGGGATGTGCACAGCATGTGAATCTGCAGCGACTAATGCCACGAACAGATGTACACTGGGTAAGTGACATTTTCCATATATATAATATTTTTTTTTTTTTTTTTTTTTTTTTTTTTTTTTTTTTTTTAGAGTTTAGGGGTGGATAGGGGTGTTGGGTGGTAAGGATGATAACGGCGTTTTTAGGGTTTAGGGCTGGGTGAGGATATTGGGAAGTAAGGGTTTTATAGGATTTAGGGTGGTAAGGGTGTTTTTAGGGTTTGGGGGTGGGTAGGAGTATGGGATGGTAAAGATTATTGTGAAAGAGGGTGTTTGGGGGATTTCCCAGAATAAAAAAATTATATATATATATATATATATATATATATATATATATATATATATATATATTCCCTAAATAGGGATTTCACTTACCTTAAGTATTCTTACCTTGTGTTGTAAAGGCGTGTGTGGTAAAGGCAAATGCATGGTAATTGATTCGTAGTAAAGGCATGCGTTGTTAAGACTTTCAGCCTTCTATGGCAGCAGCACCAGTCACTTCGACCTACTGCTATATTGTTTTATGATGGCATGCTTCTAGTCCAGTCTGAAGCACAGTTTTGCCAAGACTGGACAGAGACCAGGGGGGCCACCCCTCACCTGCTAGACCATGCTCTTAAGTCCACCTACTTCTTGTGGATGCTTGTCCTCCTGGGCCTCCTCTTCCATAGCAGTCTATTATTGCCTAACAGGCTTCTTCAGGCAGACCATGAGCTCCAATAGCAGAAAGCAGTGACTTCAGATAATGTGCCCTCACCTTTGGGAGACTGAGGAGACCGGTTATAGGCACTGGAGGCACAGCAGCTCTTTGAGTACTCTGCAGAGAACTACTTTCCTTGGTCAAGAAGAAATTCAGCCTGGAACACCAGTGTGTGCTTTGGATACCATGTTTATCCAGACAAGTGATGTAGACCTACTGTCTCAAACGTCAGAACCAGTTTGGAGTGATTGTCTTTCATGTTGTCATTCCAAGGCTGCTTTCCAGAAACAGCCTTTGTGTAAAGCGATACATGTAATACTGGGGCCATCTCCAAGCAGGAGCTCCTACAACTTGACCACAATGTAGTGTGAGTTATCTGCACTTGGGTGTCATCAGCCTTCCAGAACCAGTGATCAGGCACAGACAAAAGAGCATGTCTGGCCTAAAAACATCCCTGCCTTGAACAACAGAAACTGCAGAGTATAATGTAAAATGTAATTAAGGTCAGAGAGTGAAAAAACTGCGAAAAGGTGATGATTGTTAAAATGCACCAGGAAGCAGGGTGGAAACATTTAGCAGAGTAAAGGATCTGACATGGTGAATTGCTGGTGACAAAGGGTGTTAGCAGGCTTCTTCATAATTTATTTTCAGTTTCCATTTCCATGCCAAGTCAGACTGTTAAAATCTGTCACGTGATCTGTTCAGTCTAATTGACACCCTGAATTCTTCGTGTTAGCAACTTTTCGACGTGGGTAATAGTGTCAGAAACTGGTTTTCAAGGGAGCTCTCAGTTGCATCTAAAAGCAATGTCTTCGTATAGTACCTTGAACGTTCATTTTCCTCTTGAGGAGCCTTCTCTGATGCCTTGTTTGATTCTTTGCATTTTGTGTTTTGTTTAAGTACGTCCTTAATGCCTTACTGCACTTCCCCCAGCCTGTCTTGTGTACGATATTTGAGCCACAGTTCGTAGAACAATGGTGTTTTTAAAGAAAAACAGAATGTGTGTGTGTTTGTACATATATAGTATGTATACATATGTTTAAAAAAATTAAGAACTCACTGAGAAATCCAAAGGCTACAGGGACGTTATAATTAGGTTCCTATTTTTCCCATACAAAACCATAGATGTTAAGCAGTTCTAGTTTTTCTTGTAGTTATACTTATGTTAAGAAACTATAACTCGTAGCCTAAAGTTACTTAATGTAATGAGTCATGGTTTCTTTAGATAAGACAATGGGTCCAAGAGTCAGCCAAAACAAAGTTATTAGGGCAATTTTTGCCCATGAGGAGTCCCTCCAGGACCCTTCCATCTCTTCTATGGGGTCACGATACCTGTATCCTGACCCCTTATGTCATTTTTATGGGCGAACGCAAAGCGCTACATCCACGATGTAATCTCTCTTTGGGCTTGAAACCATGCCCAGGTCACGTCAGTCACTTTCATTGGTTCCTGGGCTTGCTCTTTAAAATCTGCTTGCTTTCATTTGTTAAAGGCATGCATACGTCATGCCTTTTTCGGTGTTTAGCCCACATACACAGCACCGGTAAAGTACTGAAACCATTTGAGCCTCGATGTTTTCAGCCCGGGTTTCCAGACTACTTTTTATCTGTTTATTTTCCCCGCAGCGCGATCACGCTGGGGGTTTACATAGCGCGATCGCGCTCCATTTTTATGTTTTCAATTTCAGCGCGATCGCACTTCATTTTAAATATCGTGATTGTGCTGTGTTTTTTTTTTTCTTTTAATTTGTATCAAGATTAGTCCGGTTAGGAGTTTACAACGCAAATAGCTCTAACTCGAGCAAATGCGAGCCCCATTGCATTGAAAATGCTTATTTTTAAAATGTTTTTTCTACTCCCAGCCCAATGCAAAGAAGAATATCGTGGACACAACTTTCCTCTCAGGTTACTGCCACTAAATCAGGACCTTGCTTTTCCCGCAGATCTGGGGATCCTTTGCAAGTGAATCTGCGAAGGGTCCGCGTCTCTAGATACCTACATTTTGTTTCTTTTATTAACTTCAAAACTACTGAACGGATGTACATCAAATAAAAAGGGACCTTTATGGGCCAAGAGCTACTTTTCTACTAAATTTGGTATAATTCCGTCTAGGGGTTCAGGCTGTAGTTGTGTCTAAATTCCCTATGGGAAATTGTATGGGGAAACCCCATTTTGGTGACCCTCCCCTTTTTCTCAGCCCCGCATAACGAATCATACCAAAACTTTCCACACAGCAGCTAAAGTGACCAACACAGTACTTTAGAAAATTTCATAAAGATCCGTCAAAACAGCACCAGAGTCATTACAAAATAAGACCCTTTGTCTATGGGGATTGGGTCCTAACCATAACTACCTACTGGCTATCCCCACATATTTATACATTGTGTGTGCTGTGCTTAATATTGATGTTCAGCTGTTTTCTCAGCACTCTGTTTTGATAATTAAGGGTGATAAGGTGTCAGTAGATGAATGAACTAAAACATAAGTAAAGCTGCCTGAAAGGGCATCTTGCCGCTGAGGAGAAAAACGACTGTGCGGTTGAGATACACTAGCTGGAAAATGGAAGCCAAATGCAAGTAGAATGCCTGTGAGCATACACTGCCTTAAAGTAAACAAGTCATGAGTTTGCTCCTAAAACTTAGTCCTTGTAACTACCTTCTTACTCTTTTGTCATCTCAGTTATTGGCCTGTCGGCGAAATAGCTAAGAGGAATAATGATTCACTGCAGAAATCGAAGTCTAACCATAAAGTCACAGATTTTAAGAGACCATTCAGTTTGTAAAGGGTTATGCAAGTTGTGTGATTTTTGCTAGTAATGAAATTTAACATTTGTGCATTTAAATGAAGCTCTTTCCGGTTATAACTGACTTTAAATCAGTGTAATGAATGATTATATATCTAAACTGTACACCCCAGAAATCGGGTAGCAAAGACACCCAGCTGAAGTGCTCACCCTCAAATGCCACACTAGAATGACGAAAAGCTTACAAAGTTGTATCTGAATCTCTCTACGGTAAAATCGAGTGTCTGTTCAAAATGTCGCCTGAATTTATATATGTGGAAAACCCTACTGCGAATGATGGAGTTCCAATAATGGTTCTATTAATACTCCCCCAGTTTTACGTTTGAGCATATCATGGCCCAACATTTGTCGATCTTATACATAGAGAAAAGCACCTTGACTGAACACCTCAGCTACTGGGTTCTCCTAAACGTCTTCTTCAACGTCTTCGTCCTTCTACAGCTGCTAGCAGGCAGCTGCTGGTATGTTCCATGGGTCTGTATTAAAGTTTCTGTGAATGGTAAACATATCAAATACTTTTGGAGGGACCGCAAAGTCTAGATGCATTGTGTATCCGTTCTTTGTGTGACAGTCTGTCCCAGCTCCTCTCTTCTGCAGGTCCTGTAACAATAACAGGAAAGCCATTATTGGTGATTGAGTATTTAGACATAGTTTTGTTTTATTTGGAAGAGCCAGTGGATTGTAACACCTTGAATATGTCTCGGAATGCTCTTTCAAACCCCCTGAGTGGTCGAGTGTGCTCCTCAGGAATTTAAACGCGCTTGCCTAACACAAGACCTGTCACTTGGGTGGACTATAAGAATAGGTCATAATAATAAGGCTCTTTCTGTGTTTGTGGTTGGGGGAACCTTCTTTTGGGGATGAGAAGCATGTGTGTCTAAATCCCTAAACTCTTGTGCTGGTAGTCAGGCCTGCAAAATCGCTGTCTTTCTCTGTTGCCTTGTCTCCGCAGTCTCCCTCAAGGTCTGTCAGCCTGCTTAGTATGGCCAGGCTCATATTAGCAACAAGCGGGGTAGGTTCTGGGTCAAAGTGGACAGATGTGCTGGCCCTCGCCCTATTGCATCTTGCCCAGCCTACCATGACAAACCTTGAAGGGCACAATGACTATGTAACTTAATTGAACTTAACACCTGCACAGTGTTCACTGACCAGCCTTGTTCTTCAGCATCAGAGACAAATCTATCACTTGAACCCTAAAATCTCACACTTCGCACTGTCTAGTATGGAAATGCTGGGAGCTAAACAGCTCTTGATCTCATCCCCTTCCTATAAATGTTATTTCTAAGTCTTTGCAGTGCCTAACTTGCTTTTTAGAAAGGCGTGTAGTAAGTAGTTTTCTGGAGAGACCTCGGAGGGGTACTTGTCTGACAAATACTGGGGATAAAGAAGGTGGGGAGTTGAAAAGGAGACCACATTCCGTCTCTTTCCTTTTCGATAGCCAGCCCTCTCTGAATGTATCAGTCCCTTTTGCACATAAACACAAATTGTGCTATTCCACATTTTATTTTCATTTCATCCGGACGCTGTTTAGTCACTCACTTACCTAATTTCGAGCCTCTTCTTCACGCTACAGCCTACAGGGTGTCCTAGGTTGCACACCTAGATAAGATGCATTCTGCATACAACATACCTGAAATAACTTCATGTTCCTCTCTTCGCTCATGCGTGTCCACCAAATACCTTTATATTTTTTTTTGTCTTAACTTTGAAGCAGCCTAAGCTTTACATCACCATTATGTACCAAAAAAACAAGATTCAGGATTGCCACTCCCTTCTTTCGCCAGTCATTTTCCCTTACTCAATGCCTATCTTTCCCTCGTATCTCCACAACCGGAATCTTCGGTTTCCCCCCCTCTGGAAGCAAAAGTATCATTGAAGCAAATCTCATTCTGTCCTAGTTTTACACGTCCCCTTCTTCCCTCATATGCTCCATTCCATCACTTTGAAGCAGATCAAGGACAGCATAAACACTATACAAGTAACCACCGTTGAAAGACACACTGCAGGACTCGTGATGACTACATTCTGGCCCCCACTCATTTGAAGTAGTACTGTGTAGGGCCAGTACCTATTTTCCCGATCTAGGATTTGAAGTAAAATTGTCTTCGATCACTTCTTACTGTTGGCCTTGTTGTGGTTTCCGTTTTTTGAGAGATCATGTTACTAGAAGCAGCCGTAACGCTTGTCTTGTGTCTCGTATGGGAGTGTGTCAGCTGCACAGAGGGCTGCGATTGGCTGATTTAGATTAACAGTGCAGTCAGGCAGCATTCTCACATCCGTGCTCTTGTGTGGGATGGCTTCAAGAATTTATAAATAGTGTCTTTGTTGACCTCTTTCATCTTGTGATGATTCATCAGGAGATGTTTAAGGCATATCTGCAGTATTTTATATGTTATTCTTTCCAGTTTATGAATATTATCCTGCTCATGTGGTGTCAGTGTTTTTTTTGTTTTTTTAATTTATGAAGACACCTTTACTCTGAATTCTTTCGATGCAGCTATCTGATCAGTAGACGTACCTTATAGTAGTTTTTTTAACAGGAGACTATGTCCTACCTTTGCAGCATTACCTGCCATAAACATCAGGTGTCTCAGAGCAGGATCTGTCTCACCTTCACAGCGAGTGCTGTTGTGTGCCAGAATATGTTTTTTTGGGCCACACCTGAAAGATTTCCTGCATTCAAGAAATAAACTGTGGCCTTTTCAGAGGAAAGAGAAATGGCAGGTGTCCATTACTCCTCCCAGTGCGTTAGGCTGATACGAAGTAAGGGTGTTGAGAGTTATAGAAACAGCCTGTTGGACAATCTCTTACAATCTGCCGGTGATACTGCAGGCACCTATCCCAGGTGTTGTTTTTATAAGACAGCCATTTGTCTAAGGGACGAGATGATTCAGAAGTCTACTTGCCGGGTAAAAACAAAATCTACTTGTCTCATCTCGTGCCATGCAGTGAGGCGACACATGATAGCAGCATTCTCTTTAAATGAGCTGTTATTATAACTTCTGATTATATCGGAGCGCATAATAAATCAAGTTTTATGTTCCAGCAAAGCGTTGATTTATGTCAGTTTTCTGAATATTATGAACTCTGAACATACCAGTGCTCAGTTTGTGTTAACTTTTTTAATATTCTCAGGTTTAGAACATGCAAAAGCTATATTGTTGAACTGCATCTGTTTAGTCCAGTTTTCTGATGATGTTAGGGCTCTGTATGTGGCCATAGTTTAATTATGCCTGAATTCTGATTATAGAGGTATGCTCATTTTCTGAGGAAGTGCCCTGTGAATTGATATGGCATACTTACTCTTAAGCATTCTCTTCATTAACAAAAGCTTACTGCAAATAATCCAAGGATATACTCGCAGTCCAGTGCCTATGTTACCAACTGAGGCTCTACGAGACTGGTCAGGTTTTACAAACTATGACATTTTTCGTGAGAGCAAATCTACCCTCAGGGGCTGGAAACGGACTGTTTGGGAGTGTCAGAGCTGGAGTTCTTTTTGAGTTTGTGCATACTCTGAAGCATACACGTTCTTCTCCTACTCCCCCCGTAACCTCTCTTCCTTCCAGAAAAGGTCATTCATTTATTCCTGATATAGGCAAAAGTAAGCAATTTTCTGGATTGGTAAGGAGATCATTTCATCCTGGAGATAACAAAAAAAAACGTTTTAGCAAGTAAGTGTGAAATTAATTACTTGGCAGATTTTCGCACGAGTTAATATACATTTGTATATTTGCTTATGGAAAAATTAAATATACAGAAGTTTTATAGGAGCATGAGTGTAAACTAGCAGCTGTTGCAGCTTTCTAGGCCTACTTCTGTAAAGCGTTATGAATTCCTTCCAGTCATAAATTTGCACCCATACAAGGGCACCGACCTGCTAGTGCACTTCTGTGACTTTTATTATGATTGGGGCTGCTAATTTATTACTGTTGGTTTTTGTGCATAAAATTGTTTTACACTGCTCAGTTATTAATTGTTGTTTTAAGTATTGGCATACATGCAACATGTTTTATTAAATGATAGCTTTAGAGAAAGGCTGTACAAGTTATCCTTAAAACTGCACCACAATTGTCTGAAACCTTTATCTGTTTTTTTTCAAGGTGCAAATATGTTTTGGGAGCATTTTATTTTGAAAGCAAATTTGCACTAAGTTCAACAAAACTGCCTGTGGCTACCATCGTTTTCAAGTTGTAGCCTAAAAGACATCTTACGGATACTTAGAAAACTGACCTAAGAATGCTTTCTGCCCATTGCTTACCATTGACTTTTGTTTTGTAACTCGCATTTTCTGGTTTTCTATTTGCTGGCTTTATTTGATCTAGGCTAGCCAGCTTAAGTTTGTCCCTTCTGTTGCTCAAACCTTATTTACTTTATTCCTCCACAAACTTTCTTTCTATTAACAGGCCTTTAAATCTTGTTCTTATCATGCTTATCTTGTCACATTTGCTGTGCATTCAAAGACAGAGGTCAGACTTCAGGCTTTTTTTTCAAGGGAACCCGGTGTTTATTAGGGTCGAGCCTGCGTTGCATGAGCTCGCGCATGCGTATCGCAGCGAGACGCTTTAGTATTTAGAAAAGGGCTCGGAGCCCTGTTAACTTCACGTCAGTGTTTTTTATTGGTTCGTGGGCTTGCCTAATAAAATCTGCTTGCTTTCATTAGTCGAAGGCACGCATACGTCATGCCTTTTCCGGGAGCTAGCCCTCCTCGAGCGCAGCGACCAAGTACAGAAAACATGTGAGGCTCGCTGTTTTCCATCGGGCTCGTGGACTTCGTTTTCTCTAATTTACGAGCGATCTCGCTTGGCAGAAGTCGAGCGCTTTACGTAGTTAATTTCACTTTTTCGGGTTATGTACATAAATGCACTTTTGCCCGATAGGTGAAAAGTCGGGTTAGGAGTTTACAACGCGATCAGCTCTAACATGAGCAAACGCGAGACCCGTTGCATTGTAAATGCTTGTTTTTATTTTGCTGACTTCAAATTGAGCGACTGTATGTGCCAATCCTGCTTAGTAAATGTGAGAGGATAATGTTATTTTTTCTAGCACGCACCAAAATTAACTGTGCTGATGTTTCAGAATATATCAGAATTAGTACATATGAAGCACTTTTTTGTAGTTCTGAAATGTGGTGGAAACAAATATTTGAGTGTAATCAAAACACATCAATACACTAGGAGATTATATTTGCACAAATGATGATTTGTGTGCAGTAAAAACGTATTTCCTTGCTTTGGTAATGGCAGTGCACTGCCACACCATGCATACCCCACATTACGTGACTCCACTCCTTTCCAATCTATGCCACTCCACTACATTCTACAACACTCCACTCTACACCCCTCCAATCTAAGACACACTGCTCCAAGCCACTTAACTCCACAACACAACATGCCTCTTCGCTCTATACCCCCCACTCTACTTCCCCACTCCACACTACTTACCCCACTCCAGCCCACCCCACTCTACCCAGCCCATTTTACCCACCCTACCATACCCTAATCTATCCACCTCACCTCATTCTATCACACACCATTTCAATCAACCTCACTTTAGTTTACCCCACCTTAACCCAATCTATCCCACCCTAACCCAATCTACCCCCACTCCAACCATACCTACCACAATCCACTTCACTATGATCCAGTCTACCCCACTCCATTACAATCTACTCCATTCCATTACAATCTACCTCATTCCAGTCCACTCCACCCCACTCCACTCCAATCTACCAACTCCATCCCAAACAGCTCCACTCCAGTCAACCACCCCACCCCAATCTATTGCACCCCACTCAAATCTACCCCACTCTGCCCTGATCTACCCCACTCCCGTCCACTACATTGTACTCCAGTCCAAGCTACTCCACTCCAATCTACCCAAATCCACTCTAATCTACTCAACTTCAGTCTACCCAGTCCAGTTTACCCCACTCCATTCCAGTTTGCCACACTCCACTCCAAATCCCACTGCACTCTATCCAACCCGTCTCCACTTTATTCTACTCCACTTCAATCTACCACTCCACTCTAATCTACCCGCTCAACTTCAATCTACCCAACTCCACCCCACCTCACTCCAATCTACCACTCTAATCTACTCTACTCCCATCCAACCCACTCCACCCACACCCCTTGGCCCCAGTATCCACTCCCCAATCTACCCCACTTCACCCAACTCACTTCACTCCACGCCACCACAATCTACCCCACCTTGCCCTACTACAATCCATTTTCCTTGACCCTTTTTGTTTGTTTTCCTTGACCCT
Source organism: Pleurodeles waltl (assembly GCF_031143425.1). Taxonomy (NCBI): domain Eukaryota; kingdom Metazoa; phylum Chordata; class Amphibia; order Caudata; family Salamandridae; genus Pleurodeles; species Pleurodeles waltl. Next base: position 716,414,288 of record NC_090450.1, read on the forward strand.
GAACAATATGTTCCGGGCCTAGACTACAGGAATTCCCCACCCCTCGCTGCACTAAATCATAGAATACGTATGCGCGCATATAATGGTATTTTTTTAAATGTACAAGAACTTGTGTCATTCTCGGCAATCAAAAATGAAATCGTGGTAGAATCTAGATACACCTCAAGCATTGTTCATCACACATTCCTAGCATATTAGTATAATTCCCCAACTATATTATATTTAGCTGACTCCGTTTGATGTATTCATTTATCCTAATGTTTGCCGACTCATGTATAGTCCTCTACATACCTGTAAGCACCGGTTATCAGCATCTCTCCCCAGTAACCAGTCAGTCAGAATGCCCCAGTGGCTCTTGTCCTTTAGATCCTTTCTATGCATTATGGTCTATGAAGCAAGTTTTGGCGCTTTTCCAGTTGGATCCTGCATTTGCTACAACAGACAGAAGACAGTGCTTCGTTTAGTGTATTAGGAAGTTTACAGAAGGAGATGTTTTTTAACTTTCCAATTTTATGAGCACAAAACTTCCACAGTCAATGTGCAGTCCATGGTCTGTGTACTGTGCAGCACAGAATGGAAAAATCCCCTCTGCCTATTATAACTTTAGCAGCAGAAAATACATGACAGTTTATCACATACAAACTATGTTAGCTGCACAAGAAATTAGGCTAGAAACTCACATGTAAAAAGGGCCTGAATGAGGCCTAATACATCAGCATTTACTAAGCCATACTATCAGATCCTTTCAGTTCACAAATCAAGGTTATGAATGCATGCATCAAGGCCTGTGACTCATGTAACATTATTGAACATCGTATTAATATACAGCATTACTTTAGAAGAACTTTGGTCATCAAGTGTCAGGTCTTATCGTGGGCTTAGTTACTCTGCTTCACTTTTAGGTCTGGTCAAAATAAAATTCTGTTAAAGCAGTACTTGTTAATAGTCACCTCCATCTCATGAATTCTGGCCTAGTGACAATCCACCTTTTCTCCCTTGTTCTTCATAGTTTGCCTTACTTTTTCTTTTGTAGTGTTGGACGTCCAAAGCATGTGCGCGTCATGGCTGGAGCCCTCGAGGGGGATCTGTTCATTGGACCCAAAGCTGAGGTAACATGTCTTGGTTACGGTCCTTCTCTGCCTTTCTTAAGGCCCCTCAGTCTACCCATCTACCCACCCCACACCTCCTGACATTCCCTCATTTGCTGTTTCCTCAAACCCACTCCCATCTGCCACTAGCTTTGCCACCTTGCACTCCTTAGGTAATCCCTAAACCCGGTGACCCCTTTGCATCTCCTCCAAACCTCATGCCCACTCTTCTGTGTTCTCGACACTTTCTCTGCCCCCAGCCACCCGAGTGTTTCTCTCTCATCCCTGTCATGCAGCAAACTTCAGATTGTGCTCTGGCTATGAGCTGTGAAAGTACTGATCCTTTTCAACATTAATGATCAATCTACCTTTTCAGGAGCACCGTGGTCTGCTTTCCATCCGCTACCCTATGGAACATGGGATAGTGCGGGACTGGAACGACATGGAGCGGATCTGGCAGTATGTTTACTCGAAGGACCAGCTGCAGACCTTCTCCGAAGAGGTGAGACTCTGCTGTTGGACGAGGGTGAAATGGAGACAATTCTCATTTCTTTTGATGTCACTACCTTACTACCATAATTACAACTATTATTCTCTGATGACTTGGGGCTTGGGTATTGGTGTGGGGTGTTATGGATTTTTAAGTTTCTCTCTGAGAAACTATAGGCAACCTCAGCATATTCAGGGCTGCCAGAGTTTGTGGTGAACTTAGTCCATAAAACATAATTATCTGTGTTAATTTATAAGACCTTGGCCCCTTTTGTCTAAGGTCATTGAGCAAGAAATTCATACCCAGTTTTCTGTCAGCTGAACTTTACCACTTGCAGATGATGCTGACAATGTTATCAGCCATCGAAGCCAAAACTAGAACTCTTCTGTTCTGGTTTCCAGACCAGTGCTTAACCATTTGACTTCATGTTCTCTCCCAGAGTCTCAGGCAGTTGCGTGAACAGCTAAAGCATTTTGGTCTATGACAGTTTACAGTCTGACTCTCAACAGATGCATATCTTAAGACAGCCTTTATCTGGATCCCTGGTGGTCTGTCACTGACAAAGGACAAGGCCATTTGATTGTGCTGGTGGTTCCAGATCAGGGGTGCCGAGTAGTGACAGAACCTGTCAGATTTCAGAATAACCAAAATTGTGGCTGTTGTGACTAATCTGGCCATCCTGCATTTAATCTATTGCGTTTTACTAGAGCATTAAGAATGGGCAAGCAAGGATGATGTGACTCAGAATTCATCCGTCTTTGGAAGGAGCTTGAGCTCTGAAGGTTAGAATGGCTCTATCCTCATCTACCAGATCTACCCTAATGTGGCATTGTCAAGACACAGCCAGTCATTGCTCTTGTTTGATATTTAATTTTGCTCCTTCTGTAACACACCCTCTTACTCCAGTCTCAGCTCTGCGCTGATAACCCATGTGTCCTTGGGTGTGAGTCTACATCTGCCAAATAAGCCATGTTTTGCCAGCACCTCTTGCATATTTTCGGATAGGCTTCAATTATATAAAACTTGATAGTTGAATTCAGTAGCACCTGATCTTTTTCAGTGGTGAAAAGAAATAATGAATACTGGCAAACATGAAATGAATCATTACTTTTTCTATTATTTGGACAAACAGGTTGTTTTTTGTTTACTATTTGTTATTTTTTTTTTTTTTTTTGAGTGGAGAAACATGTGGAAATAATTCACAAGTGAAATGTGTCAAGTTAAAAATATGGGAGTTAAGTAATTTACTAGCTATCCTAAACTACTGTTGACATTCATTTAGATTTTGCTTGAAATCCATTAAAATAAATCGCAATGAACAAAACAAGTCGTAAAAAACTGAGGGAACCACCTCTGTGTGAAGAATACCCTGTTCATCTTTGTTTCCCAGTTTTGGGCTTAGGTTTTCTTGCAAGAGGCTACATTTTGTATTTACGTTCGTTGGGCCTCTTCAATTCCTCTATATAAATCTCCAACCCAGAATATAGTTGGATCACCACCAAAGTGCCTTGTATAAAGTATTTATTTTTTATGACAAGGCTGCTTTTTTTCTTCGTATGTGAATCCAAAACTCTGTCCTTCTGAAAACCCTTTATCTCCTGAAATGCTAGTTGTAAAGTCCCCACAAACCGTCCGTGCACATTTTCAAAATATTTAGTGAATTTCTTTAAAATGCTCCTTTTAAAATGTTGTTTTGGTTTGGCAGTTCGCAGGACAACTTAATGCAAACAATCACCTTAAATGGTGGAAGCCAAAACAGCCAAGAACCACAACTGCCTTCTTACTCTGAAACTCTGACCTCTGTCCATGGACTATCTAAATGCTCATCCAGACTTCCACATCGTTTTGAGGCATAGGACTTTAAAAGGAAATTACTTGATTGCATAAATGGGAAGTTTTTATGTGCAGACACATGACTATAAAAATCAACGTCAATCTATCTCTAAACTCTTCTTGCTGTGCCAAGAGATGCTAAAAGGCTCAAAATGGAACAAAATCTCAGGTCCTCCCTCACCCCCTGCACCACGCAGTGAACATGACAGCACCTAGAGGAGGATGCTGCTATGGTGTAAACATCTTCAAATCTCTACAATAATTGTGTATGAAAGGAACCTAAACTGGATCTGCTTCCTTCGGTATTTGGTAACCCAGAAAGAAGAGCCTTGTGTGAGTTTTAAGTATGCCCATTAGTCTGTAAAGTAAGTAAAGCAGTTTTGGAAAGATGGCTTCAACACCATTGTAAGAACACAATGTTTCCTTAGTAAGCAGCATATAATGAAAGATTCTTCTTCAAAATGTAACTGTCAAAATGAAGGTCTTCTGCACCTCCAGGGAATGTATACAAAGGACAAATGATCTAGTTTGCTTGTACATTTAGGCAACTACTAAAAAGAGGCTATAAATTTGAGTATGATCTGCTTCCATTTCAGGAACCGGTGGTCCAGCCTGGGTTTGCGGTTGGTGTGAAGGATTAGAGATAGTAAACTTTGATCAGGAAATTAAGTCAGTTTCCCAACTGCTAGAGGTCGTGGTATAACACGTGTGCTCCAGCCGTCTTTACAGTAGGTGCTGCTCTGTCCAACAGTTAAATCTGTGGAAAATGCACTCCCACCTGATCAAAATGGCACTTATAGGAATAACGTGCCTTGATATCCTGGGCCAAAAACCTCTGTTTTCGGTTGATATCTAGTGAAGCATTGATTTTTGGAAGTACCTCAGTAGTTAAAAAAAAAAAAAAAAAACGTATGAGGCAACCTTATGATGTATTGATCTTTTGAGGTAACTTATCTGCTCGGTCCAGTTACCCTTCTTCAGTTGAGCAGATGTCAGCGCCGTTCTATGAAGTACCAAGCTCAGGAGACTGTTGTCTTTGAGGTGCTCCTTGAGTGGAAGGAACACCATGGCAAGAGCAGGGAAACCCCTGTTAGAATGCACCTGGGAAAGCTTGATTGAGAAAAAGAGGGATGATAGAGAAATAAGCTCTCTGAAAATGGGGATTTCTGGCAAATATTTTTGAGTTTTGCTCCCATGATGTCTAAGAACGTGTGGTTTAAACTGCTACAATGTCATGTTTTACACAGAAAAGTACTGTAACACTTAGAGTGCATAAAACGTGCCCTGCTTCGGGCATCGTCTGCCCTAGATGTAAATTTTGAATTCACAGCAGCAGGATTTTATCATACAATCTTGGACTCTCCATTTGCTGAATTCTGAGGGGTTCATAGCTTTCTTTGCCAATGAGACTAGTGAGGACTGAATTGTTTAAACCAGAAACATGTCTACTGGGCCTAACGCATCATCCCAAAATAAGGACATTATTAACAGGTTTGTGGACTTGGTGTTGATTCTCGCCAAATATCCTGCAGCAGTGACCTCGAAGTTCACTAGGGCAAGTGCTTCAAGGGGCTGAGCTAGAAAGGACAATACTTCATGTGCAACAAAGGAGGTTGGTGTGACAGACGTGAATACAACCCATCACTGGGATGAATTAGTGGACGAATTTACGAAGAAGCGTAACAATGACAGATCAGCTTGAGTTCTGCCCTGGGTGGAGATTTTGGCAATAGATATTGCACCTACCTGTTACACCATTCATAATAAAGACATAACACCAAATGACCTATGCACACAGTTCATATGACAAAAGGGAGGAAGAGGAGTGAAATTGGCTGTCCAATAGCAAGTCTATTCTAGAGAGTCTGCCCTAGTGAACAAACGTTATAAAATGTTCAGCATCAGGAAAAGCGTCACACTGAATAAACCTTTTAGTATGGAATAAAGGTCCTTGAATTGAAAGTTTAAGGGGTGAAAAAAAGCATTGCGTACATAACCTTTATTAGTTTAAGTAGTCATTTGTGTCTTTTTATTTGATTTGTAAAATTGCAAGGATGATACTTTAAATTCTTGAAACAGAGTAAGTACATCATTGCATGTTAAAAAAAATGTTTGCAAAAGCGGCCTGTTGGATTGTCATCTTTTGTAACTGCAGAGCTCATTTGTTATCATTCGTCTCTTCCTCCAGCACCCTGTTCTGCTGACGGAAGCCCCTCTCAACCCAAGCAAGAACCGTGAGCGGGCAGCCGAGGTTT